>NW_024609836.1:34712928-35179742 GCF_016920785.2 Ixodes scapularis | reverse complement strand
AGTACAACTGCCGAGGCTGTGCGATCGCGAGCGGCTAGCCTTGACTGCTTTGACTTGAGCGCTCGCTGCACGAGCGCTCTGCAGCCGCCGAGGCTTCACCCGAAGCAACTATAGCTCGCGCTTTTAGCATGCGCGGCTAACATTAGTCCATGCTAAGGTGAGATAAGTGCACCGCTATCGCTTATCCCAGTGTGCAGCGAAAATTGGAGAAATGGGGAATCAATCAGGGTAGAAACTGACGAATAGGAGAAGAAGAGAGCTCTGGCTGGAATGATTAGGGAGTACACGCAAATCTAGCTGCCTTCCTCTTTTTACTCGCTGTTCTAACGCGTCCGAACGCGAAGGCCGAACGCCAGACGCCGTTGTTCGGCGTTCGAACGCGAAGAATGACTGTAGACAGTGGCGCTTTGCATCTGCTCACTAACCATTCGAACGAGACCTCGGTGTTCCGACGTCCACGCGCACGCTGGTCTCCTTCTCTCTTTTAGTTTCATCCCGCATACGGCAGTGCTTTTACTGATCACGTTAACTTCGGCCCATCGTTCCTAATAATTTCTCTCGCAAGCCTGAGATCAAAGCAAATCAGCGAGGTTATTTTTTCTTTGTGTGTGTGTTTGTTTTCTTTTCTCTAGTCTCGCGTAATTTGCTTTGCTCCTATACTCGTCGTTCGTCTTTTCTAGCTTTATGTAGATCGACGGTTACTTTAAAAGGAAAAATTACCAAAAAGAAAATGCAAAGCGTTTCCTTTGAGACTCAGTAATGAGTAATGCTACAAATTAAAAAGAAAGATTGTTTCAAATCTTTATTATTATTATTTTTTACGGAGAATATTTGTTTTATTTTACCGTGGCGCCCTTTTCCAGGCGCTTTATCACGCACTTCTGAAATAAAGGACGTTCCATGCAACCGTACTTTATTTTAGTATTAAAAATGGTAAACACTTACTCAACACGTACGATGAAACAAAGCCACAGCTGAAGCATGGCGCCGGATCCACTAAGGTTTCATTTCGGAGCAGATGAACTGGATCAACGGTAAAGCCTGGTTCACAAATGAGGGAGTTTTCGTAGACCGCGTTTCCCCCTCCGCTAAGCCCTCCGCAACGAAGAAGCCGCTACTGCGCCTGCGCGCCCATGGCCTTGACTGTAGAGTACCGGGTATCGTAGCGGGTTGCGGAAAGTGTTGCGGGACTGCCAAAACGATCTACGAAAACCACCTATTGACATTTGCGACGGTAGCGCTCGCATGCAACCGAAACGACCGCAACGATTAAAACACCGCAACAACCGTGACTAATGTATTGCTTCGCGTAGCTACCCCTTGCCTCGCTTGCCGTGCTGTATATACGGCGAACACTTGTCCCGCTGACTTTAGGGAGTTTCAGTAGACCGTGTTTCCCTCTCCGCTAACCCTCCGCTACGAAGAAACCGCCACTGCGCCTGCGTGCCGATGGCCCTGGCTGTAGAGTTCCGGGTAGCGGAGTGGCTTAGCGGAGGGGGAAACACGGTCTACTAAAACTCGCTTTTGTCTTTTACGGTCGTTTCGGTTGCATGAGAACGCAACCAACGCAGATCTGGGAACCAGCGAGCACTCACCATTGAGTCCGCGTAGGGGTCCTTCCATGCCAAAGGAGACGCGGCAAATTCTTTTTTTTTTTATGTTTGGAATTTGTACGAAAACATTAATTGAGATAAAGAAGCCTCTGAATGCCAAGAACATTATTTTTTTATGAAAAATAAGGATGTTCTTGCTGATATCATGTTGTAAATTTCTGCAATTTGCATGAAACCGGCGTAGTTAAGAAAAAACATTGTGAAACAACGGTTGCGTAGCACACGAATTTAAGAGGGCGCCTAATTACTCCATAGCGTGCCCTATCTTACAGTAAAATACAGATATTTAAAGACGCTATTTATATTCCAAATACGAGCTCTAAAAATAAGAGACTTTATGAGATTCCTTTATTTGTTTTAGTCAACTTGGAGTTGGGTGTTAGCTACAATACTTTTTTCTTTGTTCTTTAAGACTAATAATTGAATCGCTTGCGTTAATTTTTCAAAGCCTAGTTTTGATGCGTATAAGTAAATAACAAAATCTCCAGTTTATGCAAAAACGGCCTTATTGAAAGCAAAAAAAAAAAAAGCATTGTGGGCGTCGATGCCCGCAACTTTCCTAGTAGCCAAATGTTAAACTCACCTAATCGTTTCTAAATATATGAGAAAATTATAAGAGTACTTTTGTTGCTGCTATTTTTTATGGGTTTTTTCGATCATGCCTTTAGGCGCCCGCCTCGTAGGCGATGCACGCTGGAGTTCACCACCGAGGCGTCAAAGGTGTGAGACGCCGCCGCAAGGTCTGCACCGCTCTCCTAAATACACGTTTTATATATTCAATTGAAGTGGACGTTATCCTGGCTTCCATGCATCCGCATCCTCTTCACCTTACGTAATGATACTGGCGTATTAAATTGCACTTTAGTTCTGCCCAGGTAACTGCCGAAGAACGCAGGCCTGCATCGTCTGCTTCCCGAGTTCGGGAATGCATACTGCGCATCGGCCACGTCTGATGTCTGTCCAGATATCAAAACAATTTAGACCGGATTTCTCTTCACCGATGCAAAATAAACACATTGATATCGCCTCCCCATAGCGTTTTGGCGCCAATGAGGGAGTATTAGGTAGATAGCACTTGAGCTGTCGGCGTAGAAGGAGAGCGTGTTTTTGTACATTACTTCGGTACAAATAGTCACATTGCTAAGCAAAAAGCGCCGAATAAACAAGGACAAGCAAGTAGACAAAACGAAGTACTCTCAAATAAATTAAAGACTTGAGCTTGTTGGTGATCTCAATTGACTTAAAATTAAAGAAACAAACTTTATTGGAACAAGCACGCACTATTAATACCATATTTTTGGTTATTCGCGCTAACGCACTTGCTTTCCCTTTGTTTTTTTGATACAGAATGCATCGTGAAATTCTAAGGCAGTTTTATCTGCGTATTTCCCGAGAATCGTTGTTTGTGCTAATTCTGGGTCACATGGGCGCTTATCCCAGTGCACTGCCAGATTGCCCTGCGGGAACTGTTTTACTGACCATGTACACACTAAAAAAAATGCATATTCTTACACCTTGTCACATATAATACCCCCCAAAACTTCAGTTGGTCCTACAGCTTACAGATATTGAAACGACGCCACCAACTTTCACGAGCGGCGTAATAGCCGAGTTGTACAACTTATTAAAATAGCTCATGTACTAGTACGTGTGACTGACTGCAAAACAAAGTAATCGGGGTTTTCTTAGCCCTTCTGCAAAACCTCAGTGTTTTTTTGTTTTTTCTGTAGTCTTTGATACGTATGCTTTAGTTCTTTAATATGTTATATCGCACCGTCATCAAGCCTCTCGCAAAAATATGGGGCTGTCAGTTCGACATCAGTGCGCACTACGTCGAACTGAAGTTCTGGAGTGTCGTATACGTGACAAAGGGTGTAATGGCTACACCCCTTTCCTCTTTTTTTTGAGTGATGCATGTTATCTTGCTACCATGTATGACCATGCATGTTATCTTGATGCCTGTTACTTGTTATCAGCGGGCCGTGGAATGTTTCGGCGGAGTGCCGCAAATGGCCCGCGTCGATATAGAGCGCGGTCGACGGCGCGAAAAAGCGAAGCGTCCCGCTAACAGCTATCACTGTAAAAGGCATATAACTGTAAATAAGTGTGCTGAAAGGCTCTATACAACGTTCAGCCGTAAAGGTGCCTTGAGGACAGAGATGGCAAAATTAGTTTCCCAAGGTAATTAAATTACATTACTAATTACTTTGCAAAAGACGGCAAACATGTAATTAAATTACATTACAAATTACCACAGACTAGAAGCAATGACATTACATTACAATTAGTTTTTAAAAGTAATAAAATTACTTACAGATTACTTTTCGATACCTTAAGGCAGTAATTTTTTCTCACTTTATTTACAGTATATCTAACAAAAATTATATCTTCCTGTTTACACCGCAGCAGAATTATGCGCTTCAAGGTACACCATAGTAAGTAGTTGCTTTGCTGGCGCACATCACTTAAGTGTTTAACATGATGAACAGCTTATTCTTTAGATCTGACTCAGAGACTGTCGACTCACCGGTCACACTGTTTGTTCAACGGTGAAGATCCTTAGTTAAAAAGAGATATGTTTCCGTTTTACCTTTTAAAACGTTATAGAGAGGAAGAGAAACGTGAAACGTTTTTCTTCGGCCCAGGCGCAATCTAATTAACACTCCGAGAGTACTGGTGAACGTATCCCTGGTCATCCCTCTCAAAGAGTATTGTTCCCAAACACCCGAACAGCCCAAGTTCTTGCGCGTTGTCACATGAGGGGGCTGGATATTTGCTAAGCACAAGCGTCGCCAGTTGAGGAAAGGGACGGAGCAAGCTTCCTAAAATCTGTACGTTCCCAACAAACGGGTGGCGAAATCTGCTAGTAAGCTTATTCCCGAATAAACTTCTGAGGGAAAGGCAGTAAGGTATACCACAAGCGGCACCTGTTTTGCTCAATTCCTGTATTTTCAGACTACAAAACTCCTTTACTGACAAGGATACGCTCGAAACGCTCTGAGCCCTTGGCAACGGATTTGGGATTAACTATTTATTCCGGACGTTTGTTGTTCACAACTGTCGACGCTTACGGTTTGGCCTTGCTTGACGAAAGAGCAAGAAGGTTGGGATCTGTTTGTCCTGACCTCTCAGGTTTCAAAATGTGTTGACGTCATTGGTAATATGCCTTGCGCCTTGTAGCCTATGAGCCGTTCCTTCCTAAGCTGACAGTGTGGTGGAAGCTACGTGCTCGTTGGAACAGTCACGCATCTATCTTTCGCCACGTAACCACGCTGTCGTTCCTACCCCCGCGCAGAGAAGGGGACGGGTCACGTGATCAAAGAAAGGTAATTGATTGGTTCTGGTGAGCCCGTAGCTCCTACCGCACTGTCACCTTAGAGCTGAACAAAGTATATATAGTAGCGTCGTGATGGTGTGACGCCGTAAATCTCTCTTGCCTGAAGTTAGTGAGCCGTGGCCTTCCAGCGATGTCTTTACATGTAAGTTTTTCTCCTTCGTCTTTCCAGCTCGCCTTTCTGCGTCTGTCAAGTTCTCCGTACTAGGCTTTGCGCTCAGATGGCCGTCGTTAATTTTCTCTTACGTCATTTGCACGATATTTCACCATGCAAAATATTTTTTTCTCTTTTTCTTACAGCTCGCAAACGAACTTTCTCATTTGGAACAAAAGTAATTTTAAAAGCAATGAGCGTTTTTTTTTTTCGAAATTACTGCCTGAAAGTAATTCATTACATTACTAAGTTATCAGCCTAGAAAAGAAATGCATTACATTACTCATTACCACAAAAAAGTAATTTAATTACTGTAATTTCATTACAGCTATGTCATTACTGTCATCTCTGCCTAAACAGGTTTCTGAGATCTGAATATAGCGATCACTCTCTCTACTACCTCTAAGCATCCAAAAAATCCCTCAATCATGAAAATACGCTGTCGATTTCCATATTAAATGAGCAATCAAAGATCGCAACACACCGATTTCATCTCCGTCGATGGCCAGAGCATGTATCGAAACCAGGACCCCTGGCAGTCAACAGCAAGCGAAGAATCCTCGCGCCTCCGACAGGTGGAACCGCGGGGCGATATCTCTAATGTGTGCGGCTCATTGCCCATAAGGCCCGGACTACGATTCAACCCGGAGCAAAGTTTGGCCATTCGTTGGGAAGTATAGGAGGCAAACGAGGAGGCGCCATTGGCCGAAAGCGGGCTGGGCGATTTCCAGGGCGTCTTCGAAAATTCGAATGTAGCCAACCAGAAGCCGGAAATAATATCCTGACGGAGAAAGAGAAACAAACTTATAGCGAGTTCGTTTCACACGCACTGGCACCGTTCGAGTTCTCTACCAGAATGCGTCGTACTCGCAGAGTGTTGCACGGAGAACTGGACTCAAACGAACTCACTAAACGCACCGAGTGCACAAGACTGATGCCGCCGCCATCTATGTTGTTGAGAAGGTACCGACCTCAAACCGAAACTAGCGCCTTACTGTTCGGAATGATGGGTGGGAATGCGAGAGGGCAGTCGCTACCAACGTTTAGCTGCATACGTTGGTCGCTGGAACCTGCAGTTTATATTTGCGATGACTTCAAGCAACTCGGCTGTCGTAGAGGTAGTGACAGACGGCGTAAATTTCCGCAACCAACTATCTACAAAGCAGCTGGTTGCGATCTTTCAATTCTTATAACCGTTTACACTGAAGAAAACTGATGATGCTGTCCGAGCAGAAGCTTGATCCGTTTGAGCATGGTATTATGCGTGAACCACTAAAGGGGTACGGCTTAAAACTAGACTGTTGGAATATCCAGCAAAACTTTTCGTTTTGATTTTGATCGTCATTACAGGTGGATCAGATATTAGCCTTGGTGAGGGCGTGGAGAATGAGAGCTTCCTCGAACAAAATACGACGGGGCAAGTTAGCTGACGTAGGTAAATGTTAAACATGGTGATATTGACCAAGCCTCGGGTAAAGTCACTATGTTTAGCTTTCTCTGATGCTTACTGGGCAGTCAGAGGTTTCTGCTTGGGGAGTTTTGTCGACGCTGATGCATTTGTTCTGAGCATTTCTTTACACACAGGTATATTTCAGCGTTTGTACGGCAACAGAGCTACTTCAAACCTCCAAATAAAGCACGGTTTGTCAATTGCTTCCTTCATGAAATAGCAGACTTTCACAATTGAAGCTCGCGTTTGATTCCGTTGCCCGCGGGACGCGATTTCTATCAGAAAATCTACTTTTTTTTTTTTTTCTTTCGTTTCCGTGACACATCGTTGCAGTCGAAGTTTCGCCGTCTGCTCCCGCTCCTCGCCGGTTTCGCCGGAGCGAGGCATGACGGGATTGCATTTTGGCGCACTCCCGATTTTCTCGCTGCAGCGAGTGCATGCAAGCGTGGGGTGCAACCGCTCGTGGAGTGCTGGCCGAGAAGAACCCTCTCACCGCTGCGAGGGGGCACGCGTGGGCATGAGTGCCGTGAAACGAACTCGCTATTAATAAGTGCGTCGGAGTAACTCTCCGTGACTGAAAATATGGTGCACGTGATGTTTCTATCACGTTCATCCAAAATCATTGTGGAAGAGTGCGACTAGCGGAACGATTGACATAATTCGTACGCCAAGCGTCGAGGGGCGGAAATCTGCCGTCCGAGCGCTGTCCGAGCAAAACAGAGTTTAGCGGCACATTCGTTTCTTACATCTTACTGCATGATCATAATCGAAACATAACGTGCGTCCTATTTTCAACCATGAAGGGTAGCTACATTTCACTCTTACGCGCTGATTAAAACCATATATACCAACATATACCTATGATTAAAACTGTTTCTGACTACCACTGCTAGAGATACTTTTCGGCTTCTGGTTGGTCAAGAGAGCCTGCCAAGTCCTCTTTCCGAGTCCGCTGCACGCCCTGGCTCTGCCCGCGCCTCCCATTGACCAAACTCTCTCTATACACGGCTCTGATTCAACCCAGCGAGCGTCTGCTCCAGCGCTCGAGAACTGACGCTCGGACTGCACTCCCGCTAAAAACAAACAAAGAAAAAAAAAAAAAAAAACATAGATCGTTGTTTTTAAGACGACTATTGCAGTGTTACGTTCTCTTTCCGCGAAAATTTAACATTTTTCGACTACCCTTACTTGTTTCAATCATCCACAAAAAAAAAAAAGATACACATTTTGTAATAACAGTTTGCAATCTCAACGAAATGTCGCGTTATCATTGCTCACATGCCGTGTGGCTGCCGGCACAATGCTCCTTCCATCAGCGGAGATAATTTTGATATTTACTTGTTTTTTTTTTAATAGGAAATTCGGCCGCGCCTCGTTATGATTTATGGATTTCTAGGGTGCTTAGAGCCCGCGGAGCGAGTTATCGCCATATTTAGGCGATCTCGGGAACCTCCGCCAGGCACCAGAAGCTCCGCCCTCAGCGCGAGCTCGCTGGCTTCCGTAGTGCTTTGGTTACACGTGCATGCGTGTTCGCACTTGTGTGAGCAAGAGAAGAAAGCTCGCGCTGAGGGCGGAGCTTCTAGTCTCAACATCAGGGTGAACGGAGTATAGTCAAGGGTGTAAGTTTGTAGAAGACTTTTTTTTTTTTTTTCAATCTTAAAAATGTAAAAGATATTTTTTTTTTTATGAGAGCTAACATTATTGAAACTTTAGCAGGTCCAGGAAGGTGGAAAGATAGAAAGTCTTATTTTTATTTTTCATCAAAACATGGCAATATAGAAAGTCTTATTCCTGATCATTCATGAAAAAATGGCCCTCGGTCCTTCTCCACTTTTTGAGAAATCAGGTACAAGGCAATCTCGACATCGTCATCAATTTTATCTAACCCCCATTTTCATCCGAATTACTAATGCCTTTACATATTCATTCTTTGTATGTTCAATATAAAAGTTAAAAACATCTTCCCCGATAAAAAAAAAAAAAAGACACTTCCGGGGATAATTTAAAATAGTATATTTCCTGCTGTTATTTACCTTTCAAAGTACAGTGAATATAATTCATGTGTAAAAATGTGTGTATATTTGTGCATACACATCTATTGTGCGCCTTGGTGTTAAAGGGAAGATGGGGCACTTCTACATTTGAGAAAAAACGCTTGAATTGCGTTCATTTGGCCTTTAGATTAACAGATATCAAAATTGTATTTCTATGCGACGCGCCGGAGAGCTATACGAGCAATTTCAAAATAGGACTGAAGCCCCGCCTCCCTAGCCTTGGGCAGCCAAAAGATCCGTCGATGACGTCACGGACAGCGACTGTCTTTTGCGCTTTACTCGCGTTTAACAATACTTACGCGGCAAATGGTTTGGGTATTCGGGTTCACGGGGTAAAGATACACTAGAATTCACTTCTAACTCGTTTTTTCCAAGAAGCTCCGTAGCTTCCCTTTAATACGAACAACTGGTTTTGTTTGTATGTATGCTCTTGGCAGCTGCGTGCACTTATTTTGCGGACTGTTATGTATACGCAGTTGTTGCAGTGCTTAAATGTTAGCCGACGAATGGACCTTTCCACATACTGACGGCCCCAGGCGGTGGCTGCACGAACTAAAAATCCAGGAAGTGACCTACCTGCGCTACCAATCGATAATGGGAGCTACGCTACCAGTTTCTTCGCTCTCTGAGCGGCGGCGCCTGCCCAACGCGACAGTTAAGAGGGGCGTCCGTGGCGTCCACCCAAACGTCCTGTTTTTCTTTCCGTCCATTTCCTTTTTTTTTTTTTTTGTATGTGTGTGTAACACAATTATACATATGTTGCAGTTACGTGTTCTACTCGCTGATCCACAGCCTCCTTCCGAATTACCTCGATTTTTCTTGCCGACTTCCGCCGCTTCGCATCGGGCACTGGCGCGTGCGCAGAACGCTTCTCGGAAAAGGCCCATTGTTTACTTTGTGTGTCAGTATTTAAAAGGCAGCGTACCCATATATGGCTCGCCCCTCTGGTTGGGCCTTTTGGTCTGCAGTTTATTTAAATATATAAATAAGATAGCGTGCAGTAGGGTAAGCTGCTTTTACAAAGTGCAGTTCTTTGCGCGGCAGAAAACAAAACATATCGGACATCGCTCCCTCGTAGTCCTCCCTACCTTACAAGCTACCAAAAACTTCCGCTTTTGAATCGGGCGCGCAGTGGAGGGCCGAAAGGGTGCGAAATTAATCGATGCGAAGAACTTCAATGGCACCCGACAACAGTAATTATTATTCCGTTTAAGCACCAAACAAAACACAAACGATTAAGCAAAAAAATATCTGCACTGTAAGGAAAGGTGAAACCGCTTAATCCCTGGAACACAATGCAATTTATTCAGAGGGTCTTTCTGCGCGCCCCGTCTTTGCTACACGAGGCTTTTGTTGTACATTCTGCGGAAATTATTTATTTAAGAGCAGCCCGGCGCTCTCTTTATTGTAACGCTCCGCCGTGCACGTTTTACGGGTACATTTTTGTCTTGCTGCGCTGACTGATCGAGCGACAACGTCGAGCGCCGTCGGAGTTTATGGAAACTTTGACCGGTTTTCGCATGCATAAATAACCTAGTTTTATACTGCGTTTCATCGGGGATGAGAATACACTCCGCAGTCGACTGACAACGTTGACAGTCGGCAGAATTATTTTTTCAGTGACGGCAATAGATCGTTTACAAGCGCAAGCTAGTGAGCGGGAACATACATTTACTGGCTCTACTCTCGTTGAATGGCCTCTAGAAAAGACCGATTAATTTGAAGCAACGCTGGCTGCGTCGCAGGCGAGCAATAGAAACATTGACATGTTCACCACTAGCGCTTAATAATAAAAAAATATGACTTTCCATTCTCCAACAACAACTCACTTACTCGCTTATTGTTTTAAAATAAAATCGTTGTGTTGTCTTGTAGAGTTTACTCTACAAGACAACACAAAGATTTTCTTTTTTCTATTGGTGACGTAAGCGAACAAAAGAGTGGTATGATCAACCTTCCACGATGGGGCAAGGCGCTTGCTATAAAAAATCTTTAGTGGGATTTATTCTGTTGTTCCAACAGATTTATTGACTGGAAGGGTTACATCGCAATTTCTTGATATAGAGATTCCAATCTCAGTGGGGGTAGAAGAAAGGGGCGTAAGAGGAAGGGAAGATGGGCGATAAATGTGCATCCCCTGACGACCATATTATGAAAATAAGGGAGTCAAGGATTTATTTTTTCTAAGGGTGCTCGACGTTAGCGTGTGTCCAGGTTTCGTATATAACACCGGTCTTGTTTTTTTGTTTTTTTTTGTTTTTTTTTTTGTTTTTTTTTAGAGAGCTCGCAGGAGAGCTTCGTTTTTGTGCTTCGTGAACCCGGTACGGTCCCACACGAAGTAGGAACACGTGGCTGACCCCCTACAGTGCGTGCAGCTTCGGTCAAGTCCTTGATCGTCCGAATCATATGGTCGGTAGAAACTTGCCTACCACAGCAGGGTAATTGCTGTCTCGGTTTTCGCCTGGAGTCTGCTGAGACTTAACCACTGAAAAGCGCTTGAAATCAAGTTGGATCGAGTGGGTTTCCAAAGACAAGGGGATGGTCCATCTGTCTTTCCTCGCCTTTTTTTTTTTTTTTTTTTTTTTTTATTAGGCGGAATGTTTGCTGAAAGGCAAGAAGCTTGACCGTTTTCGGGCTACTAGTCTTGGGAGCGTCGTCTTTCTAGGAAATAGTCCCGGTTGAGGAAAGTCTGCGTCGTCCATTGCAGTGTCAGTGTAGCAAAACATGATTTCGACTTCGCTTCTTTGT
Organism: Ixodes scapularis; assembly: GCF_016920785.2. Lineage (NCBI taxonomy): Eukaryota > Metazoa > Arthropoda > Arachnida > Ixodida > Ixodidae > Ixodes > Ixodes scapularis. The sequence goes on along the minus strand of NW_024609836.1, from coordinate 35,168,389 downwards.
TGTTTCAAGTCTGCCAACTGCTGCTTGCTCGTGTCCTTGCAGTGCCCTTCGTGCTCCGTTTCCTGGTCCTTGTATCAAATTGGTCCGTGTTCTGTATTTCCAGTATCGAGAGAGCCTGTGGTAAGGTAAGTCTGTAGGTTCACACTATCTTAGTCCGCCAAAAAATCATCCCTCCATGCTCCGTCTTGAACAGATTCGGCCATTTCGTTCGCAGTGTCCAGGATGTTGTTGATTTGTGCTGCAGTTCAAGCACTGGAGTGATCTCAAGTGGGAAGGCTTCTGGTCATTCGCATCGTAGACCTATTAAGGACGCTGAGGGCTTCTTCCCGAGTCTTTGCAATGCGAAGGTAGTGTCATATTGCTACCATTGTACGGACATCATTGTGGTGCCACAGAAACACCTAGCGGCGACTGCGGAATTTGCCTTAGTGATGGCAATCGCGATAGTAAACGGGGATTTTCACTTTGTTTTGGAAACTATTCACGCTCCTAGCCACCATGCTTGCTGGGATTGCACCGCGGTGCACTGTCGGTTCCTCGGTGAGCGTTGGAGCTACGAAAAGCCGCACCGGAAGGATGCGCTCCGTTTATCAAAAACGTCCGGCGCGCACCGGTTTGTTTTATCAAAAATGACGGGCGCCCCGGCTCGCACCGGTGCGAATGAACGAATACGATATAAAATGTTAAACATATAAAATAGCGCAAAAAAAAGACAAGGACAAGAAGTTTAACAGGAGTTTCAACAGAGCTTGTCCTGTTTACTTTTTGTCCTTGTCTTTTTTGTGCTATTTTATATGTTTCACTAAGATCAACCAACTAGCCCAACAACGTACCCCACTAGACGATATAAAATGCCACGACTGAGGCAATTTTATGATTCTGAAAGATATTTCAAAGTTTTAGATGAAAAATCAGTCAAAACAGAAGTTTATCCGTGGTTGGCACTCGGTGAGTCAAACGTGCGCTGAGTTTGTAGACGTGAGTTCCGCGGCACTGGAGAGAAACTACGAATACCGGCCACCAGTCTCTTCGCTGCAGGAAACCAGAAGTATGAGTATTGATTTTTTTTTTTCGTTCTTTTTGTCATTGTAGGCCAAAATTCAATGCGCGAATACTTAACTGAAACTATAGCGTAGCGTTCCTTTACCAAGCCCTCCACGTGCGCTGTTTTGTGAGGTGTATGCGTACATGAGCATCCATTTCAGTCATCGAAAAATATCGGGACGTTGAAAACAACGTTTCGACCAGAGTATGCAATGCTTCAGGAATTCAGAGAACATGCAGGAGTGGTGACCTTCTGCAAATTGATTAATGTACAGGGTACAAGGAGACGCCAGGCTCTTTAAATCGACCGGAAAAATCGGTTTCTTAACCTATCGCGCTACGACTTTGTGCAGCGTTGCCCGCAGATGGTGCATTGTTTTTGTAAAATTTGCGAAGAGCAAACTTACCCGAGGAAAAAGTACAGAAAGAAAAGGGCTTAGCTCCTATGGAAACGCAGCGACGCCACCGGTCTGCAAACAACACGGCGCCGAATTTTCGGGTCGATTTAAAGAGCCTGGCGTCTCCTTGTATCACCCTGTATATCTCAACCTCTGCGGAAATCGCCCTAACTATGGTATACAGTGATGTCTCGTTAATACGGGCGCCTCCTTTCCCCCCAAAAATCGTCCTTAATAACGAGACAAAGATACGTGTATTTTCCCAGTTTGTCCCCGAAAATGGTGTCCGTAAAGCGGGGTATCCACATGAACGGGGTCCATATTAACGAGACATGACTGTATCTTCTTTGAGGTTCCTGCAACCGTTGAGAAGGTCGCGTCGAAATTAATGATTGATTCTGCTGCTGGAAGTGCGTTGTGAAGTGGACAGTAACGAGTGTGTGTGTCAATGGATACATCATGACAAAAAAGTCGAAATTCGCTTTTAACTAGTTATCTTTTTGTTCTTTTTTATACCGGAAAAGTCATTGATGCGAAAGGTCTGTCTAGCATTTGCGAGTAATACAAGGTCAAGACAAGGTTAATCCCCGCAAGTGTTCAATTCCTAGAATGGAAAGCAAATCACAACCGTGCATGCAGTGTGGGTAGCATGTAGGCAGTTGTACTGTAATGTCCGAGAACTCCGAAACAACATGTGGTTTAAAGCACGTGAATGTTTAAGCGGATGGTAATACTAAAAGTTCAGCAATTATAAAGGACGTATACAGATACATCGTGCTGAAACGAATGCATTGAGCAGGTCCAAAAGCGCCTCCCGAAGAAACTAGAAAAGGCAGTATGTGAACTCGTAGGCAAAAGAAAGTTCCCTCATGTGCTTATTGATCGACAGCAGTTCCCTGAAAGCGTATGGCTAGAAGTATTGAAAATCTTTCAGCAGTGAAACAAAGAAGAATACATTACTGCAGTTGCACGAACGACTGTACAGGCACTGGCCAGCGCTCTGAATGGCTGAAGAGTTGGTGTGGCTTCAACTGAGCTCACGCACTGGGTTTAAGGGAACTTCATGCATATCCTGTATACAGACATCGCAACTTTTCTGGATCGGTATTCAAGGGTTAGGGAACACTGAGTGCTTCATAATCAGCGGATTTCGCGTCGCGGATCGAACCTCATGAACTGCTGAGGGGACCTGTGGTGTTTATTTTGGTGCTACACCTTCGTAGAGTTCTTCCCCGGTCTAAATTTTACACAAGGCTTCAAGAAACATCTTCAATGAAAAAAAGTGATCAAGTACATCACGTGCCATGCAGCACATGCAGACTAATTTAAACAACGGCATTTTGTTTTTTTTTTTAGTTAAATAATATGTGTCGTAACGTGGCAGGTAGAAATTGCAGTAGCCGTATTCGCGGAACGGGGCAAGCGCGATCCGGGAAATCATTAAAGTTTGTTAAAATTGTCAAATAAATCTCTGATCAGTCAGCACCATCTGAGTCAATTATCTATGGCATGGCTGACAGCAATTGGCATTGGACTTGCTTACATTTCGTCTGTGAATGGCACCTGCCCGTTTTGATCCAGATTAACATCCTACCGGCGAGCGTTCGTGTATGAAAGCCGAGTGATGCACGTTAGAAAACACAGATTAGTGGTTGTATCGCACCGACTAACACCCGTGCCACACGGGCAACTCGAATGCCATTTACAACGAATGAGATTTGAGCGGACGGCCAATCAGCGTTCGGCACTCCGGGCGTAGCGCATTCCACGCGCGACAGATTGCGAGCTGATTCGCCGATCACACAAATGTCATTCGTTTTAAATGGCGTTCGAGTTGCCCGTGTGGCACGGGTATTCATTTCGTACCTACAGTGAAGGCATCCGACGCCCTTTGGAACAGATTAACATCCCGCTGTTTAAAGGAGCTGTGCAACGATATTCAATTGGAATGTTTTTCTCTCTACACGAGCTTACTGGCACAGCTGGGACTCAAGGATACTCACACGCAACGCCATTGGCCAAGAAACTCCTTTGTTGCGGTGTAATTTCAAGGACAAAAGCGATCATTTTCATTCAATCTCTCCTTTGCAAAATTTGATGACGTAACTCGGGGATCGCAGTACACCCAAGTGACGATATTTGAATGCGGTTCATAGATTGGACCCGAGCATTGCGTGAGCACTCGACTTCGTCTCGTGACAATTGATAGCTCGAGAAGCATTCGGGTTGTGACCCGTGTCCAATCGCTGCAACGACGACAACAGCCGAGCCATAACAATGTCTGGAACTCAGCGCGTGTCCTGCGCTTTGCCAACCCCAGCGCGTGGCTATGATCAAAACTGGCGGCATATAATCGGCTCCAGATCACGTGGCCACTTGTTCTGGCTGCGAGTTGAGGGGGTGAACGCTGCTCGTTTTTCTTAAATTTTTTTCTGGGACTTCTATTGCGTGGGGTGAAAAACGAACGCGTGTTTCGTAGGTCATTAACGTTAGGGATCCGTTTTAAGCGGTATTTGCGCAAAGTACAAAAATTGTTGCATAGCTCCTTTAAACATCCGTAGAACAATTTACTCGCAGTCAGTGCTTTTGTTAAAGGCCTCGCAAATTGTAGAGCACATGACCTCTAGTAAAGTAAGTTATACTGAATTCTAAATCTTCGTTTGTTTTTTAATTAATATCATAGGAAATCTAGAACAAAGACAAGCTTCCACAAATGCCGGGAAAATGTACCACAATGTGACCCATAAAACAAGCGCATTCTGAATCGTTCCGATCAATTTACAGTTGCGTTATCGGGTATAACTCTCGAATAGCAAAAAAGACAATATACCACTTTTTATTTTGTCAAGATTAATCGCATTGGTCACTACAAGACGAAAACAAAAAACAAGACATGCATAGTGGACAAACCGACGACACGTGCCCGTGTCGTCGGTTTATCCTTTATGTCCCTCTTTGGATTTCGTAATCTACTACAGCTCTCTATTTCCCCCAATCACGGTTTTTGAAATGAGTCACAGCCTCCAAGCCTAACGCCAAACTCAATTCTCTCAAAGTTTTTACCGTCCCCAAACGCTTGAGCCACGGTAATCCCGTTTCTCGGACTTCTAGCATTCAGCAAACTGATACGTAGTCCCGCTTACGCTTACTCCTACTCTTTTAATCCTCTTTCTAATCCTATCCTATCCGGGCCGAAAAAGCGACCCTGGCTTTCGCTATCTTCGCGTTGCAAGGGACGCCTACCCAGGGAGAAGCGGAAGGGAAGGCAGGGACCAAACTCGGAACCGCGTCCAGGCTTACCGCTTATTTAAGCCTTGGATCACGACATTTTTCAGTCGTTTCCCATCCCCGTTTTGTCGCAACTTCCAGGCGAAGCATTATCTCTGGGCTTTTGTGGTTATTTACCGATACTACCTAAAATGACCATTTACTGGGCGCGACAAAGTCAGCGCGAAGAAGACGTCGTTTTTTTATATATTTTTTTTTAAATTTAATGCTACTTTCTTCGTGCTCCTTTAACCATGATCACTAAGTTGTACCGCCTCTAGATTAATGCCTATAATGCATGTGTCTTTATTTCGGTTTCCCTCCAGAAATTATTGAAATTGACGATACTTAAATGATAAAAATGAACGATGGCAAACAGTGTTGCGCTCTGTATACTTGCTTGCGTACGTTAATCATTGTAAAAAAATTGATGAGGCTCACAAACGAACACTAAGAACAAGACAACACGAAAGCGCCTATCGTGTCTCCTGCGTAGACGACTCAACACGCCCAGCTTCACTGAAATTAGCCCCTTCGGCCGTTAGCTGGCGATCCGACTGATCGACCTGAAATTAAAGCGTCGTGAGGACAGAAGTGGCTTCCGTGTAAAGACTCTCGCGAATTATCCTTATCTTGAACCACTACTCTATACGCATCTTCATTCGTTTTTCATCGCTTACGAATCTTTCAACGAATACATATTCTAAGAGCGTATTGTATGATCGTCCCCTCTTCAAAGTTTGAAAACTAACTCTTGCAAAGTTTCTAAATCCCAAAGAACAAAGGGCAGCTAAAATGTACACTTTATCGTCATTTCATTCTAGATGTGTCTCCTTAAATCAGCAGTCTTAAATTTTATGAGGTCATTTAAGGATATAAACAAAAAACGTTCTTCTCAACCTACAATTAAGCATCAAAAAGTCGTCAAGTAAAAAAAAAAAAATTCGACTTCATTGCCGTTCATTCCTTGTTCAGAAACTAAACTATGCATCCGCAATTAATTGCACAACTTATCCGTATTGCACATTACGTGATGCAACAAGGACATAAACGTCATGCGCCCTTTGATACAAGCACGTATCATGGGGTGTTGTGTTTTTTTTTTTTTTTTGTTTTTGTTTTTTCCGAAGATTTTTAAAACTATGAAAGCGAAATAATTTCATCTAAACAAAAATGCATTGTGCCTCAGGCACGAAGAATGAATGCCACTTCGTTAGTCTTGTTAACGTGAAGTCCATATCACGGACGCAGATGTCAAGACAAATCTCGATTTCTACCTCCGTCTACAAGACTGGTGCGGCGAGGCACTAATATCAGTGATGTGATTGCTGCGCCAATTGCGCCAAACTGCGCCAAAGAGCTAACCCTGCTACATCCTGCTACATTTCGCCAAAATATGGGTGATCTGCGCCAAGCCTGCGCCAAAACACCATTTTCGGTCACCTTTCAAAACCGAAACTTCACTGAGTACCGTAATTGAGCATACCTGTGTTGTGTGGCGCAAGCGGCCCCCCGACACGGAGTACCATGCATCCTGCCTTGTTTGTTTTTTCCGCCGTCTCACGTCTCGCGCTCTCGTGGGTCTCATCTCGGGTCTTTTGTTTAAATAATTTCAACGAAAGACGCGAGTGTGTGCAGACGCTCCGACGCTACCGTGACGGGTACCTGCCATGCCGTCATGCTGTGAAGTGCAACCACGTTTTTGTCTGGTGGAAGTGACTTTGTGAGCTGAAGCACTCGCTCCTGAAAACAATGGCCGTGGGAAAACTATATATGGTCCCTGCCTTCCAGTCACCGTGGTCGTGCGACGTCGGGTGTTGCCGTCCCCACGTCGCTGCAGATATGGCGCTTTCTAAAACGAAACTAAGTACGGCTGCATGTTCATCAACATTCCTTTTCTTGTTTAAATCATACGTTACTACAAAAATCCATCTTTACCTCCAAGACTGCTGTGACGAAGTATTGATTACGTAAGTTTCTCTCGGTGGGCTTCCTTTCGAGAGGGACCCCAATACGTGAAAAATCTGCCGCGAAAGAAAGTTGATGAAGAGAAGAGAGCTAACACAAAAAAGGCAGTGTATGAACGCTGAACCCGCACATCGCGCTTGTTTGTCTCGAGCTCAGTCATTGCACAAAGAGCTCCAAGAACTTTTTGACCCTGGCTCGCGATGTCTTGCATCGACGTGCTCAGGTTCTTTCTTTTTGTGCGTGTTTAGCTTGCACCTGGTCTGGCGGCCTGGCAAGCACGCGCCGCTGGACGTTTTTGTGTCGTATGCCCGACAGTTACATTTTGCACACAATTTTGGGAATCAGTTGGCGACGGAGCAGAGTGGCATAAGGTCTTGGTTTCGATCGAACAGCCGTTGTCTCCGCTCGCGCGACGAAGCACATGCAACTGCAAGCCTGCCGAAGTCGCCCTCAAGTGGATGCGAACGTGATTGCACGACAGAGGCACCAGCCGGGATGCTTGCAAATCCATTGTTTTACGTTTGCTTACTTTGGCCGAAAATGTGGCACGTCGGGAACCAGTAAAACGGTGGCAAGCGGTTTTTCGGAATTGCTCGGCAATGCCTACAGCACTGTACATTTGTGGGATGTCTCAGCACTAAAACTACAAGCAGCGAGTTCCGTTGCAACAAGACGCATCAGAACCCAACAAAGCACGAAGGGCCCTTCGTTAAAAGGAATATTTTTTTTTCTAAGAATATTTTTCCTTAAAAGTCATTTTTGCTGCTTCTAAACATTGTCTTGGCTGCTCCAAAAGGCACTTTTGCTGCTCCAAAACACTGTTCTGGCTGCTCCAAAGGTCACATCTGCTGCTCCAAAACACTGTTTTGGCTGCTACGAAAGGTGCTCCAAAATGGCTTAGGCCAATCACATCACTGTAATATGCATAAATCCAATAACATCCATAATATGGAAGCTACGTCGGCCCTTCTTTCCGTACGACCGAAAGAAACACTCATTCTATTTTCTTAAGCACTCGCTCGATCCACTCTCGGGGTGTTATTTAATTCACTGAGCATCATAGGAATACTACAGCCCGTTCCATTTGGAGTCAAAACGCAGCCGTCACTATGCGAGCCGATGGAGCCAATCAGGCAGCACCGAAAGCGCAGCGTCACCACTCGCGTCGCCTTTCTTTGAGTGAGACAACGCTGACTCATCCAGTGAAATCAAAGACCGGTCCGCGAGCTTACGCTTTATTTTGCATCTATGCGTCGGTGTATATTTTAGTCTCTGACTGCGCTCTAAGTTACGGTGAAACAAGGTATAAAAAAGGGGCACGTGCGTTTTGCCACCCGTCGAACTTCCGACGGAAAGTTACAGGACTCCTCTTCAAGGCGTAGAGTGCAACCGGAAACTGGGGATTGGAAGTCAGGATGTCGGGAACTGTATATACATCTCCCCATCCTCCGCACCCCGTCTGAATAATGAATACACCAAACTCCGTTCACCCTTAACCTGGCAGCGCAGTAGAAGCTACGCGTTTCTTGGACCAGTCATACGCCTATCTTTGGCCACGTGATCAGGCACCGCCCACGCACAGAGAGCGGGTCGGAAAATAAAAGCGGGACGGCTGATCGGTCCGTCGAGCGAGTAGCCCCCGGCGCACACTGTCAGCTTAGGGGTGAACGGGGCCTTGACCGCTCGGGTGGGTTCCCGATGAATGATTCAGATCGATTCGGCCGTGCGAGACACAGACGAGAACCGTGGGTTTGAATTGGACTAGATGCAGTAGTTTTGGGAGAGTTTGTTAGGGTGAGCGGCGACAAACGCGGTTCCGGAAGAGATTGAGAGAGAGGGGGACATGAGAAAACGCCCGGAAACGTCGGAACACCGAGCTCTGGTTGAAATGATCAGTGGGGAGACGCAATCTCTCTTTGTTTCTACTCACTCTCTGAACGCATTCGAACGCCAAATGCCTCACGCCGGCGTTCGAGCGGGTTCGAAGATTGAAAAGAGACAAAGGCAGCTTGCTTTGCATCTCGCCATTGATCTTTCTAGCCAGAGCTCCGTGTTCTGACGTCATTCTTCTGCATTCTTCTCCTCTCTCTCAAATTTCTACCCGGACATACTACACAAGGGGTCTACAAGCCCCGGTCCGCAGGCCAGATCCGGCCCGTGGAGGCGTTTCAACCGGCCCGCGAACGGCCGTGGTCTTTCCAGTGACACCCGGCCTGCGGCCGGCTGCTACTAACGCAAAAATAAGAGCGTGTAAAATGCAAAAACGAGGATATCAAAAACAATGAAAGACAACTGCGTCGAAAGACGGTTTCTCTCGCCATACAACTCACTGTACACTGTCATCACCAGTATTACTTTTTTGTAGTCCCCTGCTTTATCCGCGCGTAATTATGTTAAATTTCATTGCGTTTTCATGTATATAGTGCTTAGTGTTTTCTGTCATAATCATTGTATTTAGTCATCATCGGATCTACAATTCTTATTAGTTTTCTGCCCTGTGTGAAGACACAAAAGTTCCCATGCGCTTTGATTTATACCTGGTAAATGTTCTGGGGTCACAATTATTTCATAATGTCATGATTAGAAAACTATTGAATTTAAAAATAAAGTATATGTATTCATCAAACTTATTTCGTCTTGCTTTAGTTTATATCAGACTTGTGCCTATCTCAAATATTGTACTCAAGATACTGTATTTTAAATTGTTTTTGAAGTGTCTTGGTATCTCGCCAATACTTTTGATCGGAAGAATTTGATACTGTATTTTAATTACATTTCTCAGTATTTTGAACTCATTATCTCAAATACCTTTTTTTTTTACATTCTGCCATTTTCCAAGTTTTTCGGTATTAAGTGGAGTAGGGCGTGGCACGAGCAAACCTGAACACTCTTTCGAGCAAACAGATCATGTTACTAGCTCCGATAAGCTACAGTGACTTAGATTGAGTTTGTGAAAACATCGCTTTTGTGCCGATTGTGACTCATATTTCATGCCAAAGTTCGTGCAATTAAAGCTTTCCCCCCGCCTTCTCAACGGCGCCTTTTGTTTCCTAGAATTTCCCCCAAACAAAATGGGTGATTTTACGGAAGTAAATATTTACATTAATGCGCAACGTAGAACGGGAACGATCGTGCACGACCAGAATGCAGACTTCAGTGTCAAGAAAATGAGAAGTGGACACAAAAAAATACAAGTTTTTGTTTTAATTTTTTTTTTCTTTTTGTATATTTGACCTGGCTACGGCAAAACGACGAAACTTTTTCTTCTCTCTTTTCTTTTTTTCGTCAGTCTGGCACTTATTGCTCTCTCGAACTCTGTCTGTAAGCGAACATTGATGAGAAGAGAACAGGACAGGAAACAAACTACGAGCAGGATGACCTCTCAAATTGCAAAAAAGCGTCCCCCAAGCTTGAGTGCCTTTCTGAACGCAGCCTACTTGAAGAACGCACGACCAGTGCCGTTGCTCTTATGTGGGCTCTCTTTGTTATCCATTCACCCATTTTCTTGTCCCAAATTCGTTTATAGTGAACTTCCCAAATAGGAAATATGGATTGTAGCTAAACGGGAGATGCCACTCATTAAAAGCGTGCAGTGCAGCCAGAGCTACAGGGGAGAAAGAATATCCCGACCTGGTTTAAGAGAAGGGAAAGGGGGAATGGGGAATCGCAGCCCTTCTCTCCCGTTCCTCCTTTCCCTCCTCTTGAAAAGGTTGGCATACGTTCTCTCCCCTGTAGCTTTGAGTGTACAGCAGTTTTAGTGAGACGGAGTATAAGGTGCGCCATAGGACGTGATATTCAGCGATGTTACTATAGCTGAAGCCACCTCTGTGTGTGTGTGTGTGTGTGTGTGTGTGTGTGTGTGTGTGCGTGCGTGCGCGTGCGCGTGCGCGTGTGCGTGTGTGCGTGCGTGCGTGCGTGCGTGCGTGCGTGCGTGCGTGCGTGCGTGCGTGTGTGTGTGTGTGTGTGTGTGTGTGTGTGTGTGTGTGTGCGTGTGCGTGTGCGTGTGCGTGTGCGTGTGCGTGTGCGTGTGCGTGTGCGTGTGCGTGTGCGTGTGCGTGTGCGTGTGCGTGTGCGTGTGTGTGTGTGTGTGTGTGTGTGTGTGTGTGTGTGTGTGTGTGTCCCGAAATGTTTTGCGACATGCATCAGTGACATCCTGCTCCTTATATTTTGACTTCAAAGAATAGCCCTACGATGTTTTTCCCCCGTTTTGTGCCGTTGCGTTTGCTAGTAAACTATTCTGGTAAACCAGGTCCTCGTAACTGTATAATTGTGTGTTTCACTGACTTCGAAAGAAATTACGCAATGGGGAAGTATCTTCAAAGGTAATTTAATTACATTTCAACGTATTTGTACTGTACTCAAGGTACTTTACAGTGCAAGTAACTTGAGTAGTATTTTAAATACTTTATCAAGCAGGTATTTAGTAACTTAACTTAAATACTTTTATCGAGTATTTTGTCCAACACTGGTTTATATTAATGCGTTAGCATTAGTGCCCTGGTACATGCACTGACCTTAGACTGGTTTGGACGAACCAAAGTTGGCAACGTCGCCACGGGCTGGCGCCAGAGCCGCACTGGATGTGGAAACTGTCTAGGAAACACCTTCTGCAAGCGCCGACAGATGGCGGCCGGGCTGCGGGTGCGCCAGAGCCGTATATTAGGAGAGTTTGGCCAGTGCGTGTGGCGACGAAGGCGCCGGAGAGAAAAGTAAATGAAAGGGAGGAGAGCGCCGAAGGAGCGAGAGAGAAAGAAGGGAGCAGAGAGGAGACGACCGCCATTTTTGAGCAACGCTGTCGGAGACTGGTCGGAGAAGGCCACAGCTGAGGCTACGCGTCGTCTGCTACGGGCCGACTTCTTTTTCGCCTGAATAAAAGTTTGTGGCCATACGCCGAAAAATCTTCATTTATTAGCTTTTTAACCCACCGAGGAATAACAGAATGTCATTTTCTTGCCAGAGCGAGCGATATAAAAGGCAATAATCGAGATTTAGATGCTGATCCCACGCATTCCGCCGGGAGAATGATCGAAGATGGCGGCCCTCCCCACTCAGGTGGGAGCAGCCGGGAGTTCACGCGCATGCGCTAATGCCTCTCGCTCTACGCCGCGTGCTGATTGGCTCACTTGGGAGGAGAGCGTTACGGCGGCGAGATCATAGACTGACCAAACCCTCCCCATATACGGCTCTGGGGTGCGCGCTTTGGACGCCCTTTGGAAACTAATGCCGCCGGCTTTGGACACCTGTACGTTCTTCGACCTGCCACGCCTGCCCCGCCGTTCTTGACGCGCAGTCCTCTTGCCATGTCGGCATATCTGGCGCACTTCACGTTATACTGGCTGCTCATGTGCATCATCTATCCACCACACTAATAAAGGCGCGTTCGAGGTGAATAAATGCGCACAACGAAATGGCTCTGTCGTTTTACGCGCCTCACGCGCACGTCCTTCATGCACATACTAAGTGAACTAATCTGCTTCCACCAGGGAGAAGGGGGTTCCGGAAAAGTTCTCCCCGCGGAAAAGTGCTAAGGGAGGGCATTCATCGTGTTCCGTTATTTATAACCGCTGCGCGAAATTTTCACGCATTTCTTCGAGTATCAGCGTGGCGGCAGCAGGGATTTCGGCCCATTTTTTATGTTTAAATGATTATTAGTTTTACTTTTAGTATTTCCTTATTTTTATTGGCTTATGTATTTTCCGGCTCTCGAAATTGACACAGGTTCCTAATCCGGCCCCTCATTCAAAACGTTTGGAGACCCCAGCACTACTCGAATACACTGCCGGCACTGATGTCACATAGGTGGCTTGTGTGGTGACTGGCTGCTGAGCGCCTACCTTCTGCAACAAAAATTTCGCGCCACCGAATTACAGTAAAATTATGACGATTTAAGAGGGGCGAAGGAATTGGAAAGAGAAGGGGTGAGAAGATGCAGGATCATAAACGTATTACAGTCACAGCAGCACGTATACGCAAGGCGGGTGGCTGTACCGTATAGCAAAGCTTTTATTAGAAGGCACCTCACAGAACAGGTAAACTACATAAGTTATTCTTCAACGCAGTAGATTCGTTCGTTGTCTGTGGCGGAGATACAGATAACGTCTACCACAAACTGCACATTTTATGTAATAAGATACTTCTACAATTTTTTTTAATGTTTAATTTACGGGATTTCACAACTACGCAGCTGATAGAAGTTTTTCGCAATCTTAGCAGAAATGTATATAACCGGCGACAAACGAATGTTGCGTTAATTGTTGTTATTTTTTTTTAAATTTAGATAAAGCCTTTGATGGAGTATAACATCCTAAACTATTGCACGAGCTCAGTTGCATTCTAAAGAACAGCCAAATAGTGCATTGGTCGGAAGCATACTTACCAGAAAAGGAACAGTATGCTTGTCTTCAGAACGAAAGAACCAACTCATTACCAGTGCTATCCGGTGTTCCGCAGGGTTCGGTGCTCGGCCCCTTCATTTCTATCTTACATATCAGCGACATGAGCGACGGATTGGATCCAGCGAAAAATTTGAAGCACTTTGCAGATTACATTATAATTTACTCTAATATATCTTCTGCCGAAGATTGTAAAAATGTAAATAAACATAAGAAATGTTGTGCTCACTGGCAAATGGAACTGAATATAAAGAAAACTGTCTACAGGAATGTAACGCGCAGAAAACTGAGCTTGGAATTTATCTAAAACGCAAAGGAATTCTGCTGAATACAATTACTGAATATAAGTACCTCGGAGTGCACTTCAGTTCCAATCTAATCTCGAACTCCCATTGAACACCTGTGCAAAAAAAAAAAAGATATTGAAAAACTGTGGACGTTGAGAAGAAAGCTAAATCGTACGAGTCCAAAGGTCAAATTAATGGCTTTCATGTGTCTAATTTTACCAACCATTGACTACGTAAATCCGGTTTGGGTGCCATTTACCAGTAAAAATTCCTATGATTTAGAAATAATACAAAATAAGACGGTCAGACTTATTTACTAAACCGACACCGTCGCTAATTTCAAGTCCCAAGCAAACCTTAACAGTGTTTAGACAAGAATGACCATAAATAGAATTAAACTTTTTTTTTCGAGTACTTCGCTGGTACTATCAGATAAACACTTCCAAATATGTTACAATTCCCGAAGCTATACTACCAAGAACAAAACACAATATGTATATTAAGCCCTATTGGCACTCCAGATATCGTTCCAAATATTTTCTTTTCGTTGTATAGATTTGTGGAACACGCTCCCTGAGTGCAATCGCAAAACAATTTGTGTACCATAGTCTATGTGAGTAACTTGCGTTTCTTTATGTTATTTTGTTCGTCACAATGATTATATTTCTTTTTTGTTGTTGTTCTTGTTGTTTTTGTACCATTCCTACTTTGGCCTTACGGCCTGGCGGGATCTATAAATAACTGCAATAAACTCGTTAAATGTGCACTTTGGTCGGCCAAATTAAGGCACTATACATACTCTCGCAATATTAAAGTACTCCCGAAGTCATGAGACGGTAAGCTTTAGTAAAGCGTTTTAACACTCCAATAAAGATTTCTAATAGGTGCGAAAAAAATCGGCGCTTCATGCACAGGGTCCTTGCGTAGTATCAAGTATTGATATCCAAGTTCGTAAATGATCTGCTAATCTTCCTTTTATAACGGCAATCTTAAAATATCAACAAAGACTATAAAATTTCTGGGCAACAGTTAACAACACGAAAATCTATTATTAGGCTTCCAGGATATGGAGTAAACAGCTTCCCATAAAAATAAAAGGTAAAACGCGTAATGTCCACTATTTTTCTTGTTGGGCTCTGCTTAAAATGATTTCTCTGTTTACCATTGACTCGCTTGTGAACGCGGAATAAATATATGGCCAATGTTTATCGGCCTAACTTGCGCAAAGAAAGAAACAACGTACACAAAACGTTGCTTCGCACATATGCCGCCTATGCCGCCACAAAGTAGATGGCAAGTTCCGTTTTACTGACTTCTTTCGGTTAGTTTCGAGGCTCGACAGGCTGCGTCTCGGCAGTTTTTATGCGTATTAATAACTCGCACAGGGCATCGCCACAACGAACGAAATATAAATAATAAAAAAACGAAGAGAAGGACCGAAGGATTTAACTCGCGGCAGAGGCCTTCGCTCCAAGCTCCATATTGCTCCCGTTATTTATAAAGGGTCGCGTGGGAAGGGAGGAAAGAGCGGAGGACATGTCTAGACCCCCCTTTATGAGCAAGACCCCTTTCACATTCCCCGGCCCGAAAGGAGGGGAAGGAATCATCAGGCAGAGCACAAAAGAAGACGCGTCACTGAGCACGCCGACGACGCCTCCTTATTGGAGGTTCACCTCTACCGTGTCCCGCCTCCTGCGTCGCTTTCATTGGCAGCCTTTCCCTAAAGCGTCATCACCCTCCGGCGTTAGGGACTGCAAAAGTCGAAGAGGAGGGCATCGAGTCCAGTTCTGTCCTCTGATTGCAAGCTCTGGACCTCTAGAAGACAGAGGAACCTGTAGGGTATGTACCCTGGGGAACTTTAGTTTTCAAGCTCGAGTCTTAGGGAAATTTCGTCCACAACTCGCACCTCAGGAGTGGAACTGCAAGTCCGAACCACAAAACGCTGTGAAGTCTGGACCTATAGAAAACAAAGGAACCTGTAGGGTATGTATTCGAAGAAACCTTAACTTCTGAGCTCGGATTGTCAGGAACCTTCGCCGACAACTGACACTTCAAACTGGGAGTGGAAACCAGAGTCGCAAGACATTGAGTAGCGAGTGCTGTTCGGCTGATCACCGACCATAAGTCGGTGTCACTTGACTTCTCGTCAAATAGAGGAGTCATCGGACCCTGGGGTTCCCTTGCGATCACCTCGGCTGCGACAAGATGTTGAGTTGAATTGACCACCCTACAAATTGGGCTTCGATTGCTGAGGGGGTCACTGAGAAAGAAGAACGGCCATCTTCAAAAAGAAGGAAGGCATGGTTGGACGAGACCCGTTTCTGTCCTCCTGGTTGCGAGCGCTCGCACTCCTCGGAGCCTCGCTGCTCTTTGCCGAGGCCGGAGGAGAGCAGCGGCGCTACTTCGAGCTCGTGCTGGATCCGCAGGGGCGGTTCACGCTCTACTGGACGGTGGACTACGACGCCCAAGTGTTGACCGCCGAGCTCAAACTCAACCTGGCGCGCAACGACTGGTTTGCCCTGGGCTTTTCGGACCGGGGAGAGGTGGGCCAGGCGGACCTGTGCGTCCTCTGGGCAGACGTCAGGGAACAGCCGCATCTCGACGTGAGTTATCTCTTCTTCTCTTCCTTCCTTATTTATGCATCAATCTGAAAAAAGTTTGTGCGTCTACTTTCACGCACACCATTTGGAGACCCAATCACATCAACCTACGGAGGCAGCTCAGCGAGTGACGATACCGAAACATATGTTTAGAGCAAAAAATACAGTCTGAGTTGTGACATTAAGCAATGCAAGCGTGACGTTTTGCATTGCTTAATGTCAGAACTCAGACTGCGTTTTTTGGTCTAAACATGTTTCAGCATTGTCATTCGCTGAGCTGCCTCCGTAAGTTGCGGTGATTGGCTCTCCGAGTGTTGTGCGGCAAAGTAGACGCACAAACTTTTTTTAGAGTATGGAAAGTTTTGCTCTCACTGTCTGTCGTAATAGTTTATGTAATTTAGACGTCAACAAACGAAGAGCGTGGTGAACCCCGAACACCTTACCATCGTTCCACAGCCAATAAGATTAAGGCATTAGCCGAACGTCGAACAGCGATTCACGAAGCAGCAAGCGCAGACATAATGAGACAGACCCCGCGTTGCTTAATAGGCTGCACTTTGAAAACTGTCTGTGAGTTCACTTTCCTGTAGAATACAAGACAACGAATCACTGCAAACAGTAGAAGCATCCCATGGAATGGCAAAACTGAAATTACAATTGGGACGACAAAACAAAAGTGCAATGCGCGTCGAAAATTAACGTTACACTTCACTTGCTCGTTGTTCCATTGCATTTTCAGATCTAATGATATTATCAACATTGTTACTACCTGGAATCATTCGACTGTTCGCCGTGATTGACTGTCTTTGTGTTATGCGTAAAAGTGAACTCGCGGACGTGTTTATATCACTCTAAAAAAAGCCCGTACGTCTACTCTCCCGCACAACACTCGTAGAGCCAATCACCGCAACTTACGGAAGCAGCTCAGCGAATGACGATGCAAAACATGTTTAGACCAAAAAACGCAGTCTGAGCTGTGACATGAAGCAATGCAAAACGTCACGCTTGCTAGACGCACGGGCCTTTTTTAGAGTGTATATAGGCGCCTGTTTCTGTGTTTCGCGGCGTCGCCGTCGGCGTAACCACGCTAAATTTAGCAGGACAATTGTCGTCACGTGATCTCAACACCAATTCAATTCCCCGCTAAATTTAGCGGGGAATTGACGTCACGTTACCTCAACATCAACTTAATTCCCTCCTAAATTTAGCGGGGAACTGAATTGCTGTTGAGGAAACGTGACGTCAGTTTTCCCGCTAAATCTAGCGGAGAAACTGAATTTGTTCATGGGTGACGTGACGCGAAGTCATGTGACATCGTTTTCCCCGCTAAATTTAGCGGGAAATTGAATTCGTGCTGAGGTCACGTAACGTCAATTTCCGCGCTAAATGTAGCGGGGAAACGACGTCACATAACTTTGTGTCACGTCACCCATGAGCAAATTCAGTTTATCCGCTAGATTTAGCCAGAAAACTGACGTCACGTGACCTCAACACCAATCTGAATTGATGTGGGAAACTGACTCGGTGTTGAGGTCACGTGGCCTCAATTTTCCAGCTAAACTTAGCGACGAAACTGTGGGAAGAGGGGAGGGTATGGAGGAGGAAAATGGGAGGGTACGCACAGTCTAAGAAATGCCTGCGCGTCTACTTACCCGCAAAACACTCGAAGAGCCAATCTCTGCGATCTACGAAATAAGCTCAGCGAATGAGATGGCGAAACATTTGTTTAGACCTCAAAATTAAGTCTGCGCTGTGGCATTACCCAATGCAAGCATGACGCTTTGCATTGCGTAACGCCACAGCGCAGACTTCATTTTTAGGTCTAAACGGACGTTCCGCCTCACCATTCTCTGAGGCGATTTCGTAGATCACAGAGATTGGCTCTTCGAGTGTTTTGCGGGTAAGTAGACACGCAGGCATTTCTTAGAGTTCAGAAGAAGTAGGGGAGGACACGGATGAAAACGAGGGGAGTGTATGGAGAAAGAGGAGGGTAGGGAAGGAGGGGGAAAGGAGGGGTTAGGACGAGAGGAGGAGGGGAGGGTACGGAGGAGGAGGAGAGGTATACCCTTCGCTCCTCCTTCTCAAGAGTTGCGCTCTAATTTCGCATTACATAGATTTGTGAAGGTCTTTCATTTTTTTTTTTTTTCTTATAAACAAAGCTCTCCCGTTTACTTTTCCCCAGGAGCGCAACTTGAGCTGAAAGAAGATCAGAAGCGTCAGGCACGTAGCCAGGATTTTTGTTTGGGGGGGGGGGGGGGGGCGGGGGGGGGGGGGGGGGGGCGCGCGCTCATGACAAAATGCTGTATGAGGTGGAGAGGGGAGAGGAGGTCCCAGCAAAATGAAAGACTTCGGGGGGTCCCGGGCCCCATGGGCCTCCCCCCTGGCTACGTGCCTGAGAAGCGTGAATGGTCAAACGTGCACGAAGCGACATACAACTAGCGTGAACGCAAGTCGATGCTTTCTCGAGGCTCCTTCTTACAGATTTGTGTCCAACGCCAAGATTTTCCACGAAGGTGGAGAGGCCCCGCATAAACCCCCTTCTATTCTACAATAGTAGTTTCTATCAAATTTGTTTCGCTTAACATAAAAATATGAAAAAAAGAAAAACAAATTGATTTCTTCATCGTATTAACTTGCCTCAATCTATAAATAGAACTCGAACCGCTCCATAGCGAATCTAGTACCGCAATAAATGTCCGCGGTAATAAAGCTGCGATCCCACCGATAAAGGAAGCAAGACAGATCGGGTAAAGCAAATGGCTCCAACTTTTTTTTATATTAAGCGAGTTCGAACGTGCCGGATATTGAGGTCTTTTTCGGTCCTCCTTTACTTCCTCGGCTGAAATCCCGTATTCCCCCTTTCCCCATTCAATTTCTCCACAGCGAAGATGATAATCAAGAAATGTGGGATGCCGATAGAAGACCGAGCCTTCTCCCTTTCTTCCCCGATCCCGCAGGGTCATATTAAGCGCAGCGTAAATTATGTACAGCGTTGTAGACGGCTAAGAAAACAAAGACAACAAAAAAAGTATAGTAATAAAAGCGATGAACTATGAGGAGCTGACTTTAATAAAGCGGACTAGATCACAATGGAATGTGGTCTTTGCGAACAAAGGGTCTCCCCCTTCCCTCCTTCCCCTTCTTCTCTCCCTCCTTCCTCCCGTTCAACCAATAATCCTAAGCCCGTCTTTTCGAGCCAGGGTCGGGAATGCACAACTTGAGGAGAACTCGCTGCTCGACCACCGCACTTCGATTTCTTTCCAAGAACTCTATCCTCTTTCCTTCCGTCTGCTTGTTCCAAAAAATACTAATGGTTGTTGCATATTGTATGCTTCGTTATTGCGTCTTGTTCTTCCATGTGTGTCAGGGTGAGTGCGCACATAGCAGATTATTGTTTTTTTTTTAATCGATAGTAATTTTAAGCTTTGCGAATTCTGGATTTTTCTGGATGTATTTGAAGTGCTCAGACTAATTCGTTTCCATTTGTAAAGAGACGACAAAGATTTAGATACCGGTGTTTGGCAACGCATCGATTTGGGAATAGCTACGCGTTCGTACTTGGAGATTCTCGACGTTTTTTTTTTTTTTATGCACGTGGTCTTCCCTGCACTGAAATAGTTGGACGTTATAAAATTAGACTCGTACTGAAATTTCTAAGCGATATGGAGGCTCAAAATCCTGATCTATAAAAAAAAAAAAAAAAGCAATCTCATTATACAAAGACAAGATAGAAAATATGAAGTCAGCTTGCTTCTGTTCATTGTGCCTATTGAATATTAAACCACTTCATGAGATAGAAAACAGCTCAAAAAGTTTCGCTGCTAAAAAAAAAAAACAACATTGCTTGTTTCTGGTTACAATTCAAAACGAGCGTGTTGGTTAATAGATACAAAACTTGAAAGTATAAAACGGAGGACGAGGACGGGAGCAGGACATCTTTATACATGTTTTATACTTTCAAGTTTTGTGTTTCTGGTTGTTTTATATAAAAAGTTCGTATTTGTGGTTATCTGTCTAAATATGCCGAGAAGGTGGTCATCGTGGATTCAAACAGTCGTGCCGGAGTAGGTACGTTCATTTACCTTAATTAAATTTACCACTCGATATAACAATCAGTGTTGGGGAGTACTTTAAGTACATTGTACTTAAGTACTACTTCAAGTAGGTTTTTAATTTACTTGTAAGTATATTCTCTGAATATGAAGTCCTACTTTACCTAAGTTTCTTTTTTTTCTTTTGTGTGTGTGTGTGTGTGTGTGTGTGTTTGGGGGGGGGGGGGGGGGGGGGGGGGCGGGGATACAATTCTTGACTTCAAAATACATTTCCCAGATTTGGTCTTGTTAAATTTGTATCAAAAAATTATACATTGCCAACTCTAAAGAAATGGACATTTTACTCGTAACAGTCAACAGAAACGCGAGCAGACGACGCATCGCTCCGTTTGTTTTGGGGGCGGCTTTCCCGTAGCTTTTCAAACTC
This sequence comes from Ixodes scapularis, assembly GCF_016920785.2. NCBI lineage: Eukaryota > Metazoa > Arthropoda > Arachnida > Ixodida > Ixodidae > Ixodes > Ixodes scapularis. Next base: position 35,147,954 of record NW_024609836.1, on the reverse strand, counting down.
TCGCTACTTCACGCTCGGTCGGCGCCAGCGAGGAGGTTAAAAATATTAGGGGAGGACAATTAATTATAATGTGTCTCCTAGACCTCCGACTCGAAAAAAAATAAATTAATATCAAATAAGAATGCAATAGATGAGAAGATTTCAATATTTTGAGACATTCTCCTCGGCTGTCTTCTACTTCGATTTAAAAGTTCCTCAATTTTTTTACGCACCACAGCCTAGGGTGTCAGATTATGATTAATTATCACCAGCTCGCCTTCACACTTACTGTTTTTGCTTGTTTGTTGTTGTTGCTGTTTTTTTTTTTTTTTTTTTTTTTTTAAAGGCCGACGACCAGACTCGAGATTCTGCAAGGCAGAAGACCCTCCTCTCCACGCCTTCGGGCGAGGGAAGCGAAGGATGGAAAGAAGGAACCAAGAGGGGCGGGCGTGGGTGGAAAGGGTAGGAGGGAGAGGAGGAAGCGGGCGAAAAGTGGAAAGCGCGAACTGGTCGTCGGTCTTTAAGGAGAGGACACTTTTTTACAAGAGGATAGCTTGCGGAAGCTACGGGGCTGACGTCATGCTCTCTCCTAGTACGTTTAACTGCCTTGGGTGCGATGAGCTAAAGTGACTTTACAACGAGCCAGTGCAAGCGACGCCAAAATTGATAGGTCGGAGGGACTTCTGAATTTGGCGCTATTTCTGAAAATAACTGATGTGTTGCCATTTTACCTTATCCAGTATTCGCCGCCATTTCCGAAAATAAATGATGCGCCCCCGGTTACTCCTGGAGCAATGCATACCAGTAAAAACAGTACTGAACGATAGAGTTTATTTTAGGTATATTGCACCCAGTGTGCTGACTATTTGAAGAGCAGCTCCTCTAAATTACATTGTTCTTTGCTTAAAGTACTTTTAGATGTACTTTAAAGGGTATTCACACGAGGGATGCTTTTCGGGTAGGGATGCGCGTGACGTCCATGATCGGCGGAACCAGCGGGACTCTCTCCCCGTCTCAAATATTCACACAAACGGTGGGGAGCCGGATGTCAGTGTTATCAAACGCATTTAGCGGTCGCACTCTCAGCAACAGGGCTCGGTGCGCGCTGACGAGAGCAAACAAATGGAGGCGTGCATGAAAAGGTGAAACGCGAATATGGTAGCAGTGCAGAGGATGGCGAAGTGCGTCCTGCTAAAAGATAGAGGATTCTTAAATGGAGGGGATGAAACACAAAGGACGTGGGATCAAAAACCAGTTGTACGAGGAGCTGCTTGAGGACGCCATTAACGAATATCGGAGACTCCTTCGAGTGTCTCCGAGGACACGCGCAACAGCACAAGCCACAACAAGTTTGGTTATCCCGACGCCACCGCCAGCATCTCGCTGAGCAAAAGCTGGAAAGTTGCCAGATACGCGAAGAAAATACTGCCAATTCCAAAGAGATCCCACGCCAAGGCGGGGAGCGTTTGTGCAGCCCGAGCGAAAGCTCCCTCATCGCCCTGGGATGTCAACGTTAAAGCGGCCCCACGCAAAAGCGTGACGTACCACGTCATGGGCGTCCCGAGGAGCAAAGGGAGCGATTTCGACCCCGTGGGAATACCCCTTTACTCCACGCTGACAACAATATCTCTAGTCTTTTCCACTCCACGGGCAATGATTGAATGTAATCTAATTCAAAATATAAAAAAAAAATTATTTTCGTGCGCATATCGTGATTGTTTGGTATAAAAACACAAAATAATATTATATATTTTTTGTAAAAAAAAAGTATGGGATTTATGATTTTAATTAAAACCAAACAAATTGAGCCTAATTCTTTTGTGCCAAATGCAAACAAGAACCTGACGTCATATTTTTGACGTTTTTGTCTCAAGTGCCTTCAAACAGGCATGTTATTGCAGTTCTCTGTATCCCAATAAGCGGACTACCATCTGATGACCTATTAGTCAACCTTTTGTCACAAGAATGTTCATATTAAATTTAGTAGTCGTTATTCAACGCTAATTCGCAACATAATAGCTCGCGTCAAGATGGGACTCAGTGCCAAGGCAGTGGTGCAGGCTGTGGAACAGAGCACGCGCGGAAGAAATTCGCTCTTCCAAAAACGGGTTCTCGCGCATGCGCGGTGCCAATCATCTTTGTGGCCCCCAGTTGCAGCCCGCATAGACGTTTTCGAAACTTCCCGCAACACGCTGGCAACAGAAATAGTCAAAAGGAAGCGGGTGCGACATCAGACGTTTAGAGTGCGTAATTCCTCTCAGGTATGGCGACAGTGGTCTTTAACGTGCATCACGCGGTAGTGACATACGATCGCACGCCGGTATTGGCGACGCGTCGCGTCGCTGTGGTCGGCGTTTCACGATTGCCCATACTACTGCTCACTGTGACGTCTTGAGTAGGGTGAATTCTGCACTATTCTCGACGGAATGAGGAGTAACGTCAGACCGTCAACATTGATGATGTTGTCTTAACAACGAGATCAATGCGAGCCTCCGACGTGACTCTGGCACACATCATCAAACTTGTCGTCAGCAACTGCGGAAGTTGTTGACGACAACTGTAGTTCAGGGGGTGACCTCACGGGTAAGCACAATATGACGGCGCCACCCAGACTTGTACGTCACACATTCCAAGTAATCAAATTACTTGTAATCGATTACTTTTCGGAGCAATTTTGTAATTATTCAAATACATGTATTAAAAAGTGATCACGAGAGTAATTTTGAATACTTTTGAAAGTACTAAAATTACTCGTGACCGTTGCTATTTTTCGTCAAATCTTTTCAATGGCGCCATTGTTTCCACGGGATTTCCTACCAACAAAATCCTTGAATCGGGTCGCCGACATAAAACTGGTGTATAAAAATCGGTGGATTAAGAAGTAGTTTATAATTCGGTGATTCTAATCCAATAATGGACAGTGCAAAAGACCCGTTTTCAAACCTGCAGAAAACAATCTGCATTTTTGAATATCTGAAGTAATTTGAAAAGTAACGGCTACTTTTTCAAGTAACGGACATCTTTTGAACTAATCAAGTAATCTAACCGAATAGCTTTTTTAACCGAGGGTAATAGACCCTTTTTTTTAAATCCATCAAACAATATTGGCGGTCGCCATTGCTTGGATTCGAAGCGCCTGATTGGATACGAGTCCTCGCCGAACGCTGACGTCACACTCGTGTCCAACACAAGCTGAGTCGAGTTCACGCTGAACGCTGACGCAGTCCTCGTGTCCAATACATGCTCAGAGTATGTGATCCAGAAATGGCGGACAGGCGTTGACGCGGAGTTTTGAAAAGGGGTCTATTGTAATCGTATTAAATTACTTTTTTTTTTAGTAACGTGTACAAGAGCAGGCGCCACCGAAACATCTTGTCACCAGAACGATGCTCATTTTGATCTAAACGGGCATGGATGGAGATAGAACTCGGGATCCCCATGGGTTCTGCAGTCTGAGCTTTCGTTGCTCCGAGCTGCGGGGTTGAGTACAGAATTGTAAGTAAATGTCTCGCAAAAATAATATACCCCTCCTCCCCTCCCCCCGGCCACAGTGGCCCAGCGTCGTGTTCAGAAATCGGGGGTCTTGGGTTTGATTCTTGTTGGGAGATCATCTGAATTACGTTATTTCTTCCAAATTTGGCTCCACTTCTTCTCAATTCTTTTTTGCGCCCTCTTTTTTCCTCTATATCTCATTTTATAATAAAACCAAAGATACACACTTTTCAATTATATGTTCGTTTTGCTTCCCCAAAGTCTGCGTCACACATTTTGTGACGGTTTCGCGAGCACCGTTCCGTCAGAAAACATTCGGTAATCAGTCGATAAGTAAAAGAAAGAGTGTGCATGTGCACGTGCACGATGAACCGCGGAGGACGCTACAAGCCATCGAAGCCACTCGCATGCCGCGCGAGTGTCACGTGACCTTGGGGACGGGTGTAGCGACCCGTAGGGCAACTAGTCACGTGATGCATTCACACACCACTGGATTGACAGGGATGACTCGTATACGCCCGCAGCGGTCCATCGCAAGGTGAAACGGAATAGTGGAAACAATCCAATTTGGTTCTTATTGTGCCTGCTGTCTCCCAAAGGACGCCTGGACCGACGACGCCGGCTACGTGACGGTGGACGAGCAGAACGACTGCGTGCTGGGCAGCCTCAAGCGACGAGGGTCCACGGTGCGGTTCCTGCTCACGCGCAGCTTCGACACCTGCGACTCGCACGACTACGTCATCGAGGTACCTATGCCTGCCACCCTGTCTCTATCGAAGCGTTTCTACGTGGAAGCCTAGCGCTTACTTAGGAAGCGCTTAAAGGCCGTGAACAAAAATCTTATAAATAATCCAATAAACGGAGTGCAATGAAACTTGACACAAAGGTGTCTCTAGGTCGGTGGTTCTCAAATGGGGGTCCCTGAAGTCCTTGACCAACAACTCAAATAGACCGAACCATGTGCGCCGTGTGAGTTGATCATTCTTCGTTTCAGAGCTTCGAACTTCGTTTGCAAGCATATAGTTTTCTTTATTTACCAGTTTGTCATTGTAATCATTCAACACCCTCCTTCCTCCCCAGTGGAGGAGTCCCCCATCACTTCCGCCAATTCAAAAGGGGTCCCCAAAACATCAGAGGTTGAGAACCACTGTTCTAGGTGGTGCATTTAGCATACATACATTTCGCGAGTGTAGGTTTCTGGGTGAAAAAATGAAAGGAAAGAAAAACTTCTTTTTTTTCTATGCGCGAGTAGAAAACAAAAGCAGCCTGAAACTTGAAAGTTCCTTAGAAATGCCCACCCTAAAGCATACACAGCAAATCCGAGCGTTGGCGGTACAAAATATAAGGAGAGCAGCGTCATACAAACGCTTTAATCCCGTTTCTTCTTTTTTTTTTTTTTTTCACGCATAAAAAGATATATATAATTAACTTCTTTCATAGAAGTTTGCACTCACAAAATTGTTGTATAACAAATGCACCATCTAAAGGCACCCTTGTGAAAGGTTTTATTGCATTCCGCTCCAGGCACGTAGCCAGGATTTTGTTTCGGGGGAGGGGAGGGCGGGGGGCCGCCCATGACAAAATGTCGCATGAGGGGGAGGGGGAGAGGAGGCCCTAGCAAAATGGAAGATTTCGAGGGGGGGGGGGGGGGGGGGGGGGCGGGCCTCATGGGCCACCCACCTGGCTACGTGCCTGCTCCGCTCATTGGCTTATTTATACGATTTATTTTTACGTCCGAATAGCGCTCGAGGACAGTATGTACAACCAACGTAAATTAAATGTGTAAAGTTCTTTTGTTTTTTTTAAGCAAAGTTAAACGGGACTGAGAAAGTGTTGCTAAAAAAAATAGGTATCCTTGCTAGCGTCTTGCAATTACGCTTCATAGTCGCTAAATTCGTAGATGGCCCACTCTCTCGCGTATCGTCTCCTCTAATTTTTCTTTTCCCGGACATACTTTTCGTGACAGGCCAGCAGAATGTAAAGTTTGTTGTTCTAATTATTACGTTCGTTTGAAAGCATATATTGATTTATATTTATTTGGCTACAGTTTCTTGAACAGGTCATTAAAGCCGGGGTCACACTTCTCGCACACCCTACAAAAGACAGTCTGCTAACACGAGTCACCGCCATATCCATGGTTCGAACGCCGCGTGTCAAGTTTCCTCCTTGAACTCATTGCCATGCGGCATTCGCAGCCCGGATCTCGCGGTGGCTCGCGGTCGAATCTGTATGCAGACTGTATTTTGTACGATATGTAAGCAGTGTGACCCCGGCTTAATAGAGAGTTTTAGTAGATCGTTCCCATGACTCCGATAACGATACCCGATACTCCGCCACCGCCTCCCTTGCGCATGCATAGTATCGTTATCGGGGCTATCGGGGGTATCGGAACGATTTACTAAAACTCTCTAAAGTCGCGGCCCGGTAAGTCCCTCCACGATATTCACTGGACGCCATATTTCAGGGCGATGTTAGGAGCGCATGCTCAGAACGAGCTCACATTAATAGCCTGATTAGACCGGCAACCTTGATGGTGCTAAATGCACGCTCCAAAAGGACTTCGGAAGCTCGCCGTCAGCACGCGCTCAGCAGCAGCGCACACGGATATGGCCGCCAGTGAATACTCCCCATAGTGGCTTCCCGTTATATCCGCAGAGCGCATCACGTAAATGTGATTTACTCTTTCAACCATTTCCGTGAGGTGGCACCTAAAATACTGTCTTCTAGCTCAAAAGAAGTGGCTCTACATGAACTGCGCACTTTCGGACAATGTCTAGAGGACACACTAACCTTGCTGTCGTGAAGACCTTGCTTCGACGGCCTGAGTCAATAATTTCTATAATTTTTTATTTTATCACGCAGCTTTTGTCATCGTGTTATAGAGTTTACCTTCCGCGGACAGCCCTAACGGCTAAGTAATCTTTTTGAGCCTTCAGGAATTGTCTTCCTTGCCGCGGTCCTTCTAATCTTACATACTTGAGACGCTTGTACAACGAAAACGACTACGTTTTCATCATATATTTGTTTGTTTGTTTGTTCGTTTATTTTGAGTGCCCAAAAAGAGCCAAAGCCTATACATTGGTGCACTTGTTAGTAACATTTCAGATAGCATATAAACGAAAACAAAAAAAAAAGTATGGTCGCCTCACACACCTCTAAAGGAAAAACACAGGAATTGAATAGTTGCAAAGCATGAACATTATTTCAATACATGAAGCAAGCACTGCCTAAAATGAGGTTGGTTAGGGTTGAAAATGTCAATGCCATCTGATTCCAGATGATTCAAATAGTTTTGCAGTCGGCCCGAGGGTGACGTGAAATCGTCACCCTCGGGCCGATTTCACGTTCTTATCGAAAGAACGTGAAATCATTCTTATCGAAAGAACGTTCTTATCGAAAGAACGTTTCCCTCGTGCGTTTTCTGCCCGACGTTCTTATCGAATGTCGTATCGTCATGATTTCGGGATTCCGGATTTCGGGATTCTAGGATGCTTAGAGCCCACGGAGCGAGTTATCGCCATATTTAGGCGATCTCAGAAACCTCCTCAGGGCACCTTTAGTCGCTTAGCGTTTCAGCGGTTCCTCGCCTTTAGCGGTTCGGATATTTGTGCCTATCGGAATGTCCTTCTCGCGCCCCGGACGTTACTCGCACCGCAGGACGGCACAGTCCACGTGGTGTACGCCACGGGCACGGGCCCGCTGCGCAAGCTGGACGGCTTGCGGCTGACTCGTGCCGAGCACGGCTTCCAGAGGGCGCAGCTGCTGAAGATCATGAGGGAGCCACCTCCCTTTCCCCCGGACACCAAGTTCGTCAACTTCCTCAATGAAAAGGTCGGTCCTCCATGTTTCCAACTTTCAGTCCAACGGTGGGCAGAGAAGAAAAAATAAAGAAAAAGAGACCCCTATGATGGCACAAATAGAGCTTCCAAATCTTTAGTGTCGGCGGTGGGTGCCGGAGTAGAGGGATGACTCCACGTCTCTTCGAAAGTAAAATGTTTGAAGCCACAAATGTTTTCAGAGCTTATTAGTCAAGCGAAAATGATGAGTCACTCGGCTGGGAGTACCCGTGCGGCGTCTGATTTTTACATAACCTACTGCTCATGAAGACGGCAATGATTGAAATAGTCTATACGCCACGTTTTAGTGCCTCAGTATAACTTGGCAAAGGACATATCTTATGTCCTTTGCCAAGTTTTACTGACACATGAGCCACAACCCCCCTTTGAACAAATCGGAACGACGGATCGAATCATGTGGCAGCTTTCCTCGGGATGTGCATAGTTCGACGGTACGTTGTCACGTGCCACGCACCGTCTACCCTGCTTAAGGTCTACCCACCAATCATTCCAACCAGAGCGCGGCATTTTGACGCCCCGGCGCGTTCTCGTCTCCTCTTCTCCCTCAGTTTCTCGGCGCATATGGCTGCTTCAAAACGCCTTCTTCAGACTCGTGTTTTAGGCAGAGATGCAATTGCCCCTAACAAAAGCGATTCGGGATTTTTCGTTTATTGCGCTCAGTAGACTAAACACAGTAAAACAAAACCTTCAAATTTTCCAAATCCTACTTCGCTTTTCAATCTAATTTTTGTGTGATTTCAGTTTTGGTGTAGTTTTTCAAAGACAATAACTCAACTTTAAGGCCCGTAACAATCGCCATCGTTGTTTCTAAGCGGCCTAGTAGTTAATTGTGGAGCGGCGTCCAATTGGTAACTTCCGGAGAATTTCGCAAAATGGTTTCTTCACAGCCGAAGATTCATTTGGGCGCATTTGACATCTTTCACTGCGCGCATAGTCGGCTGCAGGCGAAAAGCCAGCAGTTCGAAAGTACGACGATGTATCACACGCTTTATGAGGCGCCTCCTTCGAAAGAGTTAGCAAAGCATCGACACAGCTCCTTGATTTAAGTACTTCGAAAAACAGAATTGTGTTTAATGGCACCGACCTTTCATTTTTGTATTTTCTCATTTATTAAAAAAAATACTGATTTAACCGGCTATTCAAATTTTTTTTTAAATTTTACACTGTTATGTACCTCCATTTTTTGTCTAACAATTTCTTTTATTGTTTGATGCTTTGTACACGAGATCAAATGTCGACTATTTGTCCGGTCGCTTATTTATGTGTGTATTTCTGAACCGGCCGTCGCTTTTTTTTTTTTTTCTACCAAACGTACGAAGGAGGGCGCCGATTAATTGATCGTATAACATTCGGCTGCCCGTCTGTCTCGCACACCCTGGGCGTGGGGCTCTACGCGTGCATGTGAGCTCTCGGCTTAGGTGCACGCAGAGAAGCGTAAAAGGATAAACCGCTTACGCCGATCGACCTAGGGTCTTACCGCGACTACCCTTGCCGGTACAATTAAATTGGGCGGTGGTCGCAGGTCCCGGTGCCCAGCGACGAAACGACCTACTGGTGCACGATGCATAAGCTGCCCTCAGACTTCCGCTACAAGAGGCACATTGTTCGGGTGAGTTGTCGTCTGATCGAGGCATACAAACAAACACAAAAAGAAATCCTACAAAAAAATATCGTCGTTCATTATTTTGAAAGCTTGGAATGCTTTTTAACGGAACCCGGCCCTTAATCCCAAGGCTTTGTTCGTGTGCCCATGCCTTTGCCCGCTGAATTTAGCAGAAAAACTGCTGTCACGTGACCTGACGTCACGTAACCTGGCGCCAATTCAGTTTGTTCCCTAACTTTACCAACAAAAAAAAAAAGATTATGTCCCGGAACCCATACACTAATGTTACTAGATTACCTCAGTTGTAGAACTCCCGAGTGGGGGGTATCACCTCCCCTTCAGTCCGCCTCCCGTCATTTGAAGCGCCATCTAGATCTTCGTTTCAAAACTGCGTGTCTCATAGGGTACGATGAAACGCCATCTAGACGCTGAGCTTCAAAGCATACGTATTCCATGGAATACACTGCAGTTATCATAGCAGATGTCCCCCAAAAACGATGGTTCGTCAAACGACGGGAGGCCAGCCGTAGGGGAAGAGAGGGCGGGGGGGGGGGGGCGGTGTTTGTGCAAGCAGCGTCTGGGGCAGTTCCGCAACTGAGCGAATCTAGTAACGTTGCTCTGCAGCAATTTAGTTCCCCCGCTGAACTTAACATTTAACGGGAAAATTCATGACACGTAACCTAAACACCTATTCAGCTTCCCTGCTGAATTTAACAAGAAATTAATAAAGATAGTAGTGACAAAAAAAAAAGAATCTTGAGACTATGGTAAAAAAGGGCGAGGCAACACCATCTGAAAATGGGACTGTTTTGTCCCATTTTTGGTCCGTAATCTCAAGGTGTTTTTATTCGCTATGATCGTTCCCCTGCTCTCCTGCGCAGTAACCTTTATTTCAGAATATGAATAAAGATGCATGTTCTTCACCTCCGACACGACTGTTTACTGGGTTCGAAACAAATAAAAAAGGTAGATCCTTAAATACTGCATTTTATGCATTATAAAATTTTGGACGAAAAGGTCGCTGCCAGTTGTTTTTGTGTAACTTGTAACATGTAACTAGCGCTTGGCGTTTCCATTTTTATTTTTGTTTAATTCAGTGTAGCTTTCGTTTTTGTTTTGTTTTTATCCACAAATATCATTTTCGTTTTTTTTTTTTCTTCTTTTTTTTGAGTATTTAGATATGCAAATTTTCGATTTTTTGGGGTGATATTTGCGGTGGTATCCCAATATTGTATATGTCCTTACTTCTGCTTCTCTTTCTGAGAGCTCGGAACACAAAGCCCGATTACAAAAGGTCGACGTCACCACGTTTAACCACGGAACCAGCTTCCTGCTTCACGGCACAAACATTGTTATGCTACATCTAATGACTCGGTGAGATTGCTAATACATATCGTACAAAAGGGAGAGTCTGCAGACATGTTTGGAGCATGAATGAAGCCGACTTCGACCATGCTCAAGGCGTGTGTCCGCACACATGTCCTCTCATCGTGTCCGCAGCGAACACCGTGTGTCTTTTGTACGATCTACGAGATGATCTACGAGATGATATACGAGATGATGTACGAGATAATGTACGAGATGATGTACGAGATGATGTACGAGACGTACGAGCTGACTGCGGCTTTGCGGTGTGGACGGCCGTATTTACGACGCAACATGTTTCCGCAGTACGAGGCCAACGTCCAAAAGGGTAACGAAGCCCTAGTGCACCACATGGAGCTGTTCCACTGCGAGGTGCCGCCGGACCAGGACCTGCCGGCCTGGAACGGACCCTGCCACAGTCCCGAAAAACCGGAGATCCTCGAGAGGTGCAAGAGGGTCATCGCGGCTTGGGCCATGGGGGCTCCGGTACTGGACGTTCCTTGGAATTTCTATATGCACAACAACGACCTTCTTCCAACGTGTTTCGGGGCATGTCGCTCGGTGCCCTGGTACACGACACAGCTTCGGCTCTTTCTTGATAGGTTATTGAAGAAATCAATCGGTTTGTTTCTTCCAACTCCACACTTCGTGTTTACGGCCTTAGAAGGTGTAAGAGTGCCGAAATTAATAAGGAAGAAGACGAAGTAATTAATACAAACACAAAACGCCTTGTCTTTGTCTTACTTTGTTTTCGTAATTATTGTTTTCGGAGCTTTTATACATTTTAAGACCATGAACACACCGGCCCAAATAACAACCTAGTTTAGAGTCCACACAGAGTCACGCACGTATATTATCTTCATTTAACTGAACGATGTCACGATGTAGTTCCTTTTTTCAACCAATGTTGAAGAGGAATCGCTAAAAGACGACTTTTTCGAGTAATGGAAGTTGACGGCGTCTGGAGCCGGAGACGCTAAGAAATTTCTGAAGTTATTCGAGATGGCGTGGCGATAGGTGCAGGGAGAGGTGAAAAACAACGCAAGGAGCGGCACGTTATTAGAGGCGCACGTTGCAGTCATTAAACTTTAAATCTATATGTTTTAAGCGTCTAAAATCCAACTTTTTATTAACTAAACGTACGGCTTACAGCTATCATTGAAACATTTTAGAAAACCGTCTTGTAGACGATGGATCAAATAACACTCAGTACCTGGCCTCACTGCGCGTGCGCAGTTCCCAATAAGATCCCCACGCAGAGGGCAGAGACGTCGTCTGCTAGACCGGCGTGTAATTGGCCGTCTGCAAAGGCCGTTCCCTGTACGCTCTCTTTATTTTATAGTTACCCTTTCTGTTGCTTGAGTATTGTTCCTTGTGGAGTTGACTGCTAACATTGTGAAACGGGGGTTCAATAAAAGGGCAGCGGAGCTCGCAACTGGGGTAATGACGTGTCCTGGCTTCCTCAAAGCCTCTGGCGTACCCAGAAGAAGCCGGCCTGTCGGCGGGAGGCAGGGATTACTCCCTTTTCGCCATGCTGGAGGTGCACCTGAACAACCCGGCGCACCAGAGTGGCTTCGTGGATAGCTCCGGCATCACGCTGTACCACACGAGTGAGCTGAGACCCTACGACGTGGGCATCCTCGAGATCGGCCTCGAGTACACCGACAAGATGGCCATCCCTCCGCGCCAGCCGGCGTTCGACCTCACGGGCTACTGCATCTCCGAATGCACCAGAGTGGTGAGTTGCCTCTTCAGGGACACCTTCCGTGAGCGTAATAAAAAGAGCGTCCTTGAAGGCGACTGAGGATAGTCAAAGCCGATATAAGGAACTTTAGAGGAGACCTTCTGAAAGCCACAAAGTGGCAGACACTTAGCTATGTCAAGGCGCTGAAGAAGCTGTGTTTTAGCATCTTGGGGCCTCTGTAACGTTAGTAGTCCTCTGAAGCTTCCAGGAGGTTTGTCTACAAAATATAGATGTTCTGTCAATTGTAAAACTTGCAACTCGTTTTGGTTATGCATGACAAGATGCGTGTACTACGTAGGATGCGTTAACGGAACGTCACATGTTAACCATTACGTGACCTATCATCCCGGTTGCCACGGGGCAGTGACCACGTGATAAGTGACCACCATCACGCAGATGACGTCATTACGTGCCGCTTTTTCGCGACGGTTTTGTGCCACTAAAAACCCAATTCGACGTTCGGGTTTACACAGAATATAAAGTCGCTCTGCCTTTTAAACATGGCGACACTGGTTTACGAAGTGGATGAGAAATTAAGCCAGTGCAGTACCACAGCTACCCCGGGGTTTTTGACATGAACCGCGCAAGGGTGATACACGACCGCACGTAAGTTCGATGACCATCCAGATCAAAAAAGGCAGGGCTGGAGATTTTGTGCCACTCCTCTCCCACAAAGCCTCCCCTACAATAAAAGTAATTGTGTTGTGTGTATGTTTATACAGCGACAAGTTAGTGAGCCCGAATGTGCGTCTGGTGTCTCGGCTGTAGATGAGAAACTTAACCAGCGCAGTACAACCGCTAGCCCGGGGTCTTTAACGTGCACCACGCAGTGGTGATACAAGACCGCACGCCGGTACGATGCTAATTCAAATCGCAACGGGCAGGGGTAGGGATTTTGCGTAACTTTTTTTTTAGTTGCAAAGCCTCCCCTACAACGTATTGTGCGGCAAAAACAAAAGCTCAAGCACAAATGGTCCCGTTATGACACCAGGCACTGCCCGAGTCCGGCATCACCCTGGTGGCAGCTCAGCTGCACACCCACTTGACCGGTCGACGCGTCTGGGTCAAGCACGTCCGCGGAGGCAGCGAACTCGGCGAAATGGCGCGCGACGACCACTTCAGCACCCACTTCCAGGAGATACGCCTCCTCAAGGACAGGCTACAGCTCATGCCCGTGAGTCGGAACCCTACCGGTCGAGACGACACTCTGAGAAAATCGCTCGCACGTTTCAGTATCCAACCACGATACGACCGACATTAGCACGTTAATTTGCTTCCCCCGCAGAGTAGGCGGAGAGCCAATGAAGGGCAAGTTAAAGGGTGATTTTATGGTGTACTTCGTTTCACTTTAAGCCTGACCGCAGCCAACACTATGATCCAATGAAGCCCATCATAGCCTCCTTTATACTAAGAAAGCCTGGCAGGTCGCCAGGAGGAGCGGCCGCCGAAATGGAAAATGGGGAGCGGCAGACAACGGTTGAAAGGAGAGCCACGTGACTGGCGCCCCGCTGCGACGAGCCGCCGAAACACACTTCTCCCGAGCGAACAAGTGTGTGTCGGGTCCTCGCGGCTGCAAAAGCTGTGCGCTGACGTCCACGTTTCCCGAGAAATGGCTTTGATGCTCTTTGCTATCAGATACTCGTGCTCCAAATCTGCGACCAGGCACTCTATGGCACCGTCGACGAACTGCCAGGCTTTGAGAGTATAGAGGAGGCTATAAGCCCATTCAAGCAGCGCCAACAGTGCGCATGATATAGAGCTCATTACATTTGTGTCTTTACTATCACCCGGTAAACCGTACAGTAAATGCGCCACAATCCTGAGCTGATTTTTTCCTTTATTTCTGTGCGCGGCTAAATTAACCGGTAATAGCAAACTCACAAAAAAAACACCGTGACGATGCACTTTTGACATTGCTTGATTATCTCCACCGGGTTGTAGCGACGGCCCTGGTCGGACTCGGTAAAATGAAGTATAGACTAAAAAATAAACGTGGGGCATCTCCTGAGAGCGTCGTATCCCGAGCCACCGAGCCATAATAAAAAGAATTTCGTAGGAAGTTTCATGTCGGGGGTGTCTAGCATATATTTGGTTAATGACGCAGGGTGACGCCTTGGTGATAACGTGCCGCTACGACACCGCGGATCGTGAAAACGTGACCCTGGTAAGTCATTTCGCGATGGTTGTTCTGCCGATTGCTGACTTAGGTGACGTTGGTTTCCTATATATAAAACAATAATTTTAAGAAGCGCGAATTCCTTGCTTGAGAACGAGCCTTTGCTGCACGGGCTAACGCACAGCGGTTCCGCCTACCAAGATAACTTTCTCGCACATGTAACCTCTGCTTAAATTCATGCTAAGATGAAAAAAAATGCCAGAAGAAAAGTACAAAAAGGTGCTCGAAGAGGTGATAATGCTAGCTTAGGGCCTTTTAGGTGTCGAGAGCTAGGTTATAATTTTGAGCCGCGAGAAATCTAGCCAGCTTCGCCATTACACGAAATAATGCATTCGTATATTTTGCGTCATCGTATTAACAGATGCGGACTTCTGGCTGGCATTTCCTCATTTCCAGGCTGCCAAACGCGCTTGCTAGAGAATCTTCAAAACTGAAACATAAAAAAGCCAGGATGCTCCTCGTTTTTCGTTACATTAAAAAAAAAATGCTTTGGTCGTATTGAGGGAGTAATGACAGAATTTCTCTCTTGAAATTTGGGGGACGAAGCCAGTTACGTACTTCTCATGTTGCAACAAATTATACAGCGAGAATAGCTCTAAATCACCATCAATCAATGTCGCGCTTTCCTTTTCGCATTGTTTGTTTTTAACGCAGGGCGGCTTTGGGATCAGGGAGGAGATGTGCGTTTCCTACATCCACTACTTCCCCAAGACGGACCTGGAGGTGTGCAAGAGCTCCATCGACTCGCACTCCTTGGAAAGCTACTTCAAGTACATGAACAAGTACGTGCGCAGCCTCTCTTCGCTAACGGCATAGGCAGCTGGACGTAAATGTCGCGATGGACGACGTACTCGCACCGCGTTACGTCCTTCAGACGTTGCGTAAACGACGAGATCTAGCTGCGCCGACGACGTAACAAACTCGCAGCGTTCCTGCGATAGTTTTGGGCAAAATATTGCGTTCACGTCGACTTTGCTTCCCCATCTCGTAAATCACGTTGCATGAACGTCAGCGGTAATTCGCGGTTAAGCTCTCTCATTTTTGTTGATAGCCACGTGTTGCAACTGCCTGCTGCGGCACAGTAAATTAGGCCATGTTTGTTTGTTTTCGACTCTTTATTGTTTTGTCGTTGTTGTTGTTGTTTTCTGTTGTTGTTTTTGTTGTTGTTGTTGTAGTTGCTGTTGTTTTTGCTGTTGTTTTTGCTGTTGTTGTTGTTGTTGTTGTTGTTGTTGTTGTTGTTGTTGTTGTTGTTGTTGTTGTTGTTTTCATTGGCCTTAAAGTTGTGGGTTTTCGCATTCAGGATGCATGCATGCACGGCCGAGACGGCCGAGAGGCGTTGCTACGGACACCGTTGCCATAGTTCGGCAGCCATAATCTCGAAGTTTGCGTAAACAAGCCAGTTTCGTTGCCGCTAAGTTGAAGGGAGCGTTAAACCATTTTTCTACATTTCTAGCAAATCTATCTCGAAGTGATACTTGACGTTAAATACGCGGAATGCGTTTTTAGTTGCACGCACTAAAAGTTACAGGACACAGAGCGATAAATCCAGGAGAGTTGACCTCCTCAACTCGTTGCCAGTACAGGCAGTCAGGTGTTCCTCCGATGGCTCGAGCCATCAGTGTTCCTCCGGTTCTCGTGTCTAATTCCAGAGTCACATTCGGCCGTGACGCGCACAGCATATTAGAGCGCAGCTCTTAGGCGCCTGTTTCCGGCTTGAGCGACGTCGCCGTCGGCGTCGGCGTCGCCGTCGGCGTAACCGCGCGGTGCATTATGGGTAAATTTCCCCGCTAAATCTAGCGGAAAATTTTTTCGCTAAAAATTTAGCGAAAAAATTTCCCCGCTAAATCTAGCGGAAAAAATTTCCCCGCTAAATCTAGCGGAAAAACTTTCCCCGCTAAATCTAGCGGAAAAAATTTCCCCGCTAAATCTAGCGGAAAAAATTTCCCCGCTAAATCTAACGGAAAAAATTTCCCCGCTAAATCTAGCTGAAAAAAGTTCCCCGCTAAATCTAGCGGAAAAAATTTCCCCGCTAAATCTAGCGGAAAAATTTCCCCGCTAAATCTAGCGGATAAATTTTCCCGCTAAATCTAGCGGAAAAATTTTGGTCACGTGACCCGAGGAGTCAGGTGACACCCCGAGGTCACGTGACCTCTTAGGGGGGCACGTGTTTGCCCCCACATGACCCCACCAAGGTCACGCGCCCTCGGGGGGGTCACGTGACCCCCCCCCCCCCCCCCCCGAGAACACGTGGCCCTCAGTACCCTTCCCTCCTCCTCCTCAAGAGCTGCGCTCCAATTCGGCGTTACAGGGAGTGGTAAACGGCTTTCGCTTTTTTTTTGTGACCGGACAAATCAAGATAAAATGTCGGAAGGAATAGATCACTCTTATTTTTGGAATTTCACTGCGGAATTCCTCTTTCTGATTCCCTACTATAATCTTCCACTTGATTTATGCCTCAACAAAAAAAGATGGAGCTAATAAAGTTCGAACTCGATATCGTTGCATGATCCCTTTACTTCATAAGACGCGCGCGCAAGCGTTCCGCTCCGCCTGAAAGGGTTTCTTCTCCTAGAAAAGTCAAACGCTGTGGAGAAGCTACACAGTGAGAAAAGAGCTGGCACGCGTAACAATAAAAAAAAAATGAAAGACGCTTAAGTTTTCTGTAATGCCGAATTAGAGTGCAGCTCTCGAGGAGGAGGAGGGGAGGGTACAGAGAGGAGCGTATGCCCCTCCTCCTCCCCTTTTCCTCTCCTCCCCTTCCCTCGTTACCTCACTTGTGACCCTAGTGACCCTCGTGACGTCACGTGTGACGTCATTATGGGAAACGTCCCATAACGCAACGCGCGGTTACGCCGACGGCGACGGCGACGGCGACGCCGCTCAAGGCGGAAACGGGCGCCCAAAAGAGCTGCGATCTAAAACCTATACCCAAGTAGCAAATGAGGGAGCAATGTGCGACCCCCGCATGGGCAAATGAGGGAGCAACGTGGGCCCAAAGTGGGGTTTCTATGGTAGCCAGATGTATTGCAAACCTTGTGCTACTTCCGAAATTGGGAATACCACCAGTTAGTGCTGAATACAATATATGAGCGGTGATCAAAAGATGATATATGTATAGCTTTTTCCAAAGCTTTTGATTGCGTTTCTCACCACAAAATCTACTCAATCTTTTTTTTTTTTTAAGTTTTTAAAAACGAATAATTAGTAAGCTGGATTGCTGCCTACTTATCTGATCGAACTCAGAATGTCAAAATTAATGCTATATCGTTGACTCATATCCTTGTCACTTCGGGGGTACCCCAGGGATCAGTACTTCGTCCATTTTTGTCATCTTTAATAATAATATCTGAAAAGACATAAGTATCAATCAAGTTTTTTTCTTCTTTTTTCCAGATGATTTTTTTTTAAATACTACACCCCCCCCCCCCCCCCCCTAAGATCAAACAAATCTTAATAATGCTAGAATATGTCAGAACAGAAACAAGGACCCTAACTTATAAAACGATTCCTCTGCATTTTAGTCACGCTGTGAATGAAAGAAAAACATAATAATCTGAAGACCACTATAAATACCTCGGCACTACGTTTAATAAAAAAGTGACTTCAAGTCAATGTGTTGGCTAAATTGCGAAAAAGGCTAGATGTACACGTTTTACGCTTAGGCGTACCCTTAATTTTGCGGATACCGAGACAAAGACTATAGCATATAACATTAATTAGAAAACAAAAAAATGTGTGTGTGTGTGTTTACACAGCCTAGAACTTAGTCTGCCACTTGTCTCTCAGCTGTAGATGAGCAATTGAGCCAGTGCAGTACAACCGCTAGCCTGGGGTCTTTGGCGTGCACCAGGCAGTAGTGATACACGACCGCACGCCGGTACGATGCTCATCCAGATAAAAATGGGAAGGGGTGGGGATTGAACCCAGGATTACTGTGTTCTGCAGCGCAAGCTTTAGCTCCCCGTGCTCCGAGTTGGTGTGCGCTAGCCCACTCACCGAACTCACTCGGCCATCGATGCTGGAGTACGCTAACTCTCTTTCGCTTACTCACACGACAGACGGGTTGAGCAGACTTGAAGGCGTCCAAAATTAAGCTCTTAGGTTCATCTTCAACGCATTTAGGAACCGGCCCTCTGGGACGCACTCGCTTACGAACACCAATATAAAGACGTTGGAAGCTAGGGCAAGAATTATTACATTAAAATATTTGTATTCAATTTATCCACGGCAAGATTATATTCGCATTGAACAGTTTATGACTTTTTCATCGACCGGATTGGCAAGGATAACCATACCACATCAATTAGGCAATACAAATTTAAACACAGCGTTCTCAAATATTAATTTTTCCCTCGGGTAATTCAAGATTGGAATTTGCTGACAAATTGAATTGTCACGCTTTAATCACTCACCAGGTTTGATGATGCACTTCACCAGATATTCGTTTGGGTCGCATTTGGGGTATTTATATCTTGTGTCTCTCTTGTGAAAACTTTCACACCTGCCAAAGCTTTCAACTGAGAGCCGCAGTATCTATTAAGTAAATAAAATAGGTAACCCCAATTTGATGGTAAAATTGCGTAGAACCCGAATTCTTAAATAGGGTTGAGTTTAAACATTTATCTTTTGAATACGTCTGAAATAAGAAAATGTTACGATATGTAACTTGCTCTTACAAACGTTAGCAACATCGTTTCTACGTGTTCACGCACCGGGAAAAAGAGAGGAAGGCGCGAGACGGGAAAGCCACGCATGTTTGTCTATTTATCCCGCGGTGCACGCGGAACTGCAGTCCATCTCAAGAACACGCAGTTGCGAGATGTCGGAAACCAACGCGTTTAAAAAAGCGCTCGCCTAACTCGTGTGCACACGTGAATAATGCATTTCTGAAAACGGCACTCTTACGGCCTGTGTCTTCGATAGTTCCGCACGCGACTTGCTTCTCCGCCGCGCGCTGACGACGCGGTTGTTGCTTCGTCGGAGCACACCCGTGTAGCGCGGAAAAGGCACGCTTAATGGAGCAAGTAAGTCCGTGGGATATAATTAGGGTTGTGTGTTTTCGGACAACGCCTAGTGTGCACTAACCAGTCTGCTGCTCACGCTGAACGCGTTAACTTGTACAAATGACGCTCTTCCGACTATATACTCGATCTTTTTTGCGACACTAATACGGCGCAAAAATAAATTACGGTGTTCCAACCATGTTTTACCCAAGCCATGTACTTCTGTCTCTCTCTCTCTCTCTCTCTGTGCGGGGGGGGGGGGGGGGGGGGGGGTGAACTGGACACAACTCTTTGCACTATGCACTCCACAGCATGGATGCATGCGGGTCGAAAAGTCAAAATCATTTTGGAAATAGTAAATTTTTTTGTTTGTTTGTTTTTTCTCTTATTTTATTATTTTTGTACATGCTACTTTTATACGTAAAAAATAATTCAAAACAATATTCACACCCGAAGTTAGAAAGAAACCTGTCTTAGTGACTCGCGGTGCTCGAAAAATCCCAAGTTTACGCGAACATCCGCCATCATGGAGAGGCAGACGCTCAGGACAGCAGCACTTTCTATGTATCGCCGATTACACTTGTGATAGACAACACTAAGAAGCACGATTTTCGCGTTTGTAGCTGCCGAAGCAAGTGCGAGTTTCAAGAAACGCGGCTCAAACTTAAGCAGAGAACGTCAGCGGAGGAACCTTTACAGCGGCCTGCTAAGCCTAACCACGTAATGGCGATTGTTTCGACGCATTTGATGCTCCGTCTCTTCGTTCTACGGAGGATAAGATCGCTTCCTTCGAAAACAAATACAGACCACGGGACTATGGCTCTGCGAGTTCAGCGATGAGCGACATCGGCGCCCTGCCGATATTTGTGAGCGGTGCGATCTGCCCCACTTGTCACGAGTGCAGATTCACTACGCGTTCAGAAGTCGGCTGGGAAACGTAGAGGATTTTTATGGTCTCTCAAACTACACTTATAAGAGCAGGTGATCCGATTAGGTTCTTTGCTTCGACGTTTTTGCCGATACGTGCCGGATCACATGGAGAGGTGTAAGCGCAAAGCGAAGCGACAGCAAGAGCTCGGACGAGTTTGGCCGTCAACTTGAAATGCATCAACTTCTGCACTTCTGCGTGATTCTTAGCCTGCTGGAACCAATGCACCCCCCTTCACTAGCAAGAAATTTCACGCCGCTGCCGCGAAAACTGCCATCCTAAACCTCGTGAAGACTGAAATGCCAACGTGACAGGAACAGCTAATGTAGCTAATGTTCGACGGCACATGGTGCAAGAAGGACCAGAAAAGTCACTAATACAGTGTGAGACGACATATTGAATCTGACTGTTTGTTGAGCACCCTAATTATGTTCTGGCCGTATTTTATGTAATTGTAGACGATATTTGCAGAGTACATCTCTTAAACTTTCGAATTTTTTTTTTTTTTTTTTCAATTTTCAGCTTTGGGTTGTTTTTACAGTTTGTGCCGGTCACCTTTGGGTATAATCTTCCAAACATAATGAATTTATTTTCTATTATTCCGAGTATGCGCAGAGTTCCGCTATCTATTTGCAATGGCAGTATCTTAATTATGTCATTGCAAATTTTAACTAACTTTTTAAATTAATTGAAGAAGGCTTTATGACGTCTGTGATTTGCATCATTAAATTAAAAACTTGTACACAGCTTTCGGCTAGATACTGGCACTGTACACTTTATAGGGAGCATAATGAACTATTGCATCATGCTTGTTATTAAATATTTGGTGTACCTATATCTCCGCACAACAACAACAAAAATTTCTATGTAGTTGTTTCTGCGACTGTATATAAAACTATAGAAGCTACATTAAAACTAATAACTGTTTTAAACAGAGATCATAACACTTTATAAGTAGCTAAAGTTCCATTATTTCAGAGCAAATATAAAATTAAAAACACATCACCAGCCAACCGTTCATCACACAGGTGCGATGAACGTCACCGCCAGCAGGATCAATGGCTGTAACCGAAAACGACAGATGGCGACGTCGGTGCATCTACGCCGCGTGATGCTGCGCTTCCCTTAGCAACGGACGCAGTGCCACTTTGTAACCATACAACGTGCGAAAGCCGGTAGGCGGCGCGCTCATCTGTGTCAGTGCGTGTCATTTCATGCTAAAAATATATTATTTAAAAACGATGCAATTCTGTAATGTACAAATAAGATAAGAGATATGTCTACTACATTAAAATTCTGAATACAGTCGTATGTTAACTTTGGCTCCGTGTGTAATACTTCTGTAAATGTCGGGAGTAGATGCCCGGTCACCGCGAAACAAGTAAACGGGAATTCGTCTGCTATAAAAGGCGCTGAGGGTAATACCGCTTTCGCCCAGACGACCTCCGGTGGTCCGGGGTACGTGGCTTCAAACCCGTAGCTGACTGACGTCAGAGTGGTTCGATTCCACCTTCTGGGCGTACTACTCTTTTTAATGGCCATTTCTAGGGACAAAAAGACGAAAGTGCAAAGAGCATTTTTAATACTCTTTGGCCCCTTTCAAAATGCATTTTGCCTCTTACACTTTCAAGAGGCAATTTATCATATGTTGCCTCTTGCGCTTTTGCGGGAGAGGCAACACCTGATTGCAATATTTATTAACGTAAATGTCAGTTACGTCTGTAATCATATAAATCAATGAGCTCCCTCTTTTTTTATACTTTATAAGTAGAATTTTGTGTTTTCGGAGTTTATTGTTCGCTGCAAATTCAGGGTTTATCGAAGTTGATTTTTTTTTTAATTGCCAATTCTTAGAACTTTAGAGTTAAATTTTACTGCTTCAAATTTTCAAGATGAGAAATAAAAATAAATAATATCCGTACACACTAAATTTAAAAAAAAAAAATTCATCTGTAGAAAATTATATTTCTCCAGCTGTTTTGGGCATTGGTTCCCTTTCCATTAGCAATGCAAACCTTGCAAAGGTGTGCTTCAATTAACGCCAAACACAAAGTTTGGGCCTAAGTTCGCGGAGCATGCTGATTAAACTCATGCGACGACGGCGTCACGCGAGAATAGATGACAATCATCCAGTCCCAGTACGAGTTACCGGAAAAAATTAACCGATTAAAATTACACTGACTTTATTGGAAAATATACCTGATTACAGTAATCAATTACTACATCACAAAAGTAATTAGCAAGTTACTAGAAAGTGATAAATTATTTTTTGCGTTACCTTTTTATTTTTATTTTTCTTGCGAAATAAAAAATTCATACATATGTTCAAAGTAGTTACATTTTGTTTATTTTTGTCATTCACACCTTGTCAAGCTTCAACAGCAGTTGTCGTTCGTAGTTGCCGTCAGTCATCTTCCCACGTTTCCTGGTGAAGATAGCTGCCCCGACGCAGAAGACCCACCCTCTCGACGGATGCGCTTGAGGGAAGAGCGGTGTTGTACCGCACACAAAAATCTTTGCCTACCACTCAGTTCGTGGTTGCGCAGTGTTTCGACGAACACTTCCGAGTCCTCAAGGAAGCGAAGCGCTTATCGGTTGCGAGGCGCTGTCGGCAGCTCGACAGTCAAAGCGTCGCTGAGCGCGTTGAGATTCTAATCCTTTTGGTGTCTTGGTATATTTTTTTTGTTAGTGTTTAGGGCTTGAAAAAAAAACTGTCCAACGTTGGTGCAACATCGACGAGTCGACAGAGCGATTTTTTAATTGACCTCAATAATTTCAGCTTTTTCAGAAACATATCATTGATTGCTTCTAATTGATTGCAGAAAAAATAGTAATTGAATTACAGTGAACGTCACCGCAAAAAAAAAAAGTAATTGAAGCGCTAAAAAGTTACAATAAAATTAAATTTATTACAAGTAATCAGTTACTAGTAACTCGGTACGTACAAGTCAGCTTCAAACATCCAAACTCTCTCGGCGCTCAAATTCCAGCGAGATTGTGGAAGACAAAGTCGGAGCGTGCGCTATCGAAGCGCGCGAGTAATACCCTGGGGCCAGATGATTGAACGACTGCACTGATGACGTCACAACCGCGCGTCTTTGCACCCCTACGCACCCTTAGAGTCATTGGTAGTCTTACCCCCGTTATTCCACCTCCCCCGGTTTTTTCTCGCCATCCCCCGTCACCCTCTTGTCTCAGACACTTCTTTCGCCACTCTCAGTGACCCCGGTAGATGAGCTCCGCGTACAAGGAGCACAGCTCCATAATACCACAAAATTGAATCTTCGCCTCAATAATAATTCCTTCCCAAAGTTGGGCAACATCACTTTGTCGTCACCGATAACTTCCCCAAACGACGATATTGCGACGAGAAAGTTCAGAATATCCACAACCCCCGCCTAGGGACAATCTAGGCAACTTCGTTAAAATGAACTATACCAACTAGCCCATTCGTCAAAGGGGTTCAATAAGAAAATAGCGGTCAACGAAGCCCGCGAAGACATGGCGATGATCAGCGTCCGGCATCGAAACGGTCCTCATTTTCTCATTGATTTTTTTTGTTTTGATAATTGCAGTGACTAAAGCTGCATTTGGCCTTTTGGAGCCGGTTCTCTAGCAGGCAAAACATTGACTTGGAGCAGCCACTGACGCTTTTGGAGCAGATGCAAAGATCCGTTAGCTCATCACTTGAAAATGAAAAAAAAGTGATTACATAGTTAAATGAGTTCACTGTAATAATGACTAAGGCCTTCTCTCTGATACGGAATCATTTTTATTTTTGTAATAAAAGTAGAAAGCTCACGAAGGAACACAGAGCTCGACAATAACCCAGGTACTGCGGGTAAAAACAACACAAACCCTAAGATTTTATTTTTCATATGTGCAATTTTATTATTCTCCTGTAGTATTTATGTCGTTTTTACCCGCAGTCTTGGGGATTTTGTTATGCTTGAAATTCACCAGCTCGTTTGCATCCTGAAGTTCAGTTCATTAACAAAGAGCTTTCTTTCTTTAGAAATAAGGTAGGGTTCAGTCCCCACCCCTGCCCGTTTTGATAGGGATGAGCATCGTACCGGCGTGCGGTCTTGTATCACTACTGCGTGGTGCACGGTAAAGACCCCAGTTTAGCGGGTTGTACTGCACTGGCTAAATTGCTCATCTACAGCTGAGAGACAAGTCGCCCGCTGAGGCAGACTAAGTTCAGGTTGTATAAACATACTCACAGCCTTTTTTTCATATATATATATATATATATATATATGTGTGTGTGTGTGTGTGTGTGTGGTGTAGTGGTGTAGTGTAGTGGTGTAGTGTAGTGTGTTGTGTAGTGTAGTAGTGTAGTGGTGTAGTGGTTAGCACACCCGACCGGACATTGGGAGGCCCAGAGGTCAAATCCTGGCTCCGCCGTTTTTTGGCTTTCGGCGGGTTCCTGAAAACTTGGATTCTTTAATTCATTGGATTAAGTACGGTTCATTCCTCTGCACAAATTCGTTTATATCCTCGTCGGAGACCACGTACGATGGTGTGAAGTGGCCCGTGTTGTATATTCAATAACGTGGCTCTTGATTCTCGCAGATGATGATGATACCGTGTCTCTAAAGCTCATAAACAAAGAATACTACTACAGGTACACGGGGCGAGACAAACAGTTGGAGGATTTCTGGAGCACAAACGAGCACGTACCACGTGACACTAAGCGTCGTACCGCGTCCCACGCGGCGGCGTGTGTTTTCAGAACACCTCCGATTGGATACATTTCGTTTCTTGTGCATTAATAAGACAGGTAGGAAACGCCAGGAAGCCAAGGTGGAGTGGTGTAGTGGAGAAAGAAGAAGACGCCGTTCCAAACGGACGCTTTTCAATATTCTCTAAGGAAAACTCAACGGCCACAGGCCGGGGAACTGTTGAGGCTTCGCCCGGTACTAAGGGAACTATGACTGAAGAATACCGGACCGTCCTGCCACATTTGCCAACAGGAGAAATGGTGAAGAACAGCGTGGTGTTGCACTGCGACACCGGCGGACGCCCATACCGGGCGAAGATTTTGTACGACCGTTGCAACAGGCTGGAGTATTGTCGGAGTTGGCGGGTCTCGGAGCCTATCAGATGGGCCACGTGTGGCTCCTCAAGTTGAAAACGCCAGAGGCCAAGGAGAAGCTGCTGCAAGCCGGTGAAATCCAGGTGAAGGGGCGTCGCTGCCTAGCGATTGACCCATATCGGAGAGAGGTCAGGGTGAAGCTGCATTGGGTGACCTTTGACGTGCCCGTCGACACTGTCCGCCGCGCTTTCGAACCGTACGGCGAGGTAAAGAGCGTTGTTCGTGAGATGTGGAAAGTAGACGGACTCGTGGGCGTCGAGTCTACAACGCTGTCCGTCGTCCTAACTCTCCGCCAGGACCTAACACTGGAGAGCCTGCCACACCAGCTTCGATTCTACGGGGGCACGGTCCTGGTAGTGGTTCCGGGGCGTGCGCCCGTTCGCCTACGTTGCCGACGCATTGGGCACATACGGCGTGAGTGTAGGGCGCCTTGGTGCTCAGAGTGTCGTGGTTTCGGGCACGAAAGCACGGACTGCACCCGCAGGTATGCCCGGGCTGTGGCAGTGCACAACGATGGTGGCGGCGTCAACGAGGAACTGATGGACGAGGTCGAGGCCGAGGAAGCTGCAAGCGTGGCCGGGGATGCGAAGAGTGAAGGTGCACACGGTAGCAACAGTCAAGCACCTACTGAGGCACCGAATACCACGGATGAAGAACGGCAAGGAAAGTCGGAGGCTGAGCAGACTTCTTCGACGACGCAAAGTAGCGAAGACAGGACTGTGCCTGGATCTGATACAACCAAAACCTCCGAGGGCGAGAAACACGGCAACGACATGGACTTCAACCCGGCGATGATTAAGCGAAGACACGAAGGGGCAGATGCGGCTGTGGCTGGACCAGGTGAGCAGCCTCGGCAGAGCTCGCAACAAGAGGGGGACGACGTCAAGAACAAGAAAAGTCGCGGGGGGTCACCAAGGCGGTCATCGTCCTTGTCTCAAGGCAGCCCGCCGCCCCAGTAACTGTTTGTTATTGAGGCATGATATGCTCTTTGTGCGCACACGCAAATGACCACACCAGTCCTTGAAAAGCCATTGCGTGTAGGCATGTTGAATGTTCGAGGTCTAAGTGATAGGCGTAAGCAGTATCAGCTGAATCGCCTGTTTATTGACCAAGAGCTAGACATAGTTGCAATACAAGAGACAAAGGTGGAGAGCGACGAGCGCACTCAGAGCATGTTACGACCCTTTACATCGCGGTACAACGTTTGTGTAAGTCATGCAGTAGGAACTTCCGGAGGTTGCTGTTTGTTCTTAAAGGATTCAATAGGTATAACTGTAGAGTCTGTCGTCACATGTCTAACGGGTAAGCTTGTGATTTGTGATTTCACATACTATTCAACACACTGGCGTGTTATTTGTCTCTACGCGCCGACGTCTGCAGTGGACCGCAAAATCTTCTTTGAATTTGTCCGTGGCTACTGTATGTGCGAACGTAATGTTATTTTACTAGGAGATTTCAATTGTGTCTGTTCAGCAAAAGATAAGACCGGAGTGACCCCGTACAGAGATGCTGGCACGTTGGTATTGAACGACATCGTCAGCGAGGCAGGTCTTTATGACGTAGCGGAATGCATCGGTCACGTGGGAACTGTTCAGTACACTCATTTCCAAGGAATCAGCCATGCTCGGTTAGACAGAGTTTACATATCATTAGAACAAGTGCCAGTCTGCAACGAATATCAAGTAGTTCCGGTATCGTTCAGTGACCACTGCTTAGTTTCTTTTGTTTTGGGAAGCACGCATAGGCGACCAAAGTTTTCCTGGGAACTATGGAAGTTGAACTGTCGACTCCTAGACGACGAAGGGTTTACGAAATTGGTACGAGGCCTCTTAAACAAGTTAGAAGAAGTTTCAAGCAACTACGCAGCAGAATGGGAGGGTTTTAAAGAAGAGTTTAAAATGATAGCCATAGAAAAAGCCTGTGCTGTAAAGGCACTTCAGAGACATGAGGAGGCGATCCTGCGCAGAAACTTTCAAACGCTCATCAGAGAAGAAAGTAAGTCACCGGGCGAATTCAAAAACGATATACGTGAATTGAAGGAAAAAATGGAAGTCCTTGATCAAGAGCGTTATCACGGAGCTCTTATCAGAGCACGAGCAGAAAAGTTCGCTGTAGGGGAATTTCCGACAAAAAAGGCGTTGGGCATGGAAAAACGTTATGCACGAAAGAACACTATCAGCGAAATCGAAAAAGATGGAAAGATTATGAAGGACCAAACAGATATTGAACAAGCGTTTTTTGAGTATTATTCAAACTTGTTCGCGCACAGCCCAGTGAAAGTGACAGAATTTATGGAGGAGTTCTTAGTGCTTTTGCCGAAGCTAAATGAGGAGACAAAGGAATTTCTTGAGATGCCGATCACCGTAACAGAAATAGTGAAAGCGATAGACGAATTGAGCCCTGGAAAAACACCTGGACCCGACGGAATTAGTGCAGCTTTCTATAAGACCTTCAGAGATGAAGTTGCGCCAGTGCTACACAATGTCTTTAACGAGGCCTATGAAGGAAAAAAACTACCACCCTCCTTTGTGAGGTCTCACACAGTGTTAATACCCAAGACCAAAGATATTGTCAAATTGCGTTCGGTTACATCCTATAGGCCAATCAGCTTAACAAACGTAGACTACAAAGTACTAATGAAGATTTTGGCACGACGGCTTCAAGGAGTAATAAGAGAAATAGTTGGTTCACACCAAACGTGTGGAATAAAAGGAAGATCGATAACAACAAACATTCACACCACTCGAAGTGTACTAGAATGCTGTGACGCAACGAATGATAAAATTGCAATGCTCCAGATTGACTTGGAAAAAGCATTCGATCGTGTGTCACATGAGGTTTTGATGGCGATAATGGAACATGTAAACGTAGGCTCCGTAATTATAGAGGGTGTTCGTATGGCGTACGAGGGGTGCACGACAAGCCTGGTTGTAAACAAGTCAGTTTGTAAACGTATCGGCGTCCTCCGGTCCGTGCGACAGGGTTGCCCTCTGTCCCCGCTTTTGTTTTGCATATACATAGAGTCTTTCTGCTTGAGCGTAGTTAAAAGCAGCGTCATTCGTGGCTTTAAGCTACATGCTTCCGAGGTGCGAGTACTGGCCTACGCAGACGATATCGCGTTGTTCTGTGCAAACAGAGAAAGCGTACGAGAGGTGATAGCACTAGTAAAACGTTTTTGCAATAGAAGTGGTAGTGCCGTAAACTGGGAAAAGTGCATAGGTTTTTGGCATGGGGAGTGGGACGTGAAGCCCAGTGTGTTTGAAAACGTCAAATGGGTCTCGTCTCCGGTAAAGTATTTAGGAGTCCCCCTGGAAAACTATCGGGACAGCGACCCTTTTTGGAGGACCCAGGTAGTCGAATTGCAAGGAAAAGCTGAGAAGTGGAGAGGAAGGGATCTCTCGGTATTTGCCCGATCCACTGTTTGCAATGTGTTCCTAATCAGTAAATTGTGGTATGTGCTTCAGGTTTTACATTGTTCCAGGGTGAATATCCAAAAAATGCATCGGGTGTTTGCGGTCTTCATTTGGGGCTCTTCCTATGAGCGCACGAGCCGGACTAGTCTTTTTCGCAGTGTGAGTGATGGAGGCCTGGCGCTATCTCATTTGTTTTTAAAGCAGCTGGTAAATCGTTTCCTTTTCTTACGTAAAGTCAAGGACCCGTTTTTGAGCACAGTTTGTCAAGTGCGATTGTGTAATGTTCTGCCTGAGTTCATAGTATCGTCAGAGTATGGATATGGTGGGTGTATTTTCGGTTATATGCGCGAAGTGGTGGGAGCGTACAAATTCCTAAGAGCACACTTTTCGTTGGAATATCTGAGTGAAGTCACTAGGAAAAAGCTGTACCAGGACCTTGTTGACGTTACCCTGCCGGTTCCACTGTATAGAGCTCTGTATTCTACAGGTTCGGGACAGGATGTCCTGAAACGCGTTAAGAAAATGTCCGTCCCAGCGTGC
Source organism: Ixodes scapularis (assembly GCF_016920785.2). NCBI lineage: Eukaryota > Metazoa > Arthropoda > Arachnida > Ixodida > Ixodidae > Ixodes > Ixodes scapularis. Next base: position 35,118,756 of record NW_024609836.1, on the reverse strand, counting down.
ATCAAAACCTTTTTTTTTTTCAAGTTGCACACCGGTACTCTGCCTGTTAAAACGTGGATGGTGGAGAGGGGTATGTTTGTCGCGTGGGGTGACCACTGTTTTTTGTGTAAGAAACCTGAGTCAGTTGAACACGTCTTCTTGGACTGTTGGGACGCTATATTTTTCTGGGATGTGTTGCAGCGTACTCTAAAAAAGGAGTTTCCTCTGGATTCCCATGGCATACGGTTCCTAGCAGTCGAAAACGAGAATTGTGTGCCTTTCGATCTTTTCATGTTGCTCGGCCTTCACAGCATATGGAGATGCCGCATGGCTGTTCGCCATGCAGATGTTGACACAAGGCCTGTGGAATATTTTTCCGAGTCCATCCGTTATATTGTCGAAGTTTGGAAGGTTCGATCAAATGTCCCGGAGTGGTTACCAACAATGGAAAAACTGTTAAATGTAAATTTTTTTTAACCATGCCACGTCAGTCGGTAAGTGATTGACGGCATTTTTACAGCACTGTACTTATTGGCTGCACAATGTCAATGTCGGCAATAAAAAAAAAAAAAAAAAAGTGGAGTGGTGTAGTGGTTAGCACACCCGACCGGACATTGGGAGGCCCAGAGTTCAAATCCTGGCTCCGCCAATTTTTGGTTTTCGGCGGGTTCCTGAAAACTTGGATTCTTTAATTCATTGGATTAAGTACGGTTCATTCATCTGCACATATTCGTTTATATCCCCCTCGGAGACCACGTACGATGACGTGAAGTGCCCGTGTTGTATATTCAATAACGTGGCTCTTGATTCTCGCAGATGATGTTGATACCGTGTCTCTAAAAAAGTTAATAAACAAAGAATACTACATGTACACGGGGCGAGACAAACAGTGGGAGGATTTCTGGAGCACAAACGAGCACGTACCACGTGACACTAAGCGTCGTACCGCGTTCCACGCGGCGGCGTGTGTTTCCAGAACACCTCCGATTGGACACATTTCGTTTCTTGTGCATTAATAAGACAGGTAGGAAACGCCAGAAAGCTAAGGTGGAGTGGTGTAGTGGTTAGCACACCCGACCGGACATTGGGAGGCCCAGAGTTCAAATCCTGGCTCCGCCAATTTTTGGCTTTCGGCGGGTTCCTGAAAACTTGGATTCTTTAATTCATTGGATTAAGTACGGTTCATTCATCTGCACATATTCGTTTATATCCCCCTCGGAGACCACGTACGATGACGTGAAGTGCCCGTGTTGTATATTCAATAACGTGGCTCTTGATTCTCGCAGATGATGATGATACCGTGTCTCTAAAAAAGCTCATAAACAAAGAATACTACATGTACACGGGGCGAGACAAACAGTGGGAGGATTTCTGGAGCACAAACGAGCACGTACCACGTGACACTAAGCGTCGTACCGCGTTCCACACGGCGGCGTGTGTTTCCAGAACACCTCCGATTGGACACATTTCGTTTCTTGTGCATTAATAAGACAGGTAGGAAACGCCAGAAAGCTAAGGTGGAGTGGTGTAGTGGTTAGCACACCCGACCGGACATTGGGAGGCCCAGAGTTCAAATCCTGGCTCCGCCAATTTTTGGCTTTCGGCGGGTTCCTGAAAACTTGGATTCTTTAATTCATTGGATTAAGTACGGTTCATTCATCTGCACATATTCGTTTATATCCCCCTCGGAGACCACGTACGATGACGTGAAGTGCCCGTGTTGTATATTCAATAACGTGGCTCTTGATTCTCGCAGATGATGATGATACCGTGTCTCTAAAAAAGCTCATAAACAAAGAATACTACATGTACACGGGGCGAGACAAACAGTGGGAGGATTTCTGGAGCACAAACGAGCACGTACCACGTGACACTAAGCGTCGTACCGCGTTCCACACGGCGGCGTGTGTTTCCAGAACACCTCCGATTGGACACATTTCGTTTCTTGTGCATTAATAAGACAGGTAGGAAACGCCAGAAAGCTAAGGTGGAGTGGTGTAGTGGTTAGCACACCCGACCGGACATTGGGAGGCCCAGAGTTCAAATCCTGGCTCCGCCAATTTTTGGCTTTCGGCGGGTTCCTGAAAAGCTTGGATTCTTTAATTCATTGGATTAAGTACGGTTTATTCATCTGCACATATTCGTTTATATATATATATAATTTATATTTAGAATATTTCTCATAATTACCGGAAAAAAAGTTCCTCAAGATGGCCTAAAATGCACGGGGAGTATAGGACTTACCCTGTGCCCTTAAGTAGAAAGACATATTGTGCTAACTTCAAGAGATATACAGATATGCGCCGTATGCAATAGTAATAGGAAAACGGCAGTATAACACATGGCTTTGAAGTGCACATGGTTTCGTCCTGCGAAACTAAAGGGTAAGGAATCTGGCTGAAGCGCTAAGTTTTGCCGGGGAGGATGAAAAAAAAAGGGGAACAAACTATTACAAACACAAAAAGGAGGCTCGAAGATAAATGGAAAAAGTCTTGAGAAGCGTGATAATCCAGAAAACTTGAGGGGTAAATAATTTAATGGGAAACAAAAAACTTACAGCAAAATGTAAAGCAGAGTGCTGCAAATGGTTTCTCGTGGCACAGGCTACTGCCCGGTACAAGGGGTATAGTCTATAGACAACATAGTCCTTCCAATCATCCATCCTATAATAGAAGACGTACTGTTGCTGGAAGTGGTCTGGTCGTCTTCACACTGCCTCGCAAAAAGAAAGGGGAATGAAGCGGACGCCGCTGAAAGAAAGCGGCATCCCCCCGAGGCTCAACGCGTTCATTGTGCTAACGAGTCACATGAAAAGAGAGAACGTTGTTTGGACAGGGACGAAGAAGGAAGGTGGAGTCGTTTTTCTACAATTAGAGGCCGAGTTATGGAACGAGGTTTGTCTTAATATAATCGACAGAACATTCTTTTCACAGACGAAACGTCAAAATGCGGCAACCGCAGAAACGCAACCCCTTTTTTTTAACTCAGAATGTCTTTTTGCGGTACATTTCATAAGAAACGAGTTACCCTCGTGTGAAACGTATAAGCGTTGCATGCAGAGATAAACGCACTGCGTACGTAGCGGATAGAAGGCTTTCAAAAATATCGAAGACATAGCTTGTCAAACGTAATCATACACAATTATAACTGGGAAGATTGAGTCTTAAGAAGAGATACTTACTAAGCGAAGCAGCAGTAATTATATCCTTGACCGTACGATCCGCAGACCGACGTCTTTGCTCTGCGCCACTAGAAGGAGGTAAAAAGGAGCGCAAGCAGCTGTATTAAGTTCTTTTTTTTAACTCAGGGTAATCTGAAGTAAAGTCTCTGAATCGTGGGAAAGTAACGCCAAGGTCTCCCCTGGGCTCGCCATTTTGGACCATGGAGTGAGCAATTTCTCTCACGAGGAACAACATAATTGTAAGATATTAGTGGAGATAAGCATATTGATAAGTTGGTTGAATATGCTAAAAAACTCATATTGGCTGAAAACGCTTTCGGCCCCATGACGCTGTACATCTCTTTTGTGGCGCGGCTGATTTGGTAACGACTTTTTGGAAGCCTCGCAGATTTAAATGTACCGAAATGGCGATTGCCATGGCAACAAGTAACAATGAGCAAATTACCTTGCGTGGTTTTGGTTGTCTGTATGTTAGTATGTTTTGGGTGTATCTCAGACATGTAGACAAGGGGGGGGGGGGGGGGGGAGCGCATCCGGGAAGCGAAAGAAAAGGCGTTTAGCTACTCGCACTACGTCGTAAGAGGTTACTGTTGATCTGTTACAGACTGTGCAGTCACAGTTCCTTACCTGAATAGATGGTAATTAAAACGTGCGCCAACAACATGTTAATATTACAAGCAGGCACGTAGCTAGGGGGGCGGGGGGGGCATGTGACCCGGCCCCCCCCCCCCCCCAAATCTTCCATTTTGCTGGGACCTCCTCTCCCCCTTCCCCTCATACAGTATTTTGTCATGGGCGCCCCACCCCCCCCCCCCCCCCCCCGCCCCCCCCCCGAGACAAAATCCTGGCTACGTGCCTGGTGTATGTACATTAGCATCTGTTTTGTCGTCTGCTATTCTCCGCGCACCCCTTCGCTCAGACTGCGGCGCAAGCAGCGAGCGCCTCGAACCAGCCATACGTCGATTCTTCGCCACGCTATGATGCTCTCGCCCACATCCTCGCCAGGAGAGCCGGATCACGTGATGAAAGGGAGGCTTTTGATTGGTCCGGCGAGAGCGTGACTCTCACCGCAGTCTCAGCCTAGCGTTGAACGGAGTATAACCGGTGGGGAAGGCAATGGCGCTACACTCTCAGGATCTAGTGACTGTAGCCCCTGGGCCCGTTTGCTCGAAACGGGTTAACTTTAACCGCGGCAAAAAGTTAACCGCCCTTCCCTACGAAGTACGTACGAGTGCCTAGCCACGTTTGACGAGGGCTGGGTGTGTGATACCCCTTTGTTTTATAGTGCTCTTGTAGGTCGTGTCAATTAGAGCGAACATAAGTGGATTTCGTGGAAAGGTTTCCCAAAAGGAGGGACCCCCCAAGAACGCGCGCAGCCGGCTTTCCCGACACAGCGCGAAATACAGTTAGGATTCTTTTTTTTTTTTTTTGCTTGTGGTACAGATAATGGATATGGTAAAACTAAATCAACCTTTGATTGGAAAATTGTTCAATGTTTCACTGTTTGAAGCGAAGACAAGCCTCGTTGAAATTTTCTTCCAAGTTCGAAAGAGGACGACGAAGTTCGATGCCAGAGACAACAAGGAAGAAGTGAGCAGTGAGAGGCGGGCAGCACACCGGCAGCTTGGTTGGCCAGCGTGTAAACACTGTATAAAAACCTTCTTTAAAAAAGAAAATCGTATGCTTCAACTCCAGTTAAAAAACCTTCAGCCTATCCAGTTCGGTGAAGAAGGGAGACCATGCGAAGCTGTACTATGGTGGGAATAAAGTAATGGGCGGCCACGATTCGGCAAGCCAGAGTGAAAAGGCTGGAGAGATTTCCGCGCATCTATGAGTAACAGCGGCAGCCAGGCAACCCGCAATCCGGTTGTCTCGTTGCCGCCGTCACTCATAGATGGCGGTAGGTGTCCAGAGTTTAGTGTCATCATTTGTTGTCTGACAGACATGATACTGGGGAAACTTTCCCTTAACAGCTCAGCTCTAAAAATACCTATTGCTAAATTGCCCAGGCATCAAGGAGAATGCTGGGAATGTAATTCTACGCGGCACACGCGCTGGACTCCCCATATAAAAGGTTCGAAGCAAATAATTCAAATTGGGCTTTGACGAACGCGCGTGCAAGGAGAAATGTGTTTTAGTCTTTTATTTAGAATAGTTACTACTGCAGACGTCAGCACGGGTAGCACGTGTAACTACACTCGTAGCATGGTCGCTGTTGCTTGGATAATTTAGCAAAACGTCTATTGACGCGCGGTCTGGTTCTACGATCCACTACGATTCCAAGGACAATTCCATGTCGACAATTAACGCGTCCCTTTAGGTTTCGGAAGGGCCAGAATCGAAAGACTATCTAAAAAATGGGGCCAGAATATTGCACACACTTTGCGATTTAAGTAAGGTAAGGCAAAGCAAAAGCCTCTTGCACCATTCATTGCTGACCAACGTGTCCGATATTGCAGCGACTGCAACATAGTAGTTTCCAAAGCGAGCGACGCTCGCTGGCAGGGGCAGCGCCATATTTCCCCGCCGTCCCTACTCTGCCGGTCACGCGACCTAAAGCTTAGGTAAATGTGGTTAACTTTCTTCCACGGTTAAAGTTAACCTGCTTCGAGCAAATGGGCCTTGGTATCCTAGAAGACCGCCAGCGCGCGCATCTGACTCTCGAATGTGAAAGTGTAGCTCCTCATTATAATTCGATGACGTTACTGGGCGCATCCTTACGCACCCATGAATAGCACAACGACCGCATGACGTCATGACTTCGCAGATAAGCTAGTAGATAACGTAGCAGGAACGATAAATAATAATAATAATAATAATAATAATAATAATAATAATAATAATAATAATAATCATCATAATAATAATAATAACTTTATTTACATCAAATGATGGGGGGCCCAAAGGAAAAAAGCTGCAGTAGGCAGCGTGACTGGACCTCGGGCCCCTTACATTGGTCAGCAACAAGCAGGCGAAAAAAAAAATACGAAAAAGGCAAAGTATATAGTGAGACCGTTGCACATCCAAGGTTGACATTTCTACAAACCAAGGTTCACCCAGGTACAAAACATAGAATGAAAGCGAAAATCACGTACAAAAATATAAGCGCAGGTCTTTTAAAGTTAAACTATCAAAGTCAATATTATCAGTGCTAAAACTATTTAGTAAATGTGGGAGTGTGAAATTTAACATTTGAAAGCCATAATTTGTTAATTGAGTGACCGTCCTCCATTTCTCTGGGTTGCGGGTGGAATAATGTGGGCAAATTTCCCTTAACGACGCAAGTCTTTTCAGAAAACACAATCCCCTTTTCTTTTCACATTTAAAACTTGTAGCGAGTCTGTACTGATATAATTTAGAAACGTTAATTATTTTACAAGTCTTAAATCAATAGGCAGAATGAAAGTTATATGGAACATTACATATTCCTCTCAATATTTTTTTCTGCAGCAAAAACAGTTTTTCTATATTAGTCATTGTGGATGTGCCCCAAACTAGAAGACAATACGATAAATGGGAATAGAATAGTGATTTATAGAGCAACAATTTAACGTTCGTCGGTAAAACAGATCGGTAGCGATTTACGATTCCAACTACCCGAGCAAGCTTTGGAACAATATAGTTTATATGATTATCCCAGCTCATTGTCTCACTAAAAAACACTCCAAGTGTTTTGAAACAACTAACGATTTCGATGGGAGACGAGTCAAAGCGGAGAACCTTCGATATAACCAGAGACCTATTTTTTGGTCGAAATATGACGGCTTTCGTCTTATTAATAATATAATCAGTGAGTTGGTATCCCCCCAGCCTTTTATATTTAATAGAGTAAAGTTCGCCATATCAATTAATTTGTCACAGGTTTCGCCAGAAAAAAAATGGTAGTGTCATCGGCATAAATTAGAAATTTCGCCTTAGTGTTTACGTTGATTATGTCATTAATGTATAAATTAAAAAGAAATGCTCCCAATATGCTTCCTTGTGGAACGCCTGACGTAATAGATCTTACAGTGGAAGAATGACCGTTTATGTTAACATATTGCTGACGATGTCGTAGGTACGATGTTAAAAGCTGTAGGGCATGTCCACGAATGCCATAAATTTCAAGCTTTTTGAATAATACTTCGTGACTTAAATGTAAACATTTTCGTCGGACATCCGTCTGGTTAGGAATGATTAATAAATCTTCAACTTAGAAACTCTAACCAAGCTTTATTAAAAAGCAAAAATCCCGACGTTTCGGAACCAACTCGGTCCCTTGATCACGGGTGTCTGTTTTTGTCCCGCGGAATGGCCTGCCCACGAACCCGAACACCCCCGGGTGTTTTCCGGATTATCCCTCTTAACCCCGAAACGTAGCTGCTGGGAAGGGTCCCCGTCGACCGGTTTATGTTGCCACGTGTGCACTGAATGTGCCACGACTCCAACAGTAGGCGCCTCCGCCAGTTTTTCTCCGTTCCGAGGATGGAGCTGTTGTCAAGGTCGAGGGAGTGGTTCGTCTTCTCGACGTGTTCGGCCAGCGCGCTTCCCTCCACATTTTTCTTCGCGATGTCGTAGCGGTGGCGCCGCAAGCGCTCTGGATAGTTTTTCGTTTCCCCAACGTACGACGCGGGGCAGTCACCGCAGGGAATTTTATAAACCAGTCCCTGTGCCCTCTCCCTTGGGGGGCGATCCTTTGGCAGGGGGAGAAGGCCGCCGATGGTCGAGACTGGCTTGTGTGATACCGCTATGCCGTACTGTCGCAGTACTCGGGCGAGAACCTCGCTTGTGCCCTTGATGTAGGGTACACACACGCGGGTGGAGGGGGGGGGGGGATGGGGGGGGGGGGGGGGCGTCTTGGGTTGAAGGGGTGCGTCGAATTTTTTTGATCGTGCTTTTCACAAATCCAGCTTGGTAGCCTATCTTCCGCAGGTCTTGTTTGATCGTTTCGATCTCTTTTCGAAGGGTCTCCTCTGATGTGCAGACCGTGATCGCCCGTCTGACGAGTGCCGAAGCTACGGAAGACTTATGTGTCCTAGGGTGGCTTGAGGAAAAGTCCAGGTATCGGCCTGTGTGTGTCGGCTTCCTATACACACGGAAGTCCAGGCGGCCGGACTTTCTCACTGCACAGACGTCTAGGAAAGGGAGACAGCCATCTGATTCGTGCTCAATCGTGAATTGAATCGCTGGCTCGATGGAGTTTAGATGTGTGTGGAGACGGTCGATCTCACTGGTCTTTACAACACAAAAGCAGTCATCGACATACCGCAGGAAACACACGGGTCCTGGGGAGAAAGTGTCCAGGGCTTTTCTCTCGATCGCCTCCATTACGAGGTTTGCCACAGTGACGGAGACCGCAGCACCCATAGCCGTACCACTGGTTTGTCTGTAGAAGCGGCCAGCAAAAGAAAAGTAAGTGCTGGATAGGCAGAATTCCAGCAGACGGCAAATCTCGTCCACCTCAAGGCACGTTCTTTCGGAGAGTCTCGTGTCAGACGAGAGGGCCTCCCGCGTCACAGACACTGCGAGAGGCACAGGCACACTTGTGAAAAGCGACACGACGTCGAAGGAGACAAGGCTCTCGTCGTCCCGCAGTTCGAGGCCCGATGTGAGCTCGATGAAGTGTCCAGAATTTTGGACGTACGTGTCGGTCTTCCCGGTTAAAGGCGACAGCAGTCGGTGGAGATGGTTGGACAACGCACGTAACGGAGACGTGGTGAAATCCACTATGGGTCGGAGGGGGCCATCTGGCTTGTGCACCTTCGGCAGGCCATAAAAGGCCGGCGCTGAACCGTTCCGGCAAATGAGACCCAAGTAAAGGCCTCGGGACTCGGGATACCCATCAAAAATCGTAGAGAGCATTTTGTTTAGACTTGCCTGAATCTTGGCAGTCGGGTCCTTTGGCAGAATCATGTATGCGTCGGTGTTGAGAAGCTGAAGCGCCTTCTCATCGTAGTCCGCGCGGTCGAGTAGCACGGTTGCGTTCCCCTTGTCGGCAGGGAGGACGACGATGCTCTTGTCTTCTCTCAAGTTCTGAATGGCTGCTTTCTCTTCCGGCGTGTAATTTAACTGCTCCCGTCGGTGCGCCTTGGACAGCACGCCGATGGCCTTGAGGCGTGCTTTTGTAAAATCTAGGAACACTCCTAAAACTAATTGTTTACTTTCAAAATTTTCTAAAATAAATTATTTTTGATTAAGTAGAGCTGTCTCGGTTGAACAGTTTTTTCTGAAACCAAATTGCGAGGAAGTTATGAGGTCACATTTATTCGAGAAGTCTACTAAACGGTGATAGAGTAGCTTTTCCGAAACTTTCGAAAATACGGGCAATATAGATATAGGTCTATAGTTGCCTAAGTCATTTTTATCTCCTTTTTTATGCAATACAGACACCTTCGCTACTTGCATTCTTCTGGGAAACACACGAGACTCCAAAGAAAGATTAAAAATGCAAGTTAACACGGGAGCAATTAGGTCGGCAACATACTTAGTTGGGCGAATTTGCATTCCATCAGCGTCGCAGCTACAGCTATTTTTAAGTGCATAATCATATTAGTTATTTCTGAACTAGCAATTGGCTCTAAAAATATAGATCTGCAGTTTCTTTGACAAATATATTTACACGAGTCATTAGTGTCGGAAATACTAGATATATTTACAAAATATTCATTAAACACATTTGCCAAATCCTGGCCGGTTAAACTTACACCCTTGTACTGCAATGTTTCAATAAAGTTTGATACAGAAAACCCCTTAAAGGGGCCCTGCAAGGACTTTTTACTGTTTTTTAATTTGCACCGAACCTGAGCGCACTGACTGTAGTAACTTAGTGAAACTTTTCTTTTCGCGAAATTCGCTTTATTTCAAAAGTTATAGGCAACTTAGAATTACAAAAACAAGCAAAAAATAGCCTCCTTCATGACGTCGTAGGTCCTGGCTTGAGTGGCCGCGAACTAGAGGAGGAATAGTGAGCTCATCGAGCGCTCACGGCCGCCGCACTCCGTGTCGACGGCGCGGGAGGGCGCCACTAAAGCATGTTCTGGATAGGCTGTATGCAGCGGGCAGCCAAAGCGGCTTTAATTGCATTTGCTGCGTGATTAATCACTAATTCGGCATGACACTTCATGGGCCACGAACAACAGCAAACACGGGGTAAAGATCAGTTCAGAATGGGAGCCACTTCGCGCTGCCATACCGCGAAACGGCCAAACCGCAAGACAAAGCCTCTCGCCGAAGGCCTTCGGAACGCTCGGAGCCGGTCGGATCCTCCTGTCCATACGTCTGCAGCGCCACCGCGTACATCCGGGATTTTTCCGTGTCGGCGCCTTATCCCACTACTCCTTTCTAGTATCCGCCGCCTTTTCCACCGCTTGGCGGCGGGTATGTCGACGGGTCACTTCTTGTTTCCGTACTTTATAAACTGCATTTCTTTCTTTTATTCATCTATAATAGTGAACAAAAACTACTTTTATAAATAATTGAAACGGTTCGCGCCACTTATATTTTGTATTTCGACCAAAAAGAAGTTTTTAGAGGCTCTGACCAGTAGTAAGCCCAGGACCAGAGACGTCACAGTTTGCGCGCTTTCGGTACCGCGGGTCGCCCTCGTCGGTGGAGGAGGTTTCCATGTCGTCCGGTTAAAATATGGCACACTGATATTTAGCTACTCTTTCCGTGCCCGCTGGCTTGCCCGAACCCCAAGAGACGTGGAAACCGCATAAAAGGTAGACGCTTAAATATGATTGCAGGGCCCCTTTAAAGGGGTTATGACACGAAAATTAAACGGATAGATTATTCTTGAAATGGAATGCTCATAGGCTACTTAGTATATACACCAAGTTACGCAATTTTTAGAGCTCTGATAATTGCAATATTCAATTTACGAATTTTTATAATTTTCATCTGGCGACCAGGCAACACTGCTCAAGTTTGTCACACCATGGTGTCCATAAACCACGTGACCATGAACACTCTCTCATTCTAGGCGCCCCCATGATCGCCCAAGCTCTTCTCGTCGCGGTACGAACAAAACCGCTCAAACAGCTCGGTAAACTGTAAGCTATTCTCGCTCTCGCCCCCCGGCCGGTTGACCTTCCACCCTGCATGCGCCTGCGAGACATTCCCGGACGACGGTGACCACGGCGAACTCGTCGTCGCTGGAGCTCGTCGCCAGCGGGTCGCAGTCAAAATGAACAGCTTCCAACATCTCTTGATAGCAATCACTCTCATCGCTGCTGCGATCAATGTCGAACACTTCGACAAGGCGATCGATGCCACAGACGTAATCGTCACAGACCGGATGCTGGAAACGTGGAAGGTAAACGAGGAAGCTGAGGCTCGATACGCCAAGAGAGCCAAGTCTGTGAGTGCGTGCAAGTAGACACCACGCTGGAGGCTGGCTACGTCATCAGCCTCCAGGTCCGCCCGGATCTGCCCCTCCGAGGGGCCCGCATATAAATCGATTTATCCACGAAATTATCGCGCCTTTTTCAATACAAATTTAGCAGGATTATAGGAACATACAATGGATCCTAGCAGTATAGTTATGTAATATTTTATTTTTGGCGTGTTAAAGGAGTCATGAAACGCTTTTTCAACTTTTTTCTGTTTAGCTTTCCTCCTCAACTCATAAATCGCGCATTGTACCAAACAGTTCAAGCAGTCGGGAAGGGGGGCGTCCCCTCTTGCTCGGAATCTCGCTTGTGTAGCCGGACACAGCCATTGTCCCCCTAGAAGATTAGCCCGTCGCTCAAAATTCCGACTAGTTGCTTTCCCCACCCCGTTCACCCCGAAGCTGACAGTGCTGTAGAAGCTACGCGCTCGTTGGGCCAGCCACACATTTTCCACGTGATCAGGCTCTCTCGCGCATACCGACCCGCAGAGAACGAGGTCAGGTGATGAAAGGGAGGCGGCTGATTAGTCCGGCAAGCGCGTAGCTTCCACCGCAACGTCAGCTTAGGGGTAAAGGGATTAAGTGAGGTCCGGAGTCGTGTGACGTGCGCTTGGGCCCTGGTGACGCGCTGCGGGGGCCCGGTTATGGTGGCTAGTAGCCCGGTGACGCGCTGCGGGGTCCGCGGATGTATCACAGTGAAAAGGCGGAGAGTTTACGAAGGGAAGGAGGTACGAAATAGTCCGCTATGTTTTGTAGCGAATTTTTGTAGCGAAAGTCAGGCTTCTGACTTTCTACCTTTGTTCTTTTGGCCCACTGAACGTTGTGCTATTAGTAAAATCCCAATATAAATTGATTTACTCCAGCCGAAAATTCGTTTCATGGGTCCTTTAACCATTGAACCAAGATGCTTCCATATTACGTCAGTGCGACCATTTGCCGACGAGAAAAGGGAAGAATAATAACAATTTTTGGCATTCCTTAGCTCCTTAATTAAGCTGTTTCGATAAGACTTAAATTCCTTAAGAGCATCTGGGTTGCGTGTCTTAACGAACCGTTTGTATAGTATATCTTTCTTACGACTTTTTTTTATCAAAGTGGACGTTACCCACGGTTTACGAATCTTTTTTGATAGTTTTACGGATTTATATGGAAAGTGAAGTTTATACAGCTTTAGAAATTGTTCTAAAAATAAGTTATAGGCATAATCAACCGTTTCTTGCGTAAGCACCGTATTCCAATCTACAGCTGCGATGTCTCGTCTAAAAGCATCGAGGCTATTTTTATCAATATTTTGGAAAATTGCAGGTTCGCATTTCGTTAGCTTTAGAGATATATTAAGCTCAACTCACAGGAAAATGGGAAGATGGTCACTCAAGTCACAACTTATAACTCCACTGTTCAGTCGATCTGTATGAAAATTGGTTATAAACAAATCTAAAATGGTGTTGGGCTGTAAGGTAACTCTTGTATGGTCGACTATCGTGTTGACACATCCATACATGCTAACTACGTTCTCCATTTCTCTTTTAGAAATACTGTCAGAAGACATATCAATATTAAGATCACCCCCACAAATGACGTTATGTTGACTTTCATTTGTGAATATCAAAAAAGACTCAAGAAATGCAAAAAAAGATGACATGCGACCGTCCGGTGGGCGATAAAAAACCGCAAAAATATTTTGATTATTACGTAAGCACAATGCTTCCACATCTTTTGTGATAAGAGAATAATCACTTAGTAGTTCACATTCAATACCTTTTCTAATCAAGATGGCCAATCCTCCGCCTCGCTTTAAAGTGCGATTTAAAACATGCGTATCATGGGATGGTAAACTAAAAATATCTGAGTCATCTTTATACCAGGTCTCGGTAAGCATGGCGATATCAAAAAGAACACCGAACTGATCAAAAAGCAATTCAAGGTCTGCTTTTTTTGTTAACTGCGGACTGCGCGCTTAAATGAAAACACTTTAAATGTGAACTACATTTTTTCTCGAGGAGAGCCGTTACTTCATCAGGAAGTAGTGGCTGAAAAGAAGTACTCTCTGTCATTGGAAAAGCCATTTTGAGTTTATTTGGGAAAAACTAATCTAAGCATCATAAATATACAACTACGACGTAATGTTTTGCAAATCTTCATCACTCCTGACCACAAAGGCATCGTCACCATCTCTGCGCCTAACAAAGATTTTACCATTTTTGTGCCACACATACAAGAAACCTTTTCCTTTTGCCTAGTCCTTAGCCTTGACAAGCAGTTCTCAATTTTGTTTTGTCAGGTTCTCGTTGATGTACACTTCCTTTCCACTGGCTCTTAGCCTTTTTTTACGGTCCAACCACGCGTCCCTTGTTGTCTGAGAGGCAAACCTGACAATAATACCTGGGATCTTGTCGGGCTTTTACGGCAGTCGGTGGATTGCTGTGATGTCAGTTCCAGTCAGCTTAGGCATTTCTAGCGCTGGCGCGACCTCATTCACTTTGCTCATTAGATCTTCGTCTTCAGTTTTCGGAATACCGTGGAATTCCAAATTAAGCTTCCGACTTCTCCATTCAAGGTCATGGAGCTCTAACTTTAACTGGCTGAGTTCCCTCGTTTCGTCTCGCTTCTCGATTTCTTCAACTCTAGATTTGAGAATTTTAATTTCCTTCTCATGTTCCGTGACGGTTTTCAGTATCTCATCGTATTGTGCCGACATCACGTTGACCGACGCTTCAATGTTTCCAACCGTTTCCTTCAGATCTAGTAGGTTATCTAGTTTTGAGTTCATGGACGCCAACATTGTCCATATGCCATCATCTGCTGTTTGCTTATTGGACGCGCCGCCTTTCAGTTTTGAAGCTCGGCAGGTGGGGCACCTCCAAGCTTTGCGATATGACTCGCCTTTTGTTCTCAGTGTCGCTTCAGAGATTCCCGAACAACTTCCGGGTTGATACGAATATCCGCAATCACTACATGAAATCGATTGCTCATCGGAGATCTCTTCTTGACATTTAAAACATATCAGCTCAGCCATTTAAAAAAGTAACAATTGCCTAAAACCGGCACGACACCACAGGCAGCAGCAGCGACAGAGCGAAATAATGTCGTAAGCAAAGTAAGCAACGACAACCAACCAGTAAGGGCATACAGGAACATAATTAATCCGTGTACTGTCGCCCGCCGCCGCTGCTGCGAGAATGGCCCGGTCCGTGCTCGTGACGGCTTTATGACGGGATTGTTCGGCGTAGATGTTGCTTGGCTCCGGCGTCCTGGTGGGGCCGCAGGCTTCAACTCGACGATATCGGTCATAGAAATCACAGCCGTGAGTGGCAGCGACGCAGCGGTTCCTTCGTCGCAGACTGTGTGCAGACGGTACCGGGCACCTCGTTGATAACTGTAAGGGCATACAGGAACAGAATTAATCCGTGTACTGTCGCCCGCCGCCGCTGCTGCCAGAACCGTTCACCCTTTGCCAAGTTACAGCGAGACAGGCTATAACCGTGGGCTCTCACTCTGCCGGCCCCGCCTGGCCGTTGCCGGTTAGCTATACCGCGTAGCAAACCTAAACCTCCTCCTCGGCTCCGCCGTAACTTCAGCTCTCCGTACCATGTACCCGAGGCGTCGTTCTTTTATTCTCTACAGTTTTAATATACGAGACATGCGAAGTCCAAGCGCGACGACCGCTTAGAACTTTTTTACCAAGCAAATGGTGAAATATGTATACATGAAATGTCATCCTCTTTAGGATTACTCCGGTTACCATAAGGGTCTCCTCGCAATCAAAGTAGAGCCCTAATAGGGAGTTTTCGTA
This sequence comes from Ixodes scapularis, assembly GCF_016920785.2. Taxonomy (NCBI): domain Eukaryota; kingdom Metazoa; phylum Arthropoda; class Arachnida; order Ixodida; family Ixodidae; genus Ixodes; species Ixodes scapularis. The sequence goes on along the minus strand of NW_024609836.1, from coordinate 35,103,435 downwards.
GACCGCGTTTCCCCCACGCCTAAGCCCTTCGAAACGAAGAAGCCGCTACTGCGCCTGCGCGCCGATGGCTTTGACTGTAGAGTTCCGGGTATCGTAGCGGGTTGCGGAGAGCGTTTCGTGACGGCGAAAACGGTCTACGAAAACTCCCTAATATCTCGAGACGCTACACGCACCCTAGCTGAGTAGCAGCAGAGCCCCGGGAACCTAACTTCTTAAGCCGCTATCAGACTGTTTAGACATCAGGACAGTCTGCATACAGATTCGAGCGCGAGTCATCGCGACATCCGTGCTTCGAATGCCACACGGCAATGAGATCAAAAAGAAAACTTGGCACGCGGCATTCGAGCCACGGATATTGAGGTGACTCGTTTTTGTATAAAGTCGTTTGTGTAAAGAACGAATGCAGTCCCCCGCGGCCTGCATTAGTTGCCGACTTTGCGGTCCTGTGGAAGGCAGGCAAAGATTAGCACGCCAAAAATGTTTCCTGTTTCATGTAACACACCAAAGTTTAAGTCAACTGCATGCAATTACTAAGTAATTTATGAATTAAAAATTATATACAAATTTTATAACTTTAGACTAGGTGAAACAAATACACTAACTTGCAAGCCCTCTACCTCAATATCTATGGCATTAACGAGTTCGAAAACTACTCATCATATAGGCCAAGGCATCAAAATCAATCCTGCAAAATATTAACTTCTGATAAAAATATCAACATAAAAGCATATTTTGAAAAACAAATTTTCAAAAAAATACCCATTTTGAAAAACAAAACAGTTTTGATTTTATTAAAACTTTGGGATAACTCACCCTTAGGCCATTCGAAAAGAACGTACAAAAACATGTTTCACCATTTGCTTGGTAAAAAAGTTCTAAGCGGTCAGCTCCTTTATCGCGATTGGACTTCGCATGTCTCGTATATTAAAACTGTATAGAATAAAATAACGACGCCTCGGGTACAAGGGTACGGAGAGCTGAAGTTACGGCGGAGCCAAGGAGAAGGTTTAGGTTTGCCACGCGGTATATCTAGCCGGCAACGGCCAGGCGGCGCCAGCAGAGTGAGAGCCGACGGTTATAGTCTGTCTCGCTGTAACTTGGCAAAGGGTGAACGATAAGCCCCACATTGCGTGCCGACGGCTTCGATATGCGGTACGCATACGAGCGCTACACACATACCAGGGCCGGTTTTCTCGAAGCTATGGTAAACCCATTTTGGTAAACCACGGCGCCTAGAAAGGAAAAAGTACCTAGGTACTGTAATAAATGACTGGATATAGAACAACAATAGTTATTTTTGATAGGGCAGTAAGATGCGCCATCTATCGGTGAAACAAGCCAATCATTTTGTTTATCCTCTTCTTCCGATGATTGTTATCGATCTAGTATGGTATTTTAAGTCAAAATATAATAATATTGTACTTGAAGACCAATTTATTTGCTTCAGATGGTACGAAGAAATTTTAGGTACTATGGTAGGGTTTGCCGACGAATATTCGAAAATGGAAGAAACATTTCCTTCAATATGTTTCGCCACAAACAACGCATAACTTTCCCGTGTACCTTCCAGTCTGGCAACGCCGGTGCTGTAGTCTCGTTTTTGTTCCTTGCGACGCACGTTTCTTCGATTCCTGGTGATCTCAACTCTTTGCCCCCTTTTTCTTTTGCCCAACCGATCCACCGGTGACGAGGAGCTAAGCTTCTCGTCACCGTTAAATTGCTGGCCACCGGGGATATGTAGAAACCTCAATGCTGTCGGCATACTGTCGGCGCACTGCGAACAAAAAAGCAGTACTATGTCCCAGCTGTTCACCCGGAACGAAGACTTTATCGAGGATAACCCCCTTTCTTCGCAAAGTAATCGCTGCTCACGAGTTGGCGTGCATAGTGTAACAAATTAAACGTGTTAGTATAAATATATACCAACACTCGTTTGCAAAACATTTTTTTAGTCACCATAAAAACACTTGCTAGGCTTATGTACCGTCATATGTCTTGGACCCGGACTGCTGAAGAGTGATGCGTTCGCGGAATGCTGCCGTCGGTTAGTTTAGTAGTCCCTCTGAACTACCGCTTTGCTTGACGTGCTAATGGGTTGATGGTGCGTCATTAATATAACAGCTGGATCGAAATGGATGTTCAGCAGAACTAAGAAGAACTATTAGCCCTCATTAAGCGACGTCGCGGCCATTTTGCTTGTAGGTACTGCTCCTCCCTCGGCGCCCCTGCTCTTCCAGTCACGTGACCTAGAATTCCCTCTTCTAGGGACAATATTTAACTTTAAACAACGGTTCGCGTTCGAGAAAACGGGCCCAGGTGTTTTTACGAAGACTTTCAAAAATTCTAAACATTAGGGCGTTTGAAAAAAGTGTTTAAAGCTGGGAAACTTGATCGAAGAAAAAAGACAGGGAGAAAAAACGGCAGCCTTATTTGCCTTTTTCTATGGATCCACAAGCTACCCGAACCGACTATGTTACTTCTTCAAGCCTTCACAGTGCTGGACAACCTGGGACGCCGTCTAGCTGCGCTGGAAGCAGAAGTCGCCTTGTTCGGCATTTGCGCCATCATTACTTGCAAAGGGAAATGAAAATAAAGCTTACAAACGCTACGTCGATCCGGTCCGGTTCAAGCATCTTTCAACATCGGGGTTTGGTTGGAGCGGGAAAAAGAAGATAATCAAGGTCTACAGAGAAGGTACAAGCACAAGAATAGAAGAGCTCCGCAGAACCTGTGATCGCATCTGGACACTCCTCAGAGGCAAGGAATACAAGCACCACCAGGACTATCTTCGCTGGAAATCGGGAAAAAAGGAACTCTTCGAGCGGCTTTGGTATGTGAAGTGACGAATTGTATTAAGGCAGTTTTAAGAGTACGGAGCCCAGAGAGAGGAGGAATGTAAGTACACCAAGTCCGGGGCACATGGCGAACGAATACGCAAGTAGCATTGTTAAATCCTTGCAATGTAGGCATCTCAAACAAAGCAGAACAGATGTTAAGCAAAGGACCAAAGTTTTGTTTGAATGTTAATCCTTCGAGGTTGGATGTTTTTTCCTCGATTCAGGACATTTCGAAGGTGATAAAGTTTGACGAGAGGGTAGCGTTTGTAGATCAGGCAGTTGATAGAATGGAATGTCTTATAGATACGTCTTATCCAGCAGAACGGAGGAATTTCCGAGACGTGGTTTCAGTTAAGAAAGAGTTGGAAAGAGATTCGCTTAAAGTGCTGCAGACAGACAAATCCGGCAAGTTCGCTATCCTTCCGTCGACGATATTCGAAAGAAAATCGTCTGACGCTTTGAATTCTCTTTTTGTTGAATGGAGGCAAAATATTGGCAAATCGAAAAAATGTGTTGTCAAGGTTTTAAAGGAAGACGGGCTAGACGCTATAGCAAAAAAGGTTATGAGTCAAGCAGGAATGACGTTAAGTTTAAAGTTTTTCCTAAAAGATCACAAAGTAGACTTGCCCTTTCGTGTAGTGGTGAACGAGAACGGAACGTGGTTGAGACGTTCTTTTCCTGAGTTTTTTTTCTTCGACCAAGTTACCCAGCTTTTACCACATTCTCGGCTATTCTACATCACGATATTTCTTCGCAGTAAAACCCACTCCGGCGATACTTAGTCACGCTCCAATTGGCCCGCGAGGGCCGTAGCTTCCGCCGCGCTGGCATGCTACGCGATCACGGCTTCCAGGGATACCCAGTATTTCTTGCTGCAGACACTACGCTAGGCAGCGCCACCAGAGTAAGAGCTCACGTTTGAACAACGCAGCCGACACTCCCAGGCATATTCAATGTTCCTTGCTTCAGTCGCTATAGATGGCGCTAAACCAAACAGCATTGCAGATTGCCTATACGCGGTTCGCGGTCGCGATCGCTGTCAGGAGCTGGTAAGATATTTGAGCTCACGCTTACCGCGGGGCAAACTTACACGCAAATCCCCCTTCGCTCCGCCGTAACATAAGCGTCCCGTACCCTTGTATCCGAGGCGTCGTGCCTTTGTTCTCTACAGTTCTAACAAACGAGACTCGAGAAGCCTTCAGCCTAACTCCGGCACGATCAGTTGCTCATGCGCTTGTTTCCTTTGAGTGATAACAAACGAGAGTCCAGCAGTCTTTAGCCTAACTCCGGCACGATCAGATGTCCATGCGCTTCTCTCTCTCCCCCCCCCCCCCCCCCCCCCCCCTTGGTTACATGCCTGCTTATGTGTATTCTCATTGCAGGAGGACCGGTGGCATTAACACTCTCAGCGGCGACGGGCATGGGCTATTGCAGAAGGGTTTGGATTTGGGCTAGTTGGTTGAACATGTTCAGGGGTTAAAAGCGCTAAAAACGACGGACGAGTAGGAGAGACACACACCACAGAGCGCTACTTGCAACTGGTTTATTATTGGAAAAACTACACGTACCGTGAAACCAACAAGGAGGAACAGGGTGGGAGGGTGCAACGGGGTGACACACGGTTGGATATTTGTCAGAAAAAGCACGCAACAAAATACGTAGGATGCAGAGTGGGGGTAGTGTACAGAATTCCTCTGTCTTGTGGGAGGGTATACGTGGGGCAGTCGGGGCGATGCGTGAACGAAAGACTGAGGGAACATGCCCTGTCATTGAGGTCAGCCCCCTCTGGCGATCTCGCAGTACATTGCAGTAGGTGTGAGTGTTTACCCTATTTCGACAACACCGTCATCTTGGCACGAAACAAAAATAGAAAGACAAGGGAGATAACGGAAGCGTTTTTTATTTCCGAGTGTGACGAGGGTACGTGTGTAAGTGCCCCATCGATAACCCTGTTTGAATCGGAGTTATCGTTTTTACGATCATGCATGGTGTAAGAGTAAGAAATGTGATTAGCGACGGTTGGAACTGAATCGGATGTGTGTCTTGTTGGTTTCACGGTACGTGTGGTTTTTCCAATAATAAACCAGTTGCAAGTAGCGCTCTGTGGTGTGTGTCTCTCCTACTCGTCCGTCGTTTTTAGCGCTTTTAACCCCTAAGCATGGGCTACCCTTCGCGTTGTCCTTAACCTTTCCCTCTCTGCGAAGCCCACTGACACGTGCCTTCACCTTAGGAAACAGCCGATTGTATGGTATTAGCTTTTTCCTGGTTAGATATACTTTTTAGTATCCCCTATACCCTTACTCACAAACGAACCAAGCCCACAACGTTTTTCTTGAACTTTAATGATTCTTCTGGCGTTTGCTAGACGCAAGGTTTAGGGTAGCAAGGCAAAGGGAACGTTTGCCCTGCCTGACGAGGCCCTGCTACCGTTTAGGGAGTCTCCATACCAAAGAAACGGAAGCCGGAAGCGTGCACTTTTAGCGGGAAGTTTTCCCGACTCGTTCCGCTTTTTCCCGCTTTTTGACGGGGGTGTGGGACTTTGGAATGCGTGCGTGACAAAACCGCTGAGCGCAACCAATTTCACAGGGACGAAGGAAGTGGAGAAGAGCAGACAAAGCAGGCGGGAAGCAACAAACAGGAACTTCGAACCGGAATAAAGGAAGAAAGAGGCCAAGGGAGGCGATGCACGCGAAAGAGCAGGTGGACAGAGACATTCTCATTGGTCGGTCACGAAGGAGATCTTTCTTACCACTGACTCGACGTCACGCGCACCCTCTCTCCCCGATGTCTCCGTCTTGCTCCAACAGCTCCTAGAAGTTAAGCCCGTAGTGCTCTTCTCATGACGTCACAAAGGCAGGCCATCGGGAGCGCGCGACGAAGCGCCCAACCGAAGGCAACACGTGTGGATCGACCGTCGTGACAACGCGCTTTTAGTCACATGAACGTGTCTTATTAGCTGAAATGAAACCTGCACATAGAAACTGGGCTTTAAAACATTTTATTACATGGGTTAACTATTACGCCGCTAAATAATTGGCGTAAAATGGCACAAGGTAAGCTATAAGACGTCTACAGGAAAATGAGATATTTTAAGTCGAAAGCATTGAGTCCCGCAATTATCATAATAGCTTTATTTTCAACAATGAGATACAGTGTTGGTGGGGGCTTGCAAAAAAAGCTGTTAAAACAGCTTGACTGGTCCCGAGCCCCCAGAAGTGTAACAGCAGCGAAAAGAAAAAGTGCAAAAAGATCATACATCAACAAGATGTTCAAAAAAATAAAAGTCACAGTAGCGATTGTATAGATATAACGAACAATGAACATATAAACATGCCACTTACATTTGATTGGTTTGGCTAAGAATTTTTATGTTCCTTAGGTTATCTGAGGGGGGGGGGGGGGCAAATATATTTTCAAGTTCGATGTGCTGCGCACAAGAACTGTTAAGGGTGGATGGGAGAGTAAACGCCGCGGTTTGAAGGTGGTAATTAGTTCTAAAAATGAGACTTCCCAAGGTTCTTTGACTCTCGTTGGATAGGCATATATACTTTTCGTTTTAAGTCAGCTAAGCTTACAAGATTTCGTACATTCATACTCATTTCAGCTTTATATTTAATGCACAGGCGATATCAATACAAGTTTAAAATGTTTACTACATCTAGCTGGCTAAATAAGTTTTCCGTTGAAAATTCCGGTGAAACATTGCAAATGATTTGTAGTATCTTTTTTGTAATAAAAATATATTTTCTACAGTTGTATGAGTGGTTGTTTCCGAATTAAATGGCCGTAATTAATTTGTGACCAAAATAGCGAGTTTATATTAGTAGCATTAGTCTAAAAGGCAAAACATGTTTTTGACGATAAACCAGGCCAACAATGCTAGACAGTTCTGATGTAACATTATTTACATGAGCATTCCGTGACATTTTCTCTGAAAAAAAGACACCTAAATTTTTAAATACTGCTACCACTTCAATTTTAGAAGAATTGAACATAATATCCTCGTCTATGTTAACAAGTTTACCCTTCCGTAAGAAACAAAACAGCCTTGGTCATATTTACGATTATTTTTAACCCATTATACCTACTCCATGTATTTACCTTTTCTAGCGTGACGTATGCGTTTTCAGTGAGTTCTTTGGGGCTATTTTCATTAAACAGCATGATCGGGTCGTCTGCGTAGATAATAAATAACTTTGAATTGCTTATATTTACGATACCATTTATATAAAGATTAAATAAAAAAAGACCCAGAATGCTTGCTTGAGAAACGCCTGATTTAATTGGTTTTACATCGGACAATTGACCAGTGACGTGGACATACTGCTGACGAAAAGACAAGTAGGATTGCATAAGACCTTATCCCGATAACCATATATTTTGAGTTCTTTAATCAGAAGGTTGTGATTGGAGGAAATCAAAAGCCTTCGTGAAGTCAATGAATAAGCCAAGAATTAGTTTCTTATTTTCAAAACCTTTAAGAACGTATTCTTTTTGAGTGAGAGGAGCGAGTTAAGTAGATCGTTGCTTGCGGAAACCGAACTGAGATGGGGTGATTAAGTTATGACTATCTGCAAATATTGACTTTCGAAGGAGAGGCATTTTTTAGACCTTTACAGAACACTGGCAAAATTGAAATCGGTCTATAATTACCAAGATCGTTTTTATCGACCTTTTTGTATATGACTGACACTCTTGGGAACTAGGTTCCTTTTGGGAATATGCCGTTTTGGAAGCAAAGTTTGAAGATATGCGCAAAACAAGTGGAGATAAGATCAATGCCGTGTTTGACGGGCTTTATCCGTATACCATTTGGGGTCATAGATTTTACTGTTATTTAAGGATTGAAATGTAGATATTACCTCTGTGTCAGTAACCGGGCTAAGAACGACAAACAATTTCAAAACAGTATATACTTGCAGGCATCACCCTCAAGGATTTTATTACTTAACTTGACAAAATATTTATTGAACTTGTTCGCCAGTTCCTTTCCGGCTAGCTGCTGACCACTGTAGGTTCTATTTTCGAAGTGCTTTGGACCATCCATACATTTCAACACAGAATTAAGCTTTTTCCATATCATATCGGTTCTATTTCCACATGCTAGGAAGAAATCACAAAAATATTTTGATCTAGCATTACAGAGGTCTTTGTTTAATTGGTTTCGATAACGTTTAAAGGTGTAGGAATCATATTTTATTCTCGGTGAGAAGTTTGGTGTATCGCCGTTTGCTGAAATCGTTTTCACAACCCTGAGTGTGGACACTAAAACTTCCTCAGCTGGTGCAAGCGCGTGCAATGCCAAGCTTCTATGCACTAGGAAAATTAAAACATTACCGCGTGGGCAGCATGTGCACTGCCGATATTGAGGAAAACAAAAGTGCTCCCGGGCTTCTCACAGCGAATACAGAATTACTTCGACCAAATGGCGAGACACGCAGTGATTACACACAACAAAAGGGATCACAGTAAAAATGAGTACACGTAGTCAACATGGACACGGCTAAACAAGTGCCACTTACAATCATGTAAGCGATGTTGACGCGTGCAGACACCGTTCTCTTGCATTATATCTTGGCTATACATGGAAAAATTAATGTAATTTCCAGCGAATGATATTATGGGGTCGGCCAATCCGCTCGTGATGCTCGTCACTCAGGATCGCGAGCTGATTCAAACCTGCAATATCATTTAATGAAAATGATATTGCAGGATATTGCAGTATAAACGCGGAAAAGGTGATAAAATAATATTGTTGTCTTGGAGTTTTCTTTGCGTGTAATCAGACATTTCTAAAGGTCTGATCATTCAGTAAACGAGTTAGATTGCTCATGTTTGAATTATTTGAAGTTCATTTAATGCATTTCTTCCATCCTGCGTCAACGTTTTAGGGCCGTGGGGTGACGAGCGTTTCATCTGTGAGATGAGTCGTGCGCGTCGTGTTCGTGTGGCCTACTCCAATGGCGCTTCAGTACGATTTCCTTGGGAACATAAACTTGAACGACGCAAGTGAGGATGAGGACACCCGACACCATATTAATTTCGAAACGGGGACTCGGCCTGCGACCCTACCAGTACGACCCCTTGGCTTCGTCTTCCTCCGAAGCCGAGGAAGAAATGCCGTACCTGCGGCGTGTCGGTACCGCGAATTGGTAAGCTTTCTATTTAGTTCTCAATCAACAAATCATACTTTTCTTCGTGTATAATGGTGCACGATTAGGGGGCGCGGCGTATCTTGCAACAGTAAGACGCTGCCGTTATACGAGGTTTTTCTTTGGCATGGTAGCCAAAGCTAGGGCGAGGTCAAATTGGCCGCCCTCACTTACTTTGAGTGCCGATCAGAGCTGTGCATGCGCATACAGGCACCCGTGCGCTCACACATTTTTTAGCTGCAATCGTCTTGGCACCGATCAAATCTGTGAAAGAAACTTCTATCACGGCGAGACATTCAGTGTTACTGAAGTAAGAGCTAATGCGCAGGCGAACGCAACATCGGTCCAAATTTGTGTCGTTATGTTTGTTTCCCTTTGGTTCCGCGTCTCCGAATTTTATTTAATATGACCGTCTAGTGTTTCGCGTGAATTCGGTGCTTCCTTATTTTCGATGTTCGCACATGCCACCAACGTTCTCTAAACAAGATTTATCCTAATAGGTGCTCCTGCAACGACGGCTGCAGGCCAATGCCGACGGATGGAGTCCGTTGGCTTTTTTGAGATTGAAGAAATGGGGCAGCTCTGCTGCGACCAGGGGGTACCCTGCGTCACAAAACATCCGTTGTTTGAGCTATACTGCTTAAACACGGATGTTCCCGACTTCACCTACACTCTAAGAAAAAAGGGAGCGCGACTTAGTCCCTCGGGGGACTAAATGCGCTGCCACCACCATTAGTCCCCTAGGGGAGCAACTGTAACGGGAGCAACTGTTGCGCCCCGTCAGTTAGTCCCTCGCACTAGCACCGTTGGGACTAACTGTTGCACCCTTTCAGTTACACCTCGAGGACCAACTGTTAGGCCCTTGCACTTGGTCCTTTGGGACCAACTGTTACACCGTTTCAATTGAACCTCGAAGACGAACTGTTAGACCCTTGCGCTTGGACCCCTGGGACTAACTGCTACACCGGTTCAAATGAACCCCGAGGACTAACTGTTAGGCCCTTGCACTTGGACCCCTGGGTCTAAACGTTGCGCCCTTGGATTTAGGCTTCTGGGACTAAAGGTTTATTTTTTTCATTTGGTCCCGTGCCACAAATCTCCCGAAACGAAATTGTGGAGTTCAGGTTAAAAGTAGCTTTATTGCCTCGTAGATACACATCGCATTCAAGGATGACTGAAGTCAAAGTTCCAGGGCGGTAGAATCCACGATAAGGCCAGATTCCGAAGAGCGCACTTGCGTCGACGATGGCTTGGACACTGGGACGTCTGCCCAAGGCGGTCGTGGTCCCAGCACCGCTTATTGGGGCTCCGGCAGCTTCTTTCCTGTTTGCGAGGAATTTGGATTATTAGTAACAGGGCAGCATTAATACCGAATCGCTTGACAAATATATGAGATATAAGTTATAACACACGCATAATAAATTAACAAATAGGCTGCATAAGTGATACAATGGTTCACATCCAACACGCAGTCTGTTGACAGCAGACCAGCGCAATATTAGATTTTAGTAGACCGTTCGCTGCGAATTACAGACCCAGCGCGTTCGTGCTCAAACTATGCTTCAAAGTGACGGCATGATCTCCCGCCATCAACGCGAAAGTCTAGTGTACAATCGAATAAATGTCTCCATTAATGCCGGTTCTCACACGCAGCGAAGCGCTGATGTAGCGCTGCTCACGTGTCATGAGCTACTTTTCGTCTGCCGTGAGCATGAGTTTTGTCGGTGCGATACAAAGCTTTTGACCGATCCCGTCAGCACGCGCTTAGCGCAAGGTCAGCGTTATGCCTGTAGCGCTCCGCTGCATGTGGACAGGCGTTTATGGTCAAGCGATCCTGCCAGGGTCTGCGAAACACACACACACACAAAAATAAGCCATCGGTAGAACTGGCGTTTCGCTCGATACGATAGAATATGAGGTCTCTGTGCCGCATAACAAAATCAGCAACCGGGGTGCCAAAAAGAATAGAGCATGGCGCGCGCTTTGCAAGCTAGAGAACGCGCTCAAAAGAAAACACTTTCTGAAGCCACAGTTAATAAATACACCATAAACAGAAGCACTTCGACATACCTTAATCGAGTTCCCTTGGCTTGCGACGTCAGAACAGATCAAGTGCAGTGCTTCAGTACCGCGAATCCAAACCCGATCCCGGCATGATCGGAGACGACACAAGCCGACCAGCCTCCGACGAAGGCTGTATTTCGACTTTCAACTTACTAAAAACAGGTTCTTTTCAAACAAAGACACTTCCCGTTTTCCCGACGGACCCCATCTGACCAACGCCCAACCCTCCGCGTGTACAAGGAGCAAAGAATGCGGGGTAGGGGATTGGGGGGAGGGGGCAGTGCGCGCAGAAGATAATCTCTTTTCCCACTCCCACTGCACACGACACAAGGACACCGAAGAGCTCCAAGGACGGGAGACGGTCGCCACTTTCAACACGCCGGTCGAGTGACCTCAAGCAGACACTTTTTTTTTTCTTTCTTTTCTCTTTCTCTCTTAAGCATTTTCAACTTTCTCAAGTGGCTTTTTTTTTTTTTTAGTTTGCATTTGTTTTGTATTAGTAGGGTGCTGCCAGGTGTGACGTTCCGGGCGTGGTTCGTTCTTCGTAGTTCATCTGGATTGTTTTGGAAACAGCGACGACGATGGCATGAAGGCGTCTGGATACTGCCCCTGAATGTGCTCTTTAAGTGGAACGTGCCGTGCATCAAGTGTGTCGTTGCGGATTTTAGTTCGACATTGGACTACCCAGAAAGGTTTGTCACACAGAGACGGAGGCGCGTTCCCACCGGCGATGCGATCTAGCCGCGCGATAACTTCCATCGCAAAAGCGACCATCGCGGGCAAAAAGCGACGCGATTGGAGAAGTCGCTTCTCGACTCAACTTTTTTGCGATGCGATCTAGTCGCGGAGCGGCTGAGCAAATCAACGGCGTTCGGAGCGAGAGTTTTCGACAAACGACTCGCCAACGAAGGCGTTGGACTCGCTTATCGCACACGCCGGTGTGACCATCTAATTTTTTTTGCGATGCGATCTAGTGGCATCGCGCGACTGCTTATATCGCCGGTGGGAATGCTCAGTTTTAGGGATTGAAATGACCATTTATTCTGACTGCGAGACTCCGGTGTTAAAAGCGTGGCTTCTACAAACTGTTAAGTTTCATTTTTAAAAGAAAAAAAGTGTTAGTATTTGGAGGTGTTGCGTTTGGATGAATGCACATTTTTTGCGCGAAGGCAAATTACGTAAATGGGACTTCTGGAATGTCAACAGATCGTTTTTGAGGAGATAGTTGGAAGAAGTCGAGTCAACACATTCGTTCACTCGCTTTCACACAACGCGTGAAGCTCTACCATGCAATGTCTTAACGTTCCTGGCACATTAAACAAATTCGCCAGTTTCGTCCGAGTTTCGTCAACACTTTCAGCCGTGCTGGGCTGAGTCTCGCCGATCCCCAAGACAAGCGAAATAGCATCCGTCCTCCTGGCGAACATTCCGTTTGCATTCGGGGACTAAATCATACAGATGCACCCTGTCTGAGGGGGACTAATGGATGCTTTTGCTCGCGCACGCCTATCGGTTGGTCCCAGTCGAGCGCAGTTAGTCCCCAGCTTTTGCGCACGGTACCTAGCTTGAGCCAGATGGTCCTTTCGAGGAGCAACTGGGAGTTCAGAGGACCAAATGCTGCCGTTAGTCCCTTGAGGTCAACTTTTTTCTTAGAGTGTACTTCAAGCTATCGTACTTCTGCCCTCGGGACGCAGGACGCAGAACTGCAGAAGAGATGTTTTTCACGTTTCCTTAATCGTTTTAGAACAAAAATGTTAGTACTTCATACGACAGTTTGCACAAACACAGAATATTGATTCTAGCGACACAGTTCGCACAATCACAGCATCCGTGCCGTACATTCTATAACATGAATAGCCGTATCCAAAATCAGATCTCAGTCACTTATAACCTTGATAGCAGCCACTCTGCTGAACAAAAAAAAGAAGAAAAAAAAAAAAAACAGCAGTGTGCATTCATACAAACTGTGCCTTACTTTTTTGTGTGTCAACTATTTTTTTTAGTTGTGAACTCGTTCCTCAGATTATTAAAGACAACACCCTTTATTTCACAGCTCCACCGAAAAAATGTATTTCTCAATTTCTTGTGATGACAATCACCTCTGTTAACATTCATAACATAACGCAATATCAATAGCATGATGAAATGACCGGAAAACAAATACATTGGTGAAGAAAAACAATCTATCAAACAAGCATCGAAGATAAGCTTGTTCAAGCAAACATTATTTAATACAATAGAATTTCTTTTTTTTTTTTTAACAAATTGTCAAGAGAAGTCAGGTTCCCCAAGCTACACAATAATGACGTAAACTTCGAGAGGTGAGATGCAATCTGCGAGAGGATTGCTCACAATGCACAAACAAGGTGTGCATGGTACGATATCTTACAAGCTCTGAAGCAAATACAGTGCAACCCACTTATAGTTGATAAGGAAAAAACCCCAAATTTCAATCGTTATAACCGATTATCGTTGAATCTGGACTAGAAACTGATTATTTCCAGTCTAGATTTTAACTGATCGTTATAAGCGGTACATCGTTAAATGTGGTATCTCTATCAGTGAACTGCACTAGTAGGTAAAGACCATGTTAGATAAACATCTTGGTTTTGGGAACATGTGTGTTTTTTTGTGTGTCCTTTCTTTCCATTCGCACTCGCAGAACCAAGAAAATAGTCTGGATTTTACCTTGAGGCTGTTCATTCAGCACAGCTGCATGCAATCTCAATTTATTAGAGAAAGTACCGGTACACCGCCTACCACCAGATCACGTGATGGGCGCACGGAGTACTGCGTCGTTGCAACAGTTTGGTGGTGCCCAGCTGCGCGGTAACAAGAATTTGTCAAGAATTCCCGTCCATTGATGGGAATCATGTAGGATTCCTGCCATAATGAAAAATATGGGCCCCTGAACTCTTGTACACACGCACATGAAGTTATCATGTGACTTAGAGAGGAGAGATTGTAACTACATCTACATGTGGCTGCAAATAAATAAATAAATAAATGACTACTGTAAACGGCTTAATTTTTGCGAATCCTCTTTAACTTAAAAAAAAAAATTGGTCCTGCGAACAATCTTGCAATTTCACCGCACCTTGGTAACAAGAACTTCAGTCGATATGTCCAATAAGCGATGTTACATCTAAAGAAAGCAGAATCCGGAGGGTAGCAATTGAAGGGAAGCTATAAGGTACCATTACTGATACACAATTTAATTTTTCTTTTGCTGCAGATAGAGAGATACGTTTTTATTCAATTTAAAGGATATGAGCAGGGGGCTTCAGTTTCGGCTCTCTCTGCACATATTGGGCGCAAGGACGACGCTTCGCGGTCATTGATATGCTGAAAGAAGGTACCCTGGCGCAGGTACGACAAATTTCCAGAAAGTGATTCGGGCAAGCATGAAAAAGATTTTGCTGTGCTGATGCAAGTGCAGTTGGCTAAAGAGGGAATTTGTCTAGAAGGTGGACATAGTCATTGACCTTTAGGTGGGCGGTATCTATACCAAAAAGAACATTTGTAAATCAATATGGTCTGCCCCTCGTTAAACTGGCACTACGGATAGGGCAATGACTGCTTCATGCAATACAACTAAGCAAGTGTGAGTGGTACTCGCGATACACTGCAATGCGAACGGAGCGCATGCACTTTGTTAGATGCTTAGCTACCTGTGTTAGATGGGGGATGCGAGAGTGCGGACCCTGGTTCGGAGTGTTAGACCCTCGTTCGGTACATACCAAACCTGGATGATGCTCTACAAGGTGAGCAGCACAGGTAAAAAACCACACACTCCACACTTCGCATTTCAATGTATCGCGATAGTAAGTACCATGATACCCAAGAATCTAGCTATTTTTGTTCAAACAACTGAAATGGTTGAATTCTGCTGAAAGGACAGGAAAGGTAGGAAAAGGCTGCAGTTATTTGCCAAGCCATGTTGAAATCCTACTATTTCTGTTCTTCAACAGTTGGATTGTAATCACTTTAGAGACTGTTCTCTTAACCAAAACCATGGCACATATGGCAAGCAACATTTTCATTTTCTCATTTAAAATGTAAAACATTTCAACTTGAAAACCTTCGGTGGAATTACGAGAGAACTGGCTACACGGTCCTTATAACAAAGCTGAAAGGATTATAGATACAATAGGGCCTAGCAGCATTGCAAAAGTAAGGGTCAATGGCTAATTAAGGTTGCCCTAAACAACTTAATTATACAAGGATCTCGCTGCTCAGTCGTGCAACCTTGCACAAGCACAGTGGTCTCACTTTACAGCGCAAGAAATAAAAGCGTAATGAAAGGTTGCAAGACTCGGGGGAATTTCAAACCAGCACTCCTAAAATAGACTCCGTTTCTGCCCTCATTCAGTGACATAGCAACATAGCGAATAGACGACGAAGGATTCCCTCAAGAAATCGCTGCAAGGATGTTATTTAATGTCTTTACAATAGCCATGCTAACGCTATAAACCATCTAGGCCTTTGACGAAGCGACTGGAGAACACATACCAAAAAAATGAACCAATCCTTTACCGCCAATGATATGAAGGAGTCGATATGGTTCTCAGTATTCGTGAGAATCATTGTCGGAAATACCTACGGACTACTCAAGGGCCACATAGTGCTGAAAACCCTATTCAGCGAGAGATAGTATCAGGCACTGTTGGAATTACTGCCACCGAACCCACTTGGAATTGCTCATTGCATTCACTTTCAGAAAAAAGGCCTGAAAGACTGAGGCCAACCCTCCAGTTTGTCGGTGCACTGTAAAATTTCGCCAATCTGCGAATTACGAATGACCCTGAATGACGCTTTGTGCTACCATTTCGTATGTGGGTTATGCAATGTCAGTAATACAAAAGTGATGCTTTCAAAAAAAAAATGTTCCAAAAACTACTGGAAAAAGCAGTAGCCATGCAAACTGCATTCTTAAGTGCCTAAGTTATCAATGGTTCAGACTTGTGAAGTGCTAAACTTCTCAAAGTAGGAAGTACAAACTCTGAGTAGCTGGTTGGCTCCAGTGTGACAAGGCGAACAAGCAAAAATCTTCAGCAAGTGCAACCAACAGAAAAAAACGAAGGTCTTGGCGAGGGTTGACTTCAACCAAAACATTGTCCACCTCTTTTGGGGGTAAATGTTGATTTATAAAAATATACCGCGAAATCACCGCCCCCCCCCCTCCCCAACCGTAGATATTATTATACAAGAACATGCACCCTCCCCCCTACGTCGCCACTGCGAACTGCAAGGCAAATTGAAAATTTAAAATTATGGAGCTCAACGAAAGCTTTTCTTCATTCAAACACCTTCCTTGAATTTTGTGACACTAAAATCAAGAGAGGTTTCAGAAGAAAAAATACCCAGAAAGATAACAAAATAAAACCCTTTTCTTAACAAAAAATATTAGGAGTGCCGCATGCATTGAAGGAACTGTCTGTTAAGAAACAAGGCATCTTGACTTTCCTAAAAGCAATTGAATTCGCTTCTCTAATTGTTTAGCAGTCAAAAAGAAGACCGAGCTCCATCTTTCTGAGGATTTCTGAGGACCTTGATTCCAGCGATTGTTTTCATTTGCCTTAGAACAGCTTTTTGTGACATTGGCAGGAGGTAGATGCTCACTAAACTTGACTTAGCTAAAGCAGTCGAAGTAGTTGAACTTGCTCATGTATATGGGATTTCTTCAAGCAAAAACGCTATCCTTTTGTCATACCTTCAGCTCTTGGACTCTTTCGTCCTACATAAACATAACATATGCTTAAACCAAGAAATCTCCAATCAATCTGATGTTGTGCAGAAAGTTACTGACCACACAGATTTTCTCAAGCCCGCTATATCCGACACAGTGCCGAGGCCAAAGGAGAGGCCTCCGCTGACATTGGAGGTTTCCTCGATTCCAAAGTCACGGAAAGCGGCTACAAAAAGAGGAGTATGGATACGTTCATGGCAAACGAAGCTCGACACCAGTTTGGCATTCGGCACACGCTCTCACACGTAGATTCTGGAGATATCTTGTCCATCGGGTTTTCAACTGATACTACCGCCGAGTTAAGGCCCGTTCACACTCTTGCGACCGTGTAAGACCGAGAGAGACCAGACCGGTTTTTAAGCCTCTTGCGATGCCTTAGGACCAGCTCCGCTGCAGCACATCCGGTCCTAAGACGTCACAAAAGGCTTAAAAACCGGTCTGGTCTCTTTCGGTCTTACTCGGTCGCATATATGTGAACGGTGCTTTAGCCTTCGGGCCAGCAAAGTCAAAGTTGCCCAACCTGGAGCAGTTCCAGCGGGCTTGAAAGAGCACACGAGAATGTTGATGGGATACAAAACCGAAATCTGAATTTTGGAAAAAAAAAAAGGCAGTGGGATCGTTCAACTGGAAGCTACAAACCCCAAGGCATCAACTCTATAAAAATACGTCAAACGAATTGCTGTATGTTTGGAGGGAAAAGGACGCAATTGAGCGAAGCTGACGTCACGTTGCCGCTCCCAGTAAACAAAACCGAGGCAGCCATCAAAATGTTCCCAACGGGCTTTCGCTTGATGAGAGGCTGGCTGCAACACTTCCCCACATGTCCATTCAGACAAATGGTGGCAACTTGTAGGCTCCAGCTTAAAACACCCTTGCCCCCATGCTTCATGGAAGCAGCACATTTCTGTCACTTTTCGAGTAGGACATCGAGGCATGACTCAAACACGATGAACTTCCGTTCCAGCACCAAAGATGGCTTTTCTGTCTCAGGCCTGTGACACAAAAACGAGCATCCTCTAAACAATTGACCTAGCCATGACGGTTTATCCAATAAATTCTTGAACAAGTGTATATACAGACCTAACAAAGCTGCTCTCCGGTGGATAGTAGCCGAGATCGGCTTCTTTCCTTGGCTGCTTGAGCGGGGACTTGAGGTCTTGTTGATCAACCCTGCAGGACGGGGAGTTAGTCCGCAGGATTCTCCCAGAAGACTCAGTCTCAACATTCACGGGTCTTTAACAGCAGCTTGAAACACAGCTGGGTACCTGGCAAACAGTGTGTGGCTTTCTTATCAAATGAACTCGTCTTGGAATGAGATGCCAAGTGTTGACTAAAACGAGTCAACACTTTAACAGATATCACGCGTCTGCAAGCTTCGAGTTTCGGATATTATCACACCACCTCATTTTCTGTACGGCTCCCCTAGTAGACTTTTGATAGCATTGCGCTCATACTGATGTCAGTATATTCAGTTTCAGTGTATGACTACACCTGCATTTCTTTTGATGCCTGTCGTCTATGTCGTAGCACAGCGTGTCTTCACACATGACGATGTTGAAAGCACCGGAGGCCTAACAGCAGTCGCCGTTTATTGGGTTGCTGTGGATAGTCAGGGAAAATCATAAAAGGTTTATGATCAAGTAACATGGAAGCTCTTGGAGAAACGAAAGCACAGCACAGATTCCAAACGTGACAACCGATCTCGCAATCTGGAGATGTGTCTGATGCTTGCCGTGCCTAGACGTAGAAAAGCACAGAAAGTTTATGATCGAAGCACATAGCACATAGCACATGATCGAAGCACATCGAAGCCGTGCTTTTGGAGCAAAAAAAGTACGGCGTGGATGACGAAGCTGGCGACAGGCAATCTGGGGATGCGTGCGAGGCATGAAGCTTGAGGGACCACTGCGGTGCATACCTGTGGGTGTTCGAGGGCTGGTTATCAACGTCAGAGGAGCGGAGATGCCGCGGCACAAAGAGTTGCGCTATCCAACACAGCTTTGATAAAGGTGGAAAAGCATAGAAGGTTTATGATCAAGGCACATGGGAGCTGCACGGCGCAGCACTGCACGACGCAGTACGAAGGATTCTGCCACCCAACTGAAAAATCTTATTTTACAGCTATGTCTCCCGACAAAAAACTTGTTAGGAACCAGATGGAACTAGTTAGATTTTAGGACTTCTAATGCACCAATTTCACCGCCAGTTTTGGTATGCCACGCCTGGCGAGATGCAATTGTCACGAGTTCCAGCGTATTTTAGAGCGCAGCTCTTAGGCGCGCGTTTCCGTTAAATTTTACGTTACGGCAAATCGAGTGAATTTGACGTCTCATGAATGAATGTGACGTCGTGTGAATGAACGTGACGTCACCTAACGTCACACGTAACGCCACTCAACCCGAAAAAAGTTTTCCGCTAAATTTAGCGAAACAATTTTACCCTCCTAACGTCACACTGGATGTCACGTGTGACGTCACATGAATGAATGTGACATCACGTAAAATTTAGCCGAAAATCTTTTTCCCTAAATTTAACGGAAACGTTTTCCCGCTAAATTTAGCGGGGAATTTGACCTAACGTGACCTCAACACCAATTCAGTTTCCCCGCTAAATTTAGCGGGAAAATGTTGTTAAATTTTCTGTTTATTTAGCTGGAAATTTAGCGGAAATTTCTCGCTAAATGGTAGGAAAGCATGAGAGGAGGACGGAAGGGTACGGAGGGGGAGCAGGGGCATACCCTCCCCTCCGTACCCTCCCCTCCCCCTCCTCCTCAAGAGCTGCGCTCAAATTTGGCATTACAGGAAGTTGTAAACGTCTTTCATTCTTTTGTTTCGTTTGTCTTTTCTTGTGTTGGTTATTGCTGGTCGCCGCAACCGCGCTTATCTGTTCGGAAGATCGCGAAGGGTCAATTGCTCACTCTTTTCGGATTATTTTTTTTTTCTGCTTATTCCGTCAATCCTTCTTGCGTTCGGAAGAGATGCGTATTGTGCATGTTTGTTTATACTTCCAGGAGCGAAGTGAGGTCTTTTTGTTAGAAATTATGTTTGGTAATTGTTCAGTGACCCTCGGAGTCTGTTGACTTATCGACTTTAGTTTGACTCGTACAGGCTTTTTGACGTGTTTCATATTTCTTGTAAAGGTTTGTATGCGAGGTGATCCCTCGTTGACCCCGGCCATGCGTCAAGGACCTCCGCTAACCGGTTCAATCCAAACGGCCAAGCTAAACTGAAGTTTTTTTTTTTTTTTTTTTTTTTTTTTTTTTTTTTTTTTTTTTGTAGCGAAAGGTTATATAGGGGTTCATCGAACAAAGGGAAGGCAGTGCGCGGCCAGTGGCCGTTACTCAGATCTGCTTCTTCTTGCTGCCTCCTGAGTCATTATTTTTGTCTGTTGGTGGGCTGCGGCTCCAGTTTACGCATTCATTGCGAGTATACCGTAGTGGCTTGTTTTTGCCTTTTTCTGGTATGTGTTTGCCGTGCGCGGCGTGTGCGTGGGAGCCTTCAAGATCATCTCACCGATCGACGTGGCCGGTCGTCATCTGGACGCCAACAACCCGACAAGCTTCGGTGGCTTCTCTGCGTCAGACAGATGAGACTAATTTTTTCTGGTTTTTCTTCGCGCCGCTGAACTCTGTTTCCCGGGTGCGGTTTTCTCGAGTTTTCGGACGTTGTACTAATTGCCATTTATAGTCGGTGACAGGTCCAGAACGAAGTGGAAGCTCCTCCCACTACTTTCCACTTCAGCAGAGCGAACGTTGAAGAGAGGAGGTCACCTCCTCTCCAGCGTTCGCTCTGCTAAAGGGGAATGAGGGGGGGGGGGGAGCTTCCGCTTCGTTCTTGACCTGTCACCGACTATAGTATTGCTTTTTTTTATTCTAGTTTGTTTCTTCACGGCGTTGACGCCTGAAGTTTGGTTTTTGAGAGTGTTGTGTCCGCACGCGTCTTGTAGCATCACGTTTCGGGTATGTTTCGAGGTGTGTTTCGTTCTTGGTGTGCGCGGCTACAATTTTCCGTTTCAATTAAACTTTTGCTTTTGTTAACCTTTACGTGTCACCCCTTCTCTGTTTCTCTCCGCCGGGCGTGGACCTGTCGCTTCCTAACGGTGCGAACCTAAATGTTCTATTCTTGTAACGTAATATTTAGTTAAGATCGGAGATGTGGGTCGTTCTATTTATTTATTTTTTCTACCCCCCCCCCCTTCTCCCCTTCTTCCTGACAGCACTGCTGGAGCTTTAGTCTTTCTGCACGAGGGTTAACGCCGTTGTGAGCTTGCGCGTGTCGATCACCAGCCGTCTCGTTCACTACGGCTACTTGTGAACTACACCTGTGGCGGCGTCACACATGTCCCAACCGATTGGTCAGATCAGTTTATCGGAACCTGATGGGTGTACAATTAGAATTCATTGATATTCATTAGGAACCGGTTGAGTTTCAAACTGGAAAAAATGCTACCACTTAGAACAAATTTGGACAAACCAAATTCCATTAGTTCCAGTTAATACCATTAAAATTCCAATTAGGTTTTCAATTAATTTTTTTTTTTTGACTCGGCGACCGACACAGCCTGTTGCCCAAAGGTGACAGAAGCGACGATGTCGCAAATGACGCGTATGATTGGTTAGAGTTGCGCCGTCTAACCAGTCAGGTCCGTCATCATCGTGATCGTCACTTCCGCTACCTTTAGGAAAAGGTAACAGCAAAGCTAAACATTGGGATTACAAAGCGATAAACTGGCGCAGTCAAAAGTGATTCCCCCCCTCCCCCCAAAAAAAACAACAAAAAAAAAAACGAGGAAACTGCAGCACAGCGCAGGGTCAGGACAGACGCTGAGCTCGCAAGGGATAATAATTGCACTGGTCCAGCCACTAATACACACGCACGCACACATGTCGATGCCAAACGCCAATTAACCTACCTGTACAAGCAGATGATACTGCTGCTTCGTATTCGGCCTCCCAACCCGCGTCGGCACCCTTGTCGAAAAAGGTTGGTGGCATCAAGCAGAGGTGTCTGACGCCCAAGAGAGAAGAACATACGATATCTCTACCGACAATCTAAAAATAGACGCGCTAAATATCTCATGCTTCAATTTAGTTCGCAAGATCTTAGGATATGAAACACGAGGTTCTTACTTACCGCTTTGCGACGCTTTTCGAGATGGGCGCTGAGCTGGTCCGTTTCTTTTTTTCTTGCAAAAAAAAACAAAACAAGGCAGAACTCCCCATTTTAGTCAAAGTTCTTTAAGCCGGCAAACCCAAGCTCTTCATTACCCTGGGCCTGCGCTCGTAGTCCTCATCACGAAAGTGACCGGCGCACAAGCGAGCAGCATGCGACGGGACCACGTTTGAAAAGACGGACGTGCGAGCCGGATCCACAGGGCACGAAGTCTTTCGTCGTTCGGAAACTTGTGGATCGGCATATTACTGCTGACCAAGTCATTACCACAGTTCTTAGTCATGCAGAAGCGCGGCAGCTTCTCGAAGTTAAAAAGCGCAGAATGGCTTTTAACTGTGCAGAAAATTCACAGAAACAACTCAGCGACATTCCTCAACGAGTCCATCCTGGCATCTCCTTGGCGTCCTTCGCAAAAAGGAAAAGGTGGCAAAGGCTTCGGAATCGCATTGAGGCCGTGGTAACTTAAACAGTTGAGCATACTTCCAAAGCGCGGCGCTGTTCCGATGTGTAGTGCGGCTACGTAACGGTTCCTGCGACTTCATAACTACGTAGCAAGATTCCCAACGTTGCCAGATTACCTCCCAACTAAGCTTCGCAGGGAACCACCAGATGCACATTGAAATATAGTTTAATTTGCTTTGAGCTTAGTTTTCTTGTGCTTTTCAACGAAAGACTGATACTTTCGAGTTTATGGAGCAACATGCAACACATTTAAGCTAGAAAATGAGCACTGGAATTTCCTTTCCGTACCCCTCTAAGGTGACGGGTATAAGTCAACGAGCTTGAATCTTACCTTAGAGCGGTAAACCGGAACCCACTGCCTGCAGCGGAAATGGCACCCCCCGGTTGCCGCCATCTTGCCTGTTTGCCACATTAGTGCTCACGTGACGTTAAGATGGCTGCGCCCAAACGTGGGCCAGATCAGATTTGCCAGATCGCGGTTAGCAGTTAGGCACTCTGGGGCTGCGTTCGAATCTTACTCAAATGGCGCCGAGTTATTCCGGCGAATCAAGTCATGTGACAAGACAGATGCAGCAACGCTGGGCGCGGGTCGGTTTCCGAACGCAACGGGTAGGGGAACTTCACCCAGGAGTGAGATAGAAGCTGCATTCGATTTACCTGCACCTCCTGCACCGGTGCAGAAAAGTGTGGGGCGGTGTACTTCCGGTCGCATCTCAATATATATACCGGAAGTAGACTGCCCTACACTTTTCTGCACCGGCGCAGGAGGTGCAAATAAATCGAACGCAGCTTCTATCAGACTCCTCGGTGAAGTTCTCGTACCCGTGGCGTTCGAAAACATACCCGCGTGCAGCGTTGCTGCATCTATCTTGTCACGTGACTTGATCGGCCGGAATAACTCGGCGCCATTCGATTAAGATTCGAACGCAGCCCCAGAGTGCCCATCTGCTGACCGCGATCTGGCCAATCTGATCTGGCCCACCTCTGGGCGCAACCATCTTAACGTCACGTGATCACTAATGTGGCAAACAGGCAAGATGGCGGCCACCGGAGGGGTGCCATTTTTGACCGCTGGTTTCCCGCTCTAAGTCCACTCAAGCTCGTTGGTATAAGTACGCATGCTTGAATAAGTATGACTCGCCCCCAACGGTCGCCCGCGGACTAAATACGCTAGACTAAGTATAAGCCTCCTCCAACTATCTCCCGCGGACTAAGCATGCTGGACTAAGTACGCCTTCTGCGGAGTGCCCTAGGTATGTTGGACAAAGTATAACATCATCTCCGACGGTTGCCTGCAGACTTACTATGCTGAACCAAGTATTCTGGACTAAAAATCACTCGCCGAGGGCAGTCGCGTGCTACCGCAGACGATTGTCGGCTCCAAGTGGTACGCCGGACGAGGAACGCCAGCGTCCGGCGTTTCGCTTTCGCGCTGGAACGCGTTCGACGAGGGCAGTGGAGAGAAAGGGAGCAAGTCTTAACGAGAGCTCGGCATTCTGACGCCTCCCGCGCTCTCTCGTTTCCTCCTCTCCCTCTCTTTCTCGGCGCATACCATCGCCTAAATATCACTCTAAATATCATGAAGAAAAGCGAGCCGAAAAAAAAATCTGATCTTTTGCAGTTTAACGCCATTCAGAGCTTCCAATACAATCTCACTCACTCAGCAAGTTGTGCAATTGAACCGCCGCAATAAATGGAGCCTCTTCGCATACGCGAGGAAATGTTCAGAGACGCAGCGAATGAAGTGTTCGACCGGTTGGAAGGCTGCAATTGGATTTGTTTCGTGGATCACCAAGATGGGAGCGTTCGTGTCACAGGCGATCCTCCTTGCTTCGTTCGTGGTGAGCATATATATGTATTTTTTGACCATCAAGTGAACATTTAATGCAGTCACTTGTAAGGTGCATCCAAACCCTCCCTTCCAACCCCCCCCCCCCCCCCCTTTTTCCAGGAAAAAAAGAACTATTGTTCTACCGTAACTTTTAGAGGGTGCTTCATCTAACTTGTGCCACGTCCTCAAAAGGCTAGTGCACGCAACGCATCTAGAATCAACGCAGTATTGTTCCAGTCCCGTTGAGAGAGTCATTTCGCCGAACAGGTTAATCAACAAAAAATATTTAGCCAACTTTCTAAATACTGACTTCTACAAAAACTCTCCAATTCAAAAGTTGTAGAGCGTGTTAAAGGCCGAAAAGCGGTCAAAAAGGAGGAAACTCTTCCTCAATTCTTCCTTTACATTCGAAAAAGATGGAGACCTTCTTCCTTTAAGAGGGAACTGAAGAACTAAAAAAAATAGAGGACACATTTTTTCGTCCGTCCCAAAAGTGGGTTTTATTCTTTCAACTTATTCCTTTTCTGCGGGGAGTGGCTAAAAAGCCCCGCTCCAGTGATGAGATGTGGAGAGAAGTCTGCGAGAGGGGAATGGAGTAAAGGAAACTGGGAACCAGTTTTCGTCCAGGCAGAACAGGATTCTGTAGGTGGGGCATTAAAGGAACCCTCCAACGATATTTAACCTTTGCGCTTTTCATCTAACAACTTCATTATTGATTCAAGCTACTCAGGAAACAACTTGTAACCACGAAATATTAGCGTATCATTTTTTTTTAATTTGATCACGCAAAAACTGCTCTATGTTCGGTGGCGCCACAGTGTGTTCAGAACGCGCAGCCGGGGATGACATCGGTTTATCTTCTTTTTTTTTTTTTTTTTATTGGCAGTGGTGGCAAGAACCGTCAGAATATTCTTGTGCAGGCGAAGTAACGCGTATCGCTGTGTAACTCATCGCCAATTCTTTCAAGAACGCGTTTTTATCGAGCTAAAAAATGAAGAATACAAAAAAAAAGTTTTAAATCTGCAAAAACAGGGTAAAAAAACAAAAACGAAACGACACGCCCGCCTCTTAGCGGCGGAACCTGCCATACCAACCGTTGCAAAGGCGCATTGAATGCGTCATTCCGAAATTTTAATTTCTTTGGTTCGGTACACGTAGCAGAGCGCGTTGAAAACTACATAATACACAGAAAGAATAAAACACATGAAAGACGAACAAAGAGCTTCTTTTTCCTTTTCCCCTTTATTCACGGGTTAATTTCCTGTTTTCTTCCATTTCCTCTTATACAGGAATTAATTTCCATAAATGTCCTATCGTTTTAATTTGGTATTGTACAATTTTTGAGCAATTTAGCTTTATTTTAAATTTGAGCATTTTCGTTTTCTTTATTTTCGTTTAATTTTTCGTTCTCTTTCTTTCAATTCTTTAAAGTTCACAGTCGTAGTGTCATGGGCATTTCATAAATGTTCGTTGCTCATTGAAAGAATTGTGTGTGTCTGTGTTCGTCCTTCATGTGTTTTATTTTTTCTGTGTATTCTTTTCTTTCGTTCGGGTTTGGAGATTTCGGTCCATTTCCATCTCAGCTCCCGTGAGTCAAAAGAACGGTTCAAACCGGTTCTAACCGCTAAAGTAATATTCTTTTTTCTTTTGCGTTGTTTCGACAATAGGCACTACTTCCTTTATGAAATAAGTGGCTATATAAATATTTATTGTTTGTGCAATAATCTTTTACTTTTAGGTAACAAACAACACTTCACCTAGATGCAGCAATCTTAGAGAAAAAAAACCAGGATAATAATAAAAACGTTGGCTTTATGTAACTCAACTTTCATTTGTTTACGTCTGTGAAACGTTTTATATGAAACGAAACGAAAAAAGCTCTGAAAAAGTGAGGTGACCACCTAAAGTGCCGGTAATGGCTACAAGTTATTTAGCAACACAGTCTTTAATGTTTCATAAGCGTTGCACTATTGACGCAAAGTATTTATTGTGCTGTACAGCATAAAAAAATGTTCACTCTGTCACCATATGCTGTGTTTAACTTTAACTCGAATAACTTTTTGTTTGTGTAGAAAGTGGGTGGGGGGATGGAGGGGGGGGGGGGGGTATGAGATTTATTCGGGTGCCGCCTCCACGATGTATTTGTGAGGCTCGGCGCATATTATATACAGGTATACGAAACAATGATGGTATTTTGGATACTTAGAAAAGATTTCTTAATTATATTTTTAATTTTTGTTTTTGTGGGTTGAGACAAAGCCTACGCTACGAGCTAATAGACCCAATCAGAGTCCAAAGCGCGAGTCACAAGGCCTTTTCTGCTTATGATTGGTTCAGCGACGATAGAACTCGTGCACAAATATAACGAACACCACGATGGCTCACTCTTGACGCCGTCTGATCGGGGCCATCAGCTGGTTGAGTCGGCTGCGACTGAACCTAAAGTGAAACGAAGTATAGCATTACAGGTTAGACGAATTTAAAGAACTTGCGTAAAGGCAATGTTTTTAGAGCGCAGCTCTTAGGCGCCAATTTCCGGCTTGAGCGGCGTCGGCGTAACCGTGAGGTCACCTGACCCCGCTCCCCCCAAAGTCACGTGACACCCCCCCCCCCCCCGAGAACACGTGACCCTCAGCACCCTTCCCTCCTCCTCCTCAAGAGCTGCGCTCTAATTTGGCGTTACAGGGAGTTGTAAACGGCTTTCATTTTTTATTCCATATTTATTGATTGATTTTTGCGTTGTTGTCTTGACGCGAAACCAAAAACGCGGGACAAAAAAAAAAGGCCATAAGCCCTGCCCCCCTTCCCTCCCCCCCCCCCCCCCCCCAAAAAAAAAAGACGTTAAAAGGAGTGACGCCGACATTTCCATCACGTCGCCATTATTGCGGCAGAGTGTTCCTCGTTGAATGCGCCAACGACGTATTGCCGGAATGGTGAAGGCGTGACTGAAAGGAATACGTCAGTCTTATTCTCGGCGTCTTAGTGGGCGAGGCTTGCGCCGCTCTTTTTGAAAACTGATCGATGAAATTCTAAAAGACCGTTGCCTTTTCACAACGTTCTCTAAATTGGTCTGCCTCTAATAATAACTGCTGTCAGTAATGAAATTCCTGTATGACCAATAAAACCAATAACTAAAATGTTAATTAGCATATTCTTGTTGGTTAACCATCTCACCATTACAGTCATTCGCTCAACTAATGTCCCTTGAGTCTGATAAATACACTGGGAAAAAGACACCCGCGTAACTGCCACCCTTTCATTTTAAGTTGTGAAAATTAAAATTTCTTACACAGCCAGTGCTGCGAAGAGTTCTGTTTCACCAAGAAAGTGAGCATTTTATACATGGGGGAAATAAAGTTTTCTTGCGTGATGAAGCATCGTGAGAAACGGGGCGGGTGCGTGGCACCCCGACAACTCGCTTTCTGGCCATGTGCGCTGCGAGACTTCGATTTTAGAGAGTAAAAAAAATTGTCTCTTAAGAAAAAAAAAAAAAACGAGTCTCGGTATGTTTTGCTTTAGTGAATGACTTAAACCTTGGCTTGCGATATAGCTTTGCGGTGAGTACTTCTAGTATACGCAATCGTACAACATCGCATATATTTGTTTCTTCACAAGTGCTACTAATTTTCATCGCAGGATGTCACAAGACGGATTTGAATACAAGAAACAAAAATTGCAACAGTTTCTTTAAAAAACAAACTAAGCAAATTAGAAATATGTAAAGTACTGAAGTGCATTTGAAAAACAAAAAAAACAACCTCATGTACACATCGGAAGCTATACACACTATGAGAAAACACCATGTCAGAAAGCAAAATAAAATAATGGAAAACAGATAATCTGAAAAACAATATATCTATGGTTGAAATAACCACGAGAATCAAATGATCATATTCATACTTCATACGCTAGAAAAGCAAATCAGAGTAGTAACTGAATGGCGCAAAACCACATAGTGTATGCACGACACCAAATATTCTTGCAAGATATTCACTTGAAACAAAACAATATCAATAAAATGAAAGTATAGCAGAGCACGCGCAGCCAGACACAAAGAAAATATGCTGCAACAGTGATTATTGATTACAAGGAACGTCAAGGCAATCTGAACAATAAACAAAACGCTGATTTAATGCTTATGCAAATGCAGAGCTTGGAATGTCAAACGGCCATCTGTTTCAAACTTTCCCAGTTTAAAAAAAGACAGCGGAATTCTAGAGCAGATTGGGGATCACCGATATTCTGAGAGTGATAAACTATGATAGCTTCTATTTCTCGCGAATTGTAATTAATGCAAAGGTACAAGCGAGCTGAACAAGAATAACTTTCAAAATCCCTGGAGGAGCGGAACAAAGGGGACAAACACAAATCTCCAAACACAGCTAGGTGACTGGTGCGCGACCGAAAAAATTCGCCTGGTCCTGGTATCGAGTCCGGGATTTCTCAATTTCCATTGGAGTGATCATACCAACTGAGCTAACCAGAAGTTAGACGCCAGTAGAGCAGAGGAGTTTTTAGAGCTGCCAGCAGTCCAAGACGAATGAGGGTGAATGCCTGCATTTTAAGGCTACAATGATAATGCGATTAATGCAAAGGTGCAAGCGAGTTGGACAAGAATAGCGAAAATAATCCCTACAGAAGGGGAACAAGAGGGACTAAAGACAAACACATATCTCCTAACAAAGCTAGGTGACTCGTGGGCATCTGTAAAGATCCGCACGGTCCTGGTATCGAACCAGTGACGTGTCCATTTCCAGTGGAGCGCTCTACCAATTGAGCTAACCAAGAGTTTGACGAGAGTGAAGCAGAGTCCAACACCCATGAGGGTGGATGCCTGCGTTTTAAGATTAACATGATAATGCAATTAATGAAAAGGTGCAAGCGAGCTGGACAATAATAACGATAATAATCTCTGGAGAAGGGGAACAAGAGGGACAGAAGACAAACATATATCTCCAAACACAGCTAGGTGACTTGTACACGAGTGGAAAAATCTGCCTGGTTCAGGTATTGAACCAGGGACCGACGATCGCTACCACCGTTAATTCCGAAAAACAAACACTTCCCGTCCGTCTGTTCCGACTGTTCGTCCGTCTGCGTGGAACTCCTCTCTTCCTTTGTCATGGTTTCAGTGACTATTCGGAATGCAAGTCGTCTGTTTCCTGCGCAGGAGTTGGAATTTCGTCAGGGTGAAACCGAGCTCTGATTGGCTTTGATTGAAGGGATAGTGGGTAGACCTCTATGCTAGGTGCCTTAAGGTCTAGCGACTATTTTTTTTTCCAATCAGCCAATAAGAGCTCGGCATTCTTATATCATAGAAATCCCTGTGCAAGAGGCAGACGAACTTGTGCTTCGAATAGCCTTTGCGACTACCAACTATCCTTTATATCGGAGCTCGGCACATTGACGTCTGCATGCGCTCTTATCTCCTACTGTTAGCTAACAGTAGGAGATAAGAGTACGTTGATCAGCATATTTAGAAAGTGATTGACATTTCACCACCAGATAAACACTTCTAGATTTTCCCAGACACCTTAATATTTTCTTATTCCGGGATTTTTTTTTTTTCATATAGATTTGATAAGAACATAATTTTGTAATCATTATTTTTACCTCATCACAAAAAAAATTATAAAGTTTAATAAATTAGGTTTCCTTTGTGAAAGTTTAGAGTGATCAAACTCGAGTAATTGCAGACGAAATTGTTGGTTGACGCTAAGTTCGTTCGAAAAACTGTTAATAATTATTCTGGGATGGTTCGAGAAATACCTGGCAGCACATTTGAACTGGTGGGTACTTACTTTTCTTGCTTTGCAAGGTTGGTATGGCCACGAGATTCATTCCCGTCATATCCAGTAACTACATAATACACTGATACACCGGAAGCGCAGCAAACCAGTATTGAGTTTCTTTCCTGTTCCTCAAAGTAAAGGTGTTCCACCAATATTTTAAGAAAATGCGCGTTCACTCGCTTGTTCAGGTTTGTTGTATTTCTTTACGTATACCTGCGACGTAGCTAACCTGTGTCTTTTTTATTTTCTTTTTTTTCAGTGGGTGGTTGGAGCAGGTGCGTTTGGCGTTTTCTTTATTTAGAGATATTTTGTTTAATACATAATAATACGTATCTTAAGCTGTCTATATTGTTACTGTGTGTGTGGGTATAAACATATTCCCGAAGCGCTAAAATAAGACGATCGTTCATATAGTTTTTGCGACAATGCAAAGCAACTTATTTAATGAGAGGTTTCGACTCGCAAAAACGGTCGGTGGCGGCAGGCTGACGATATGTCGAGAGTCAATCCAACTAAGCCTACGCAAAAGCATAGCCTAGACATTCACATAATGTGTTTTCTTATGAAGTGTGTCGCATGACACGAGACATTCTGCCTCGGACAGGACGAGGTACTTAATCGCGCATACAAGGGACACACAAGCTGCCTCAAACCTCACACCTGTAGCTTGGAGTGCAGTCCCAGCTTAAAGGCCGACGACCAGTTCGCGCTTTCCACTTTTCTTCTCGCTTCCTCCTCTCCCCCTTCTACCCTGTCCACCGTTGCCTGTTTCCTCCTCCTCCATGGTGAGGCGGATCTTCTGCCTTGCAGAATCTCGAGTCTGGTCGTCGGCCTTAAAGGGTGAAGAGTATATCTCAAGCACCTGCAGTGTGCACTATTAAGAGCCTAGCTGCTTGCACTTTCGCACACCTCCTCTCTTTCTGCACCGAGCAAAGACGTGAGGCTGCAAATCGTACTACCCGGGTTCCGTATTGGAGTTTCCTCGCGGAGTAAATCCACGGGACAAATTCGGGGCTTCTGATTAGCCTCTCTTTGAGCACGTCACAAACGAGCGCCTTTTGGCGACAAGACACATGCGGCGGGATTCTTTTCTGATTCGACACGTTATCCTGGTGTACCCGGTAGAGAGACAGTTTTTGGGAGACGGAGGCTTGGGTAGACGTCTGCCAGTGTTCCATTCATATACGGACGCCACCGCTGAGATTTTCTTACAGCCGTACCAGAACCGGCCTCTTCACGTGTGCTTCAACGCGAGATTTTTGTCGCGGGCCGACTATTTTTACGCGCACGTGGTGTTGTTCTTGCCGCCGAGATTGTTGTTTAATGCCAATACTGCCAGCCGTCGTGTCGCAGCTGTCCTGGGTAGTTGTCATGGTAAGTCATGTCCACGTCACATTTGTGAATTTGACTATACTTTGTTTCACCTTGAAAGCCGACAAACAGCCAGAAAGGAAAAAAACTCTCCCTTAATTCCTCCATTCCATTCAAGAAAGATGGTGATCCTCCATTTTTTTGCGGGGAGTAGCTCAAACACTCTCTCCCATGGGGTGAGTAGGAGAGAAGAACGCGAGAGAAAATGGAGAAAAGGAAACTGGGAACGTGTTTTCTTCCCAGAAGAATGCGATTCTGTAGGTCGGCCCTTTAAAGCCTACAAAAACATTTTCCGGAAGGTGGGGAAATCCCCCTCACCACCTTTCCCATTCCCTCCTCTCTCACTGCTCTCTTGCTAGAGGGGGACTTCTTTTGATTGGGCTGGATGAGCTGGAATCTGATCCTGGCTTATCAAGCCCCAGGATGGAGCAACGAAAGGTTTCTCTGACCGTCAAGATAGCAGATAGAGAGACGGAAAGGAGGAAAGTTGAAAGGATTGCCCTATCCTGCGGAAAGTCATTTTGTAGGTCACGCTTTAGTTGACGCTACGAGCTGATGGGACCAATCAGACAGCGTCAAAGCGCACCGTCATGGTGTTCGTCACGTAATCTATCAGCGCTGAACCAATCATAAACAAAAAGGCTTAATGGCTTGCGCCTTAGACGTTTATTACCTCGTCACGTCATCACCCCCACGCCCCTGGCTCAGGTTTGATCCCCTCCAGTGCCTGTCCTTTTTATCTTTCTTTTGTTAGCATGACTGGAATGTTCCAGGTGACTCGAGAATCTTGTTTGTTCGAGCTCGGAAACTTCTAGATACCAATGCGCTTACAAAAGGAGCTTCGTAGGGCTACTTGAGGCTGTCGTCTTTCCGTCGCCGTCAAAGTATGTACGGTTTTTGTTACTTTATGTTTCTCTGCAGAAGTTCGCCGCATTAAACGGTCATTTTAAGTTTCGTTAATCAAGTTTATGTTTTTATTCGTAACAATATTCGTGGTTCAAATTCCGCTTGCCCACGTTTCTCCTGGAACTCTTTGCCATGCGGCGTTCGAAGCGCGGATCTCGCGGTAACTCGAGTTCGAATCTGTTTAAAGACTGTCTTTTGTTTGATGTGCGAACAATGTGACCCCGGCTTTAGGCACTAGTTGCATTGGAGTCGGGGGTGCTTTTGCAGTCTTGTCATGTTGCTGACTAACCCTGCAGCTAGTGATCTAGTCATTGACCTCAGTGTCCATTTATGGCCACCATAGCGATCTCGCAGTCTTTGTTTTGTTCGTACAATCCCAGGATGATATTAATGAGCGATTTCCTTCATCCGACGACGAAGTGTAATCGGAGGTACGATCTTCTGGACGCATAGAGCAAGTCCTTGAACAACTGAAAGTTTTTCGCGAAGTTTGAAGACGGTTAACAAGGTGGGTTCTGATTGCAACTCATGATGATCTAAAGAACTGATGCTATCAGCAACCTTTGCCGCTGTTGCATCTTTCGACGTCTCCTTCTGGGGCTCATTCAAGTTGACGCTTCGCAGGTGGGCTCGAAATGCACATAGTATTTCGTCGTCCTTGGCATCACTGGACTCGTCATGTTTGGTGTCAACAGAAAGTCTAAAAAGTGCGTCTGCAATCACATTCCCCTCGCGACGCCGGTACTGCACTCTAGTACTCTTGCAAACCAGCAGGCGATGCAGATAGGTAGCCTGCCAGATACTTATGTGAAAAGTAAAGCCACAAGGGCCTGGTGATTCGTACGTAGTATAAGGCGTCTTCCGAGCAGGAACATTGTCCACGTTTGGCAAGCCCGAAGGCAAGCCCGTGCTTTTCGCTCTCCGACTGAGTACCTTCGCTCCGTCTCAGACAATCTCCTTGACGTAAACACCACTATTCGGACACCATTTGAAAGGAGTCGTTGTAGGACAGCTCGCAGTTCGTAGCTGTAGGCATCTTTTGTCACGATCGTTTCAAGTTTAGGATCGAATATGGCCACAGTGGCATAGTTTTTGAGCTCTTCGAATGCATGTGCTTGCTCAGCAACCCACAAAAAAACATTATCTTTTTGTAGCAAGGCGCGAAGCGGATTGAACACTGTTGCATAGTGTGGAACGGACTTCAATTCGTAAAACGTCAGTCGGAGGAAGGGTTGTAGGTACTTGGCATCTACAGGGTATGGCGACTTGCTAATAGAGTCTAGTGTTCCTTCCGCTGGTTTGATACCTTCCTTGGATAATTGATATCTAAGGTATCCCAACTATGCATTTCTGTCTGTTGAGTTTCAAACCACTTCTTTCTAAACCTGATAGGACTCGCTTAAAGTTATCATGGTATTTTCGCGGTACCCCTGTGACCAGAATATCGTCAAGGTAGTGAATTGTGCCTCGGCATCCCTTCAGCGTTGTTGAAATCATCATCTGAAAGACTGCTTCCACCGACGTTTGGCAAAAGCAAATCTTGTTTTAGCAGTAGAGTCCGTCGTGTGTTATAAACGCTGTAATGTTTCTGCTCTCCTCCACTAGCTCCATCTGTGGGTAGGCCGATGAGAGGTCCATCTTGGAGTACTCATTCATTCCTGTTAGGTGGTGAAACTTTTATTGAGGGCGTGAAAGTGGATGACCGTAAATGACGATAGTTTGGTTTGGTTTCCATAAATTGACGCCGAGTCTAAATTCGTCCGTCTTTTTCTAAGCCACGACGATTGGAGAAAACCCCTCTGATGCATCGATCATCTCGATGCATCAGAGGGATGAATGCATCGATCATTTCGATGCATCCAGTTAGATGGATGCATCGATCATCTCGATGCATCCATCTAACTTTTGTAACACTTTGGAGACTTTGTCTTGTACTGTCAGTGGAAGACGACGAAGTCTCTGTTGAATGGGTGTAACTAAGCTACGTGTCTTGACTTTGTGAATGAAAATTTTCAAGTTTCCCATCCCCTCTTCGAAGAGTTGTGGAAACCTCTCTTAATATTGATAAGGATTTTGCAGACCTCTCGAAGGCAGCTGGTGACACGCATGCTTTTCAATGGGAAGCATCATTTGCAATCCCCTAAGGACATTTAGTATAGCTAAATGGTTGCCTGATGTGACATAAACGGTTACTGAGCTATGTCTTGCCCCAAATGATACTTCAGCTGTAAACATCCTGTATACCTTGATCAGACCATTGGAGGAATTACTGAGCTCCAGGTTGGAAGGTTCCAGCTTGATGTGCCACAAATGCACATCGCACAGTGCAGCAGGCATAGTGGACACTGATGAACCTGTGTTCATCTGTTACTTAACTGCAACGCCGTAGAGGAGTATCTCGCAGTACAGGATATCTGGAGTTCCTTGAATGCTCATCAATTCTTTGACGTTTATGCAAGCCGTGGACTTCGTTGTAGTAGACATCCTGCATACAGATGCCAAAATGTACACATCTGCCGCATTTTTTACAGGTCTTCGTGCGAGCAGGACATGATGTAGCGTCAGCCAAGTGCGCAGAAAATCCACATCAGTAGCATTTCTGACCTTGCTTCGAAGATTTTCTTGTAGATCCTGCGGGAACCGCAACCTGAAAATTGCTTGCGTCCTACTTGTCTTGTGTAAGCAGCTTAGACCTCACTTTCATGATGATGACTAATGCAGCGTCCAGTGTTATTTATGGCTCGAGCAAAGCCGCTCCCTCACTTCATTGGTGCAGGCTTTCACTGCAAACTGGTCGGGAAATAACTTTTCTGTTAGTCCTTCAAATTTGCACGTCTTGGAGAGGCTTTGCAGAGAGGCGACATACTCTTCTATTGTTTCGTCTTGCAGCGGAGCCCTTTGCCGGAAGCAATAACGCTGCACGATCTTGTTCACAACCCGCGTGAAGAATTCGATCAGCATAGGAACGGTGTCGTCGAAGGCATGAGTGGTCAGAGTTCTGGCCGTGGAAGTAGTTGGTAACGCCTCCTGTCGTGTTATAGCAGCAAGACATTTGGCCGCAGAATTAGATGGTTGGGAGTTCTCTTGGGTTGTGTGTAGGGAACGGAATATTCGCTGTCCCTGAACTCCAAGGCAGTTTAGTAGGATGTCCTGTTTTCCGTCGTCCGAGTAGGAGGTAGGTCCGCTGGCTATTAGGAATGTCTCGAAAAGCATTTGCCACTCTACCCATGAAATTGTAGACTTGCTGGGAGTCAGCAGGAAAGGCGGAAGTGTTTCCAGCTTCATTGTCGGCTGCGTCAATATGTTGTATTGTATGTAATTGAACCGACAGTGGATTAGCCTAGTCATGGTGCGAGATGTACATCTACATTCTATCCCTTCTTCGCTTTTTCTTCTTCCCGCTTGTAGCAACTCCTGTCCTCGTTCCTTCTTTCATAACGAACACGACAGTCGTCCTAGAGGTCTTCCTTAAGATTGCCCTAGAGGTCGTTCTAGAAGTTGTCTTTAACGTCCTCCTCTAAAACTTCGTCCTCAACGTCGTCCTAGACGCCGTCCTTGAGGTCGGCTTAGAGGCCGTTCTAGAGGTGGCCCTTAAAATCGCCCTAGAGGTCGTTTTAGACGTCGTCTTAAACTTCGTCCTCTAGGGCGTCGTCCTCGACGTCGTCCTAGCAAGCAAATAAATACGCACTGCACATACAGGGAGCGACAGTACGCACAGATTCAAATTGGCTCAAGCTACTGAGCAATCCCTCATGGCTGCGGCGCAAGCAGGTAAACTCACGCCGCGCATACACGGATCGGCAGTAATCACGTTCATATTTTCGTCCAAGCAACGAAGCAATTATTGGTTTGAGTTGAGCTAGTTGGTACATTGTCATTGATGGTGGTGAAGCAGCTTACACATTAAACGATCACACAAAGACAGGACAAGACACACAGAAGAGGTTGCAATGACGGCGGGGAAAGCAACGTGAACATTAAACAATTACACACACAAAGTACTAAACGGCTACACAGAGACGAAGCTATCGATAAATTTTGTAGTGGCGCGCTACAGTCGCGCTGACGTCACTGAGTGCTTCGTGAACCATTAATACTCGAAACAAAGAGTTGACTTAAAATTCGCGTCTTCGTGTTCACAGTGAGCTGCGTCGTCGGTTCACTCGGAACAGGGATGGCACACGAGTGCTGCGTCAGCGTTCGGCGAGGACTCGGATCCAATCACACGCTGTGTGCCCAAGTAACGGCCACCGCCAGTGTTGCTTGATTGGGTTGTGAAAAGGGCCTCTTGTAATTTTTTCCTAAGCTTAAAAAAACTCATAACTTAACAGGAAAAACAGCCAAGCTGTGGTATTACCTGCAACGATTGCCCAATGCACTTTAGACCCTTTCTATGGCAAACGCCACCAGGGGGTGCTCCACCCTTTGACGTCCCAGAGAGCTTCCGGTTTATAAAAAAATCAACAAAGGCAACCTTAATACCGCTGCTCGCAATGTAGATAAGACGTTTAACCACCAATTTTCCAGGTGAACGCCAAAATAACGAAGGAGTGCGAGATCTGTTAAAATGTTTCGAGTATGTTTGTAAAACAACTTGCCTCCTCCAAGATGTAGTATTGTACAGTGAATACCCTGGTTAAACCTCCAAGTTTGTTGTCCGCATAGTGTTTATGCTTTCTATCACTGGTGGCATAAGCAAGCTCAAGAGGCTTGCAAGGATGATAAGACCGGAAGCCGCTTGAAACGGAAGTGGCAGTTCATGTTTATAAACAGCAAAAGACTTAATACCAAACGATTCACCAAAGAAAAGTAAACTCACTGTAACAAACTTTTTTAAATATGAAAGACTTTCTACACTGCCGTCACCACGGCAACTAATGCAACCGCAATCTTTACCGTTAAACGCATGCGGGGATCGAGCTCTGCGTGCTTTGCATTGTTAGCCGGGCTAGTGACGTCACTTCCCACTTCGGACCCTTCCGTTGCCGCGGCAACCTATGCAACCGCTATCTTTACCGAGAAACGCTTACGGGGAGCGCTACGTGCTTCGCATTGTTAGCGCGCGCATTATCTATCATGTGGTTCTGACACTTGTTTTGTGTTTTTCTTATTGAAACAAGTGGCAAAACCACATGAGAAATGAGAAGGCGTGCTCGAACGCTAATAAGGCGCGCGCGATGGTTTTGTGTCTACTACTCTGTCGACTACTATTTTGTCGATGGACACAAAAAAAAACCGCCCCACACCTCATATACAACTTCGCTCTAAAAAAAAAAAAAAAAAAAAAAAAAAAAAGATTTTAATAACTTCTTTTTTTCTGTTACAGATGATCCGCAGTTTATATTTAACCTGACGGAGACCGTAAGAAGATACGCAGAGTACTACGCAAGGTTACACAAGACCACGTTTTGGTTCTATGACTTGTGGGCGGAGCGGGAGGAGATGAAGGAGCGCGGCGTGTACAAAAAGTACGAAATTCCCTGCTACGGTGCATGTCACGCAAACATGGTTTAAGATGCCAAACGTTCCATGCAGTGTGCAGGACTGAAGCATATGCTCAGGCAGACACAGTTCATTATAGTAAAGCTAACCAAAATCTTTTTCACGTAATGCTTTACCTTGTGCACTGCTAATCACGCGGATAGAAATACTTCAGTTGGCATAAGTGTAACGTTGCGCCTTCGCCGAAGAGCCGTCGTGTCGAAGGTCGGCGTACGGTCCTCCCACCTTGCAGCCCGTACACCGGATTGCAAGGCGGCACAATTGTTCCCGGTCATTGTCTAGTTTCTGGCTAGTTCCGGCTTCTGTATGTTGCCGGCAACAGAGAAGATATCCTTTGTGCTACAGCGCAACGCCGGATACAAGACGTGCACGGGGAAGCCGTTCCCTTTTACTGCTCGTCTTTGGAGCCATCGCTATGGCTCCAAAGACGACACCGTGATCGTGCTTTTGGATTTCTTCACTGGCGGTCAATATCGCTTTCGCTGAACGTATCGCTGACAGTGTGTGTGTGTGTGTGTGTGTGTGTGTGTGTGTGTGTGTGTGTGTGCGTGCACGTGCGTGTACGTGACTACGTGCGTATGTGTGTGTGTGTGTTTGGTGCACTTGCAAGGTTTTAGAAGTTGTACTACCGCACATATCAGGATTTTATTCGGAGGGTATAAAGAAAATTTATATTTGACGGCAAAGAACTCGGTTGCAGCTATTGATTTTGATTACACCTGTCTTCACCTGCTTGCTCTCGTGTTTGAATACACGTTGGTTCTCATTGTCTTCCTGCATTTCAAAATGCATGGACAAGCTCCATTAAAGTAAGCTTCCAACCACATTTCAAACTGCCTCTTTGTTCTTTGGTTCACAGTCATCTGGGCATCTAAAGGGTTGAAAAGCTGAGGGGGTCTGAAATGCTGAAGAGTCTGAAGGGCTAAAGGGGTTTGAAGGGCTGAAGTGGTTTTAAAAGGTGAAGGGGTAGGAATGGCTGATTGGTGTTATGCGCTGATTTAGTTTCAAGGGCTCAGAATCTATCATAACATCCCAGGTTGAAGTGTTATTTTCAATAGGGTATTTTTATAATCAAATGCCACTCAATTGATAGAGTGGTGTTGAACCAACTTGATAAAAATTAACGCTTAAAAAGAAAACTCAGCAACCCGTTAAAATGTAAGCGCATTGACCTTTCTTTCTACACTTGATTACCTCGTCAAATCTTTTTCGTGAAAGTCCCCTTTTACTTTTATTGCTGAAAACTGTGTAGCGTCATGTCTATAGTCCGTTGCAACTCAAGAAGGTAGGGCGAGGGAAAGGAATGCCAGGGAGGAGGAAGCAGGCGGAACGCTGGAGAAGAGAGGAGGAAACCTCCTCCTCTCTTTAGAATAAACGGGAGGGAGCCAAAATGGGACCTTGTCTAGTCATTTTCGCCCTAGCTCATTCCCGAACATTCTAGGAAAAAGATTCGAGATAAGGAGCATAGTAGATAAGAAGCCGTGCGGATTCTTACCGAGTCATACACTGATTTTCTCTTGCGATAGCAAGCTGTTGCGCCGACGCATCGCCACTCGATGCTGCCGCCGTCGGCGCTTATTGCTGCTCTCTCGAAGTTCGTTCTTCCTTTTGGTTCTGGCACAAGTTATCCAATTAAACCCTTATTTCTAGTTCATTATTTAACGTCTCTTGGCTTTGATCCGTTACATATCTCGTGAAGGTGAGGGGTACTTCATTCCACGTGCAAGAAAAACAAAGCGATGCCGACGCCGGCTTCCACCGCACCCTCCGTCGTCATTATGCCCGTCGCACCCCGGACGCCTGCACCCTTCCATGGCGACGTCTACGAGGACATCGACGACGGGACGCTGCAGTACGAGCGAGCTGCCTGTCACAATGGGTGGACGCCGAGCAATGCCTACAGCATGTCTACTTCTCTCTCGAGGAAACGGCACGTAGCTGGTATGAAAACAAAGAGGCGACGATCGCCACTTCGGAAGCATGCAAGGATCAGCTCCGCAATGTATTTTCGAACCAGCAACGACGTGAACGCGCTGAGGAGTTGCTCCAGGCAATGGTAGAAGGCCTCAACGAGAACATCGCCAGCTTCGTAGAGTACGTGCTGCCACTAAGCAGCCAGGTTGATCTCGAAACTCTTGAAGTGAAAAAACCGAAAATCCTCATGCAAAAAGTCAGAAAAAAACGTTTTTGGGTGTTTTGTGCCCAGTTCACCCGCGACTGTTGCACAATTCATGACGAATGCTACTGATATCGAACGCGCTCTTCAGGCAAACGCCTCGCACTACTAGCGACTACCTGGCATCGATGTATCGTCGTCGTCAAGCTTTTACTTCGGCCCGAGTGCGTCGGACGTCCGCGAGATCACCCGAGACGTTGTCCCAGAGGAGCTCCGGAAGATGCTCCGTACTGCCAAACGCCCGGCCTCGCTCTCGATCGCCGAGGCAGTTAAAAAAAAAAATGGCCATCGCGTATTCCAACCGCCGGCTCCTGTCGACGTGCCAGCCGTCGAAAACCCGACGCTGACCTGAGCCACAATGACCGGCCGACCATCGCCACCTGCTCGCTCGTATGTGGCGCCTCCACGCCTTGAGCCTCGTAGCAATTACTTTTCTGCTACCCGTCTCAAAGAATGACACAACGCTTTGGTTTAACAACACATCGTCCTTTATTGACTGCCATCGCCCGCGCCGCAAACCGAAAAGCCCCGAGCACAGTTATGCGTCGGCTTTTTATCAGCGGCGGAGCGCCACTCGCGTGGCCGATTGCGCTTTGCCACCTTCTGGTGAAAAGCACGAGAGACGATTTTACATGCGGGCAACCTCGTTGAACTCTGTGGATCAACAGGCTACCCCACACATCTCTCTCCCTCCCCCCCCCCCCCCTTCCAAAAACCAAATAGGAGAATGCTCAGGACGTCCTGAGGTGGCCTTCCTTCTGGGTCACTGA
The DNA here is from genome assembly GCF_016920785.2 of Ixodes scapularis. Classification (NCBI taxonomy): domain Eukaryota; kingdom Metazoa; phylum Arthropoda; class Arachnida; order Ixodida; family Ixodidae; genus Ixodes; species Ixodes scapularis. The sequence goes on along the minus strand of NW_024609836.1, from coordinate 35,062,652 downwards.
GGATCGTGCCTTCGCAGATGAGCCAGCACGGCTTGGACTGGGCCTTGCTTGATTTTGGGACCGACGTCAGCAGTTACGGACGGGACCGATGAGGCCGCAGTAGGTCCAGTGAGGGGGCTGCGTCGCTAATGCTGCGGTAGGGGGGTATGCACGAGCCACTAGAAATTTAAGAGCAAATGAGGACATGGTATGGCAAAATAAGGAGCCGCGCACCGGCGCGACGCACGCTCTAGTGCAATATGGGAGCACGGTTACTTTCTCTTCCCCCCCCCCCCCCCGAATCAAGAAGACAGTCCCAGATTTTCCTAGTGTCAAGCTTGCGCAAGGGCAACATTTCGACTTACTTCGTAAAGGGGTACGTCGCTACTAGCAAATACTGATTGCCGCGTGAACTACGGAGAAAAGCACCGACAGCGCCACAGGCAACACACTCCCAGAGGTACTTGCTTTCGACCGAATGCATTAAACCTGGTGCTTGGCCAACTCCTGGTTTTGACTTCTGACATGCCGTACTGGTACGTGTGCACCTCATTAATTCCTGCGTCATACCAGGTCACGTTGCAATTCGGGATAACTTTTCGAAAGTTTTGCTCCCACTGCTGGGGCCCCCTAGGGCGGAATCATACCTATCTCGTATGAAGACCTTACGCAGCTTGCGAGGTATTTGAGTTTTCGCTCTTGCGCTCGATCGTGCTTCTTCGCCGACCTTTAACATTACCTCTTTGTATTTTAGACACAAGTTTGCCCTTAATAAATGTTTTATTTTCCTACTGCACTAACCGCCTCTTTGCCAGTCATTCGTGACATATTGGCGGAGGTGCGGGGTGCAACTCAAGCAGCGGTCCCCTCCGATGCCTCGCAGCGCAAGCCCAATCCCCAGCTCAAGACGACCATCCGCAGAGATTACCGAGACCCGAAGAAGCCGTCAGAGCCAAGGCCTAGCCCGGAATCAGCTCCCGGCAGCAGCTCCCAGATGCTGCTGCTTCTGGGAGCTGCTGCCGGGACACTTTTCCACATCTTTTTTGACACTGACTGAGAGCAGAGGGACCTGCCCCGTAAAGTTCGACGAAATCGCATCCCAAGAATGCAGTACTCTCGTCTCGTAAATGGCGTTAGTTCAGTTTCTATTCCCAGTCGGCACGTATTTTGAAGAAAATCTGATGTAAGTTGTTCCGTTACAATGAATTCTCGACCAAAGATTATAGGTACTGGTAGCCAAGCCAGATACACAAAGCGCTGTCTTCGCTCCATGTTGTGGAAAGAGATTCGTAATATCACTGCACCGCCAGCGGGTAGTGGATATCCCGACGCTGCCCCTAAGTTTACACCCGCTACCCGAGGATTTATTTGTCTTTTCTTACAGAGTTCGGATACAGCATCCCCAAAGAGCGATATGTTTGCGCCTGTATCCAGAAGAGCGGCTATTGGGGCCCCCCACACGTTTACAGCCATGCGAGGGTCAATACATCCTGATCTAGGCTTAATTATTTGTAACGCTAGAATGAATACCGCTTTCTCCGTCTTGGATGCTGTTGCGGCCTCTGACGACCGGCTCCTGAGACTGGGAATACTGCCATCCAGGCATACGTCCTAGGCACCGAGAAATTTAAACGACCTTCGTCTTTCTGGATAATGCGTGGGTCAGGGTTCCGGGCGTGCAACGTGAAAAGGATTGCATTTGGGCTCATTGCAAAAGCACTCCTGCGCAGTTCCTTCCTTGCATGAATCCCCCGGTGCTCAACGCCGAAGCGGACATTCCGGATATCGCATTACCGAGATTGATTTGATCAGGCCCGCCGTCGTTCAACGCCAAAGCGGTCCACCAGGCTATCTCTCGTACGGGTTTCCTAGGGCCCAACTCCGAAGCGGCCATACCGAATATCTCACGACCAAGGTTGGTTTGATCAGGCCCACCGTCGTTCTACGCCGAAGCGATCCAACAGATTATCTCTCATTCGGGCTTCCCGGGGCTCAACGCCGAAGTGGCCATCTCGAATGTCTGATGACCAAGACTGATTTGATCAGCTCCACGGGGGTTCAGCTTCTAAGAGGAAGAATCATCTGTCTCGTGACCAAGATTGATTTGAACAGGCCACCCGTGGCTCAAGGAAGAGGCAGGCTCGCCGGGGTTTTCATAAGCGGCAGAATGCAAAAAAAAAGTGCTTGCCTCAACGGGCCTTCCACCATCCGCCTCAATGGCGGACGCACCGAGTACTTCTTGACCTAGACCGTACTCAGCATGCCTCCCGAGATCCACCGCAGCAGGTACGCATCAGGGTTCTCATAACCGTGAGAATGCGGAAAAATGACTGCTTTAACCGGTTTTCCGCCGTTTGCTTCAACGGCGGATGCGCTGAGTGCCTCATGGCCAAGACCGTACTCAGCGGGCCTCCCACAGTCTTGTGGTGCTAGCCGTGCCCTTCTCCTGATTGGCCGAAGGCGGCTGTGACGACTGGACCTTGAGGACCACGTTTTCCACGTTGCCGGTGAATAGCAAACGTCTACCACCGCCGGCTCCCGCCGTTTCCCTGCATCCACGTTTGGGCGTGTCCTGTTTGTCCTCACCGAGAACAGCGCGATGCCAGGTTTGGTTCCCATCGTCCTCTCTGTTCGTGCGAGAAGATTAATGGGATTTTCTAGCCTCTGGGAGTCCCATCTGGCCCACGTAATTCCTGCGGGTTGTGAGATCACTTCCCGCTAGAACACTCTGCATTTGAGCGCGAGGATCAAGGGCTCCGGGAGCGGCATCGTCGACAGATTCGTAAAACTCACTGTGACTTTCGTATTCCTCTGGGTGTCGAGATCACGCAAAAGATGGTTTAAGGGCTCTACTTATTGGTGGAACAGGCCGGTACCGAGGTTCAGCAAGGATGTCTGCTTGACTCGTCGTTGCAACCAGTGCCATTTCGTTGAGATCTCTAATACTACGCCCCTAAGGTATGAGTCGAAGCGTGAGTGGCTCAGACGGATAGCCCGTGCTACTTCTTCTGCATCTGAGGCCGCTGCGTCAGCAAGGTCATAAAGGTCCTGGAAAGCCCTAACAACTCCATAATCGACTCCTGCGGTTGTTGTGTGCGGACACGGAGCTCGTCCTGCATCCGGATTTCGTAGTCCGGTGGCAGGAACTTCGTTCTGAATCGCGAAACAAAATCCGCCATACTCAAGAAAGTTCTTTATCTCTTTCTCCAGAGCGCTGCGCTATCAGTCAGTGCGCAAGCAAAACATAAGTGAGCACGGTTTATCATCAATTTTCGACGCAGCTTGATAGTCCCGGGGTTCCGAGGTGAACATTGCCACTGACTTCCTTTCTGCGTACCCCGAAAAAACCGGAACGCTAAGCGAGAGCCGTAGGTAGCCTTTGGGGGGAGGGGTTCCAGCAGGAGCAGGACTTGAGCGCGTCATCTGTTCCCGTTGTAACTGAAGAAGTATGGCCTTGGCCATTCTTAGTTCTGATAGACCCCTCTGATGACGCGCCTGCCGGTATTGAGACCGCAGACTTAGTGCCTGGTTTCTTGTCGCTGGCGGCGTTATTTGCGAGTGCGTCGAGTGTCAAATCGTTGTCATCACTTAAGTTTTTGTTGGCGTCCTCCGTAGACGACACCGTGTAGTAGTGATGTCCTCCGAAGGTCGAGGAAGCTCAGGCTTGGGTGACAAAGCTTCGTCTCTGCCCGTCGCTCCAAGATGCGCGAGTTGTCGATGAGGGTCGTCGGATTCGTCCTCGCTGCCTCTTTTTCATCGGAATAACTTTGAACGAACCCACCAAACGAAGATCGAGCGGAAGCGCGGAAACAAGGGCAGTTCAGCTCGCTCGGGAGAATTAAAACAAAAAAAAAATTCCGTAAATGCGGGCAAACTCAGAAACGCAAAATGTCTATGTAAAAGGCAAAGACCCAGTTCGCGGCATCCTCCATGACGAGAAGCATATCACGGTTGGGCGCCAGTGTAGGAGTTCTCTCGCTGCTATCCATCTCGAAGAATGACACAACGTACTGGTTCAATAACATGTCGTTTAGTGACTGTCATGGCCCGCGCCGCGATCCCGAAAGCATACATCTGAGCTGTTTTTTTTATTAGCGGCGGAGCGCCGCTCGCGTGGCCGATTACGCTTCGGTACCTCGTGGTAGAAATCACGACAGACGATTGCCGAGAACGAACGATACTAATATCTTTCACAAACGTCGAATGGCTTCCACATTAGCGACAAGGAGCATCGGAACGACGCTTCTGCCGCGGTGTCGAACAACCTCGACGTTAACATAGACGGCGACGACACGACGGCACTCGTCGACACCAGGGAAGACTATTCTGTTTTGATTGGAAAGCTCTCTCGCCACCTTCGACAAGTGATGACACGGTTGAAGAGCTCCACAAGGTTATTCGACGCCTTGGGGACTTGAACTACGAGGTGCTTCCCGACGGAGCCCGACCATCAGGACGCCACCAGCCGCGATTCGAAGAGACGCATGTTCGTCTCAAGTCCTACTATGCTGGATACGACTGAGGACTATTTATTATTCAGATGACGCCGCAGTGTACTTTTCGCTGTTATTGGGTTTATCTCCATGTTCATTTATTTAAGGTTTTATTGGGGCGATGCACTTTTAACGAAACGAGTAATGCTGCGTGCATGATCGACAAGGAACGCTTCTCCGTTGATCTAGAAGATTCACGTTTACTCTTTCCCCGAGAGTAAAATATAAGGAGGCCAGAATGACCTTGCCTAGACAGTCTCGCCCTAGTTCACTCACGCGTATTCAAGGTCGAATGTTCGAGATGCCGAGTGTAGTAGATAAGGTACTGACCGTGGTCTTGCCGACTCATTCCCTCCGACTCTAGCGACGACGAGCCACATTCTCTCACGCGCTAGCCAGCTGTCAAGCCGACGCAAGGTCACTCGCTGCTGTCGCCGTTTACGCTCGCTGCTACTTTCTCGAACATACTTGTAAATATATCAGCTTGAACTTTAGAATTATACTTGAACAGGAAGAAAGAAAGGACAGAAGAGGACAAACAGCTGACTACCAACGGTGTTTTAGAGTAAACTTCTTCCTTGCGCGTTTGCTTCTTCATTCACAGTACAGAGAACAATAACCGATTACATAAACCTATTGCATAAATGAAGATCACTACCGATATTTACACCTATATAATTTATACAAAACAATCATAAAAATTGCCTAAAACTTATTGTTCTTGAACTTACCCACCACAAGCTCGTGCTCTTGTTTTCGGGGCGTGACATTTCGTAGGTATCGTCTTTATTTTTTTGTGAACGGTGATTGAGGGGGTGCTGATACAATCTTCGGCGTGTTCCTCGATAGCGGAAAGAAGACGAAGACAAAGCTACGCATCGGACGTGTGTTCTAGTCTCCTCTATTTTCATTGAATATTTTGCTTACGTCGACTTTATATCAGCAAGTAGCTTCACAACGTCATCGGGAGGTCCCTATAGTCCCCTCCAGGGCCTTCTGACCCTTCGATCCGGTTTTTAAACCGGCGAGGTATGGACACCACGACCGCCCCTGCAACTGCCATGGATGAAACACCCGACCCGACCGCGCAGGATGACGCCGCAAGCCTGTCCGACTCGCTGATTGAAGACACTGAAGGTCCCTTCCAGGAAGTGACATGCAGAAAGAAGAGACGCTGCAGCAGTCACAACTCTGGCTCTAGCGACGCGACCATCGTCACCCTCCCAGAGCCGACAGTTGGTCTGGTGGTTCTGTTCACGCCACTGGATCCAGACGTGAGCATCGACTCCATTGATTTGGTCCGCGTCTCTAATACCCTAGAGACGCTGGTGCCCTCATGCGTCATTGAGGCTCGATTCAACAGGCGAAAAAATCTTCTCGCGGTTGACACCCGGAATGGCCAGACAACGCGGGTGCTTCTAGGCTTGACCACGCTTTGCGGCATGAAAGTTCGAGCCTTTGAGCCCCGTGGAAAAGTTTCCAGTGTAGGCATCGTGCGCAACGTTGACATCGCTCTCTCAGACACCGAGATCGTCGGAGCGCTACGGTCAAGTGTAAGCATCCGTTGTGTTCGTCGGCTTGGAAAATCAAGCACAGTTCGCATTGAGTTTGCATCTGCCACACTTCCCCAACACATCTACGTTGGCTTGGTCCGGCATGAAGTCGACCTGTACGTTAACAACCCTCTGCAATGCCACCGATGCGGGCTCTTTGGTCACGTTGCGGCTGGCTGCAAGAGGAAGTTGGCTTGCCTCCGCTGTGCGCGGCCCCACGCAACTGCGCAGTGTGACGCCTCTGACCTCCGCTGCGTAAACTGCAACACGTCGCATGAAGCAACGTCTCACATATGCCCGTTCTGGCAGGCCGAGCGCACCGTGTGCCGCTATCGCTGCGAGAACAACGTGCCGTTTGCGCAAGCACGAGCAGCAATTGACAAGCCTACTGATTCACAGCTGTGCCGGAAGCACAAGCTGCACCAGAAGTCGTCGGCTCTTCCCCGGAACATCCACAAAGGCGAAGGCATTGGCGACGACGCCAGGTGCAACGAAATTGCGCTGATAAATCGACCTCTTCACCTCTCCCCGAGACATCAAGTGCAGTAAACATCGATCCAGGTACCACGTCGGTCCCCGTGTCCACCGTCAACGAAAACGAGAAACGAAGCTTCAAAGACGTACTGTGCAGCAGCTCTAGAACGTCGGCTCCTCAATTGTAAATGCGGCCTACACCAAAGCCTGCACAGGAACTCCCAGACACCGCACCGAGAATCGCAGATTCACGTCCGCCTCAAATTTTCTCCGGCTCCTCTTCGTTCTCTAGCATCCTTCGCCAGATATTCATTGCAGTATACGAGAATTTTTACCATTCATAAAGTACTCATGGGCAGACAAGTTACTGCATTGCATTGGACTGATAGAACCTTTAATCGAAAGCTTCCTGCGATGAAGGTCCTTATCATGCTTAGCATTATCATAATGGCGGTCTGTCCCTCAATTTTACAATGGAACGCCCGCAGCATCGCCTCTAAACTACCTGAGTTGCAATATTATCTTGCCTCTACGCCAGTGCCTATACTTGCAATCTCGGAAGGCCGGCTCCCACCTGCATCTTGAATTCAGCCATATGTTCATTATGGAAGTGCCGTATCTGACCCAAACAGCCTGTCGCGAGCTTTGGTTTTTGTTCACTCCACCATTCAACAAGCTGCAGAAGATGTGTCACATCTGTGTACCGAAACAGCAGAGTTCGCGGCTTGCACTGTCATATTTGGTTCTTTTAGGATGACTATTGTATCCGTGTATATATCTCCTGCGGGTCGCTTCGATGCGAAGAGCATTCAAATTTTACGTCGACAGTTCCCCGGTTCTCTGCTTCTATGTGGAGACTTTAACGCGCATCACCCTTTGTGGGGTAGTGAACGCACGACGCCGCGGGGCACATCCCTTGCAGACGCCATTGAATCTACAGACTTGGTGCTCTTAAATGATGGCTCTCCAACATTTTTCGGCCATCGCGGGAAGCCTAGCGTCCTCGACCTTAGTTTCGCCTCGCCCGATCTTGACGTATATTGGTCGCTGGACATGGACACGCGCGGAAGCGATCATCTCCCAGTCTTGATGAGTATACCCAGGGTAGGCCGCTTGCCGCGTCGTCTGTACCATGTAACCAATTGGGACCTGTTTCGGAAAAGTCTTCTGTCTCTCGATCCGTCAGAGGATATACTAAAAGCCATTCCAAGCTGCCTCGTCCAGTCTACAACAAAAATCACACTCAGAGTATCGCAACCTAGCCCGGACTTGAAATTTCTTCGTCTTCGGGCAGCTCGCCGTCGTGCCCAGCGCCGTGCGCTCCGCTCTGGCAAGATCGCCGATTGGGTGGAGTGTCGCCGTATAACTTCAGCCTTACGCCGGCACACCCGAGTACTTCGTCGCAGACAATTTCGCCAGTTCTGCTCGTCGCTGACCCCATGTACACCGAAGCCGAAGATCTATAAAGTGCTCAGAGGTATGAGTGGATCTCCGACACCTCGAGACGTGTTCGTTGCTCTTAGTTTAAAAACTGGCTTGGCATTATGTCAACTTGCCGACGAATTTGCGATACGCTTTGTCGTTGCTCCACGCTCTGTAAGGTCATCGCGGCCCCTATCGCTGACTGGCCCATCGCGAAGTCCGCAGAATCTAGACCACCCCCTCACCATGTCAGAACTGGAAGCTGCTCTTCGAAGATGCAAGCGTCACAGCGCTCCCGGGCCTGATCACATAACATATCAAGCATTACAAAATCTCAGCTATCAGTCACGCAGCTCCTTACTCGAACGTCTAAATTCAGTTTGGTCGTCGGGTGTGATCCCTCAAGAATGGAAACACGCATTAGTTACACCCCTTTTAAAGCGCGGCAAGCCCTCCTCGGAGTTGTCATCCTATCGCCCGATATCTTTGACATCATGCGTTGGCAAGCTTTTAGAGCGCCTGGTCCTTACACGCCTTCAGTGGTTCCTCGACGATACTGAAGCTCTTGCCCCTGAGCTCGCAGGATTCAGAAGCGAACGTTGCACCGCTGACTGCATTGCGACTCTCACGTCAGCATTGGAAGAGGCCCGTTCCCAGGGACATACAGGCTTGGCAGTATTTTTAGACGTGGAACGCGCATTTGACTCTGTTCCCCATGATGTTGTTCTTGCGTGCTTGAGACATCTTGGCGTAACGGGAAGGATGTTAAGATATTTCGAAGACTTCCTGAACGGCAGGACTATCAGTGTCCGCCTGGGAACGTTTCAAGGTGCTGTTCGCCCACTGCTGCGGGGACTACCTCAAGGTAGCTGTCTAAGCCCGACACTCTTCAACGTCGTAATGGCAACGCTACCACTGTGCATGGACTCATCACCTCATCCTAGTGGTATGATAATTTATGCTGACGAGATTTGTTTGTGGGCTTCCCATTCCGATCGCCGTATACTTCGCCCTTTTATGCAAACCTGCCTTAAGCGAGTTGCAAACATGCTGGAAGACCTCGGCCTCTCCATCTCGGCAGAAAAGACGGCTGTGCTCGCATGTTCCCGCCGTCCTCTTCGCCACGGGTTTCCACGTTTAACTTTATCTGGGATCCGATTGCCACGTGTGCGAAACTACCGTTATCTGGGCGTTGATCTCGACTCGCGGCTCTGCTTTCGTCGCCACGTAACTACTCTTGTACGGCAGAGCACGATGACAACCTCTCTTATTCGTAGGCTTCGTGGCCTTGATTGGGGACCAACTCCTCGAGCCCTAACTAACGTGCATCGAGCGCTGAACCTGTCTCGGATTCTTTATGTCGCGCCGTACTTGCACCCTACTCGCTCTCTGTGGGATCAGCTGGAACGACGTCATCGCGCTGGACTAAGGATGGCCCTAGGACTCCCCTTTTACTCTCGAATAGAGGCAACGTGGATTGAGGCCCAGGAAATGCCAGTATCTTTGCACGCTAAGGAACGGGCTCTTCGCCATCTGGTTCGACTCGCCCAGTCGAGCAGCGGTGGTTCTCTTTACGAGGATATCCAACGGCGGCATTGTTCTCATTATGGAAGACACTGCAACACTTTGATAGAGGCGCTCGGATCCACACCAGCTGTTCAGCGTTCTCCAGCTGATTCACCGTGGAGTGAGCATCCATTCACCGTATATGATGACATCCCTGGCTTTCATGGAAAATCACAGCATTCCTCGCTGGTCAGCCGCGCCTTGACGGAAGACGTCCTGGCGTCCCGCCACGCTTCATTTAAGATCATATTCACTGATGGCTCTGTTAATCTCATTAACGATTCCGCGTCTGCGGCATACCATGTCCCATCAGAACACCATTCTTGGTCAGGACGGCTTGATCACGCTGTTTCATCGTCTACGGCCGAGCTTTGTGGAATTCACGCAGCTCTTCTTTATATCTTGAAAAGGCCACCAGAAAACTGGCTGCTCGCAACGGACTCCCAGTGTGCAGTGCGAAGCATTCGAAGTGGCAGAGGCGTTAATGCCAACATGACTCGTGAGATATTTAACTTGGGACGTCTACTTGTTTTCCGAGGCTGTAACATTCGAGTGCAATGGATACCTTCACATGTTGGCATTCTTGGCAATGAAAAGGCAGATCAACTGGCTTCCAACGCTCTGCTGCTACCTACTGCTACTTTACAGCTTCCGACCCAGACTGACTCAAAAATAGCAATCCAAACCTGGATACAGCAGAGACATCCGGTTTCAAGAATTGCAGCGCATGACCCGCCTCCCCCGGCATGTACGCGGGGCTTAACACGCAAGTTTGCTTCCCTTCTTCACCGTCTTAGATCAGATTCCGCTTATACAAACGTTAACTTGTACCGGATTGGAAAAGCGGCCAGCCCTATTGCCAACACTGTGACCAACAAGAGACAATTGAACACATATTTTTTAAGTGCGAACACTACGCATCCGAACGAATTGAATTCTTGAACTGCCTGAGAGGGCTGGACATTCCTTTCACGCTCGAAGCTACATTATTTCCGAAGGGACCAACTTCCACGTGCATACGGCTGAGAAAATTTGTGTTTTGTTTTTTGAAAGCGTGCGAACTACTCTCAAGACTGTGACTGTGACGTGTAAGAAACTTTAGAACGGTAGCCTATACTTCGTTTCGCCTTATCTGCGGGCGAGGCCGGGGCTGAGAGCGCGGGACCAGCGCTTTTAGCGCTTCTCCCCAGCTCGCGTGCTCGAGCAGAGCCTGAGCGCGCGGAGCTTTCGTGCTCGCGCTTCCAGCTTTGCCTTGGCTCGCACGTGGGGTGAAACGAAGCATAGTTAGGTCGATATAAGTACTCTGATTATTTATTTTGTGCTTGCTGGTGCGCGCTATGGGGTTCTGTCGTGCACAGCATTGTTTGAACATATGTCACAGTTCGTCTTAACGGCCCTAATCATTTTTTTTTCGCCCGCGAAACGTGTTTAGTCATTATTTTGCTAACGCTTCCCTCATCATCCCCGGACCCCTTCATCACCATATTTTCCCTTCCCTTTCCCCGCATTCACCCTCATCAACCTACAATAACCCAAGCCCGTGAAACGTGCCCACCGTGAGTGAGGCAAATGTCACGTCTGGCAAACAATACAACCAACCAACCAACCAACCAACCAACCAACCAACCTCGATAGCGAGCGCCTCGCGCATCCAACGTGCATGAGGATTGTTGTTACTCGCAAGGATGGCTGTTAAAAGCTGCACTGCCCTGACATGTCCCGCAATGAGCTGCCAGATGTCCTGCCGCTGTCCCCTTATCCCCGTGTTCCACTAGAGCGACAGACAGAAACAAACGACAAAGACAAGCCTAAATCCAGAGTCTTTCGCGATTGAGAAGCTTTGTAGAATAAAGGCGGCTATGCTCAAACACGAGCATCATGCACTCGAGGGTATCATTGACAGGCTTGCAATCGCTCGTGCTTACTTCACGTGCACTGAACGCCTACACGCCTGCCTAACATACTATCGCCAGCATGCCACATGTTTTTTAGGCTTTTCCCTGTATTTTGTTTCTGTCTGTCGCTCTAGTGGGACACGGGCATTAAGAGACGCTGCATGCTCGCGGCCTCTGTGGTTGATACATCGCCCCGTTTGGCCGATGTTGCATTTCCCGCATGAAAGGGGAAAGTGGTACACCACTCTAGTTGTGCATGGGGCATACTGCATTCTGTTGTCCGTGTCGCACGTTTTTTTCCTTTGTTCTTCGGTTAACTCGTCCGCACATTAAGTAGGATAAATTAGGATAAATATCCTTTGTTCTTCGGTTAACTTGTCTGCACATGAAATAGGCTAGGTATGCTCCGCGCCCAACAAAGCCTACTCCATTGTCGCGACCCGTCTCGCCAAACCTGTCCGTTCTAACCACTACTCACGATCTGCACACATACGCGCCTAAAAATGGTGCGAGCACTTATTTATTTTACTTTACCTAACTGACAGCAGGTACGCGTACATTGTATTCTAGAAGTGCGTGGAGCAAACTGTCATGTTCTGTGCTACGGCCTTTCAACGCATAAAATGCGAACCCATTTGCGATGTCTATCGCTCGATGCACCTTGGAGCGAACAGTCCTCCCATATATTTTCTGGGAAGCATAGACTTTTCTTATATCGTATGCAAGAACTTTGCACTACTACAGGAAGCTTTTGCCTTCACGTTGAGCGAAGATAATGATAGCGACCGCAGGACCCGAAATTCGCAGCTTATGCGATCTACTAAAATACCCAAATGAAATAAAACATTCCGCTCTTTCGTGCAATGCAGTCGCAAAAAGGACCCCAAGGAACCCTATTTCACCGCACTCGCATCGGCCAGACTGGGAGATGCCTAAATCTTCGCCTTAGGAAGCACCCTTTAGAAGTCACCAAGGCATCATCGGAATCTTTCCACACCAAATTTGTGCATGCCCTTACCTGCCACGATTGCACCCTAAACTTTGAAAACACTTTTCTGCTTGATTCCCACAGAGATAAGTTTGGGCGCGAAATAATTGAGGCGTTTAAGATCAGATACGCCGCAAACAATGTTTCTGAGCCTTCTCTGGCGTTATCGTCAAAAGAGCTGGAGTTCCTCGCGCCAGAATTATCGAAAAGCTTGTCTTGATCAATTATTAATTTCGCCTTTCCCTTTCTTTTCTTTATCCTTTTCCCCCTTTTTCAGGGGTTAATTTCCCTTCTTTTTTTCTTCTTCCTTTTCCCCCTTTTTTCAGGGGTTAATTTGCATAATTGTCCGCTCATTTTAATTTGGTATTTTAAAATTTGTGCACAATTTGGTTTTATTTGAAATTTGAGCATTTTCGTTTTTGTTCGTATTCATTTAATTTTTGTTTTATTTTCGTTTTCTTTCTTTCAATTTTTTGAAGTTCACGGTCGTAGTGTCATGGGCATCTCAAAAATGTTCGTTTCTCATTGAAAGAACTGTGTGTGTCTGTGTTCGTCCTTCACGAGTTTTCTTCTTTCTGTGTATTCCGCTTTTTCAAACCGCATTATGCACGAGCATGCCGACCAGAACAGCAGCAGAAAGGCTGACAGTCCCTGCCACCGTCTCCGCCACCGTCCCCGCTCCTCTGGTACTTCGTTTGTCCGCGAGAGGGCGAGCGACCAGCTGGAGTTGCGAATAGGGAGTGGCTCCCTGACGTAACACCCAGCAACCCAAGACCGCCGGCGACGTTTCCCCTTGCCAATTTCGGCGCCGGGCAGTGGAAAACGGCGGGTATATCACAGGGGCGCATATTTTCTAAATCGCAGTTCGGCATGAAGACCTAAAATAACAATATTGACATTACTCTACCATTCGCCTTTTATATAATTCATCCATCCATTTTTTTTTGTATTGCACTTACACAAGAATCAATTGAAAAAACAGCCCCTGGACTTGTCTTTCAGAGAAGCAGGTGGTCCCTCTAACGCTACAATCTTCGTACCACACTAAATTGATGGTTCATAAATACGAGTGATGTATTTAAAAACCCAACAGCCGATTCGCATCTACTTTGTAACTAATGCGCTCAATGCTTCCTTGTTACTTTGTTCTTTGTTATACTACCGTTATAAACCCGCTTGACGCGTGAAACGCCTTTCTCTGAGCTACTGCTTTTGTAACGGTGTCCAGTCTCAGTCAAGTATAGATCTCGGCGGCTTTTTTTTTTTCATGAGTGTCTCTTCTGTATATCTGCCTAGCAAATAACGCTTTGAACTGAATATACATATGGGTGAACAAGGACACAATCCTGTCTCTATAGCCACCTACAGAACGAGGTCGGCAGGGAGGAGCGTCGGTTGTCCCTTTGGGTTATCCTAGAGTTCCTGTTTAGGCTCCCGTAGGGAGCATATACAGGAACTCTAGGTTATTTTAAAGCCCATCTATCCTGGGAAAACTGGCGCTATTCATTGTTGTGGAAACGCTCGGGACACGTGCCGCGCGCCACTTCCGGGAAGAGCATTGCGTCTGGAATGTAGCTCAGTGCTGCGCTGTGCCGCCATAATCTTCCCAATTGCTGCACGTTGCACGTGCCTTATGCATCGACGCACCTTGAGCTATTTTCAAAACATGAAGGGGCTCTAGGTTGTCCCGCCTCAAGCGTGCACGTGCAGCCAACCCCCCCCCCCCCCCCCCCTCCCTTCCCCGACACCCTCAAGCTGTCCTTGACAGCTTTTTTTTCTGGGGACCCCTAACAACACGTTGGAAAAATAAAGGAATTGAACTGAATTGGAGCACGGCGAAAAGCAAAAAGTGCATGTGGAGGACGGGCGTTCGAAAGAGACTCCCTGACATTACGCATTGTCAGTTACCATAAAGGACATGGGGCCGCAACTACATCACTTGTGCGCGTTTGTTCCAGCTACAAGCTCTCCGTGACGGCGACTAACTTTAAATTTGGAGAAGCCATCGGGAAACATATCCAACCCACGGAGGTCTTCACCACCACGATTGCAAACGATCAAGAAAAAACTGATTTAATTCAAACTGTGTCGCAGACCCACGGAAACACGGAAACCGCCATCGTCAAATTGGTGAAGGGATTTGAGGCGAACTACAAGACCAGTGTTACTGTCGGAGTACCTCTCGTTATTAGTGCAAGCGTCGAATACAGCTTCGATTACAGCCTTTCCAAGACGAAGTTGGAAACCAAAACCAAGACCGAAACTCTGGGCATTAATGTCCAAGTTCGCGTGCCACCAAAAAAGACAGTGCAAGTGACGTGGTACGTGAGCAATACTGTTATGGTAAGTGAAACGTTAAGTGATGAAACACGCAGAGATCAGCGTATTGCATAATGGTCCTTTCACGACTTTTAGTTTTGACATATGCAGCAGGTGATAATATAGACGCTTTACACACGCGCCAAATTACAGCCGCCATTGCTGACCTTCTTTTGTCTTACCGAGATGCCGAGCAACTGAAACGGTAGTTGACGATCCTCTACAAAGGCCGATGCTTTAGAAAAGGACACAGTTGAATCTAATGTGGCAATAACCTGGCCTGCTATGGTAAAGATGAAGTGAAATAAACCAAAATAAGAGAAGACAAAAACTGAAGGTCAGTTATGGCGGCGTCCATGCACAGCTGCTGCAAAGCGTCTATATCGCTGATTTTGAATACACAACAATATCGTGAACCGTTCTTATTATATCCTGCTATGCGTTTTTACTTTAAAAATACTGTACGGGTAAGAAATCAGTTCAACAAAATTTATTATCATAGATTTTAGATCATAGATTGTGAGCATAGAGGAGGCTTTGGTCTTGACCACCGAAAGGAAGGACCGCTGTCGCAAAGATTAGGCAACCGAAACCTAGACGTGTTCCAATTTGGTGTGTTCTTGGAACGCCATACGATTCTGCCACTGCCTTATATCTTTCCAAAATGAGTTGATCTTGAGGTTTTTGATGACGCGTGGAAAGTTTGTAACTAAAACTATAGGTTTATTTTCACTTCTTACAATTTTAATGAGTAAATTATAGTCAGTAGCTGAGCTAAATATTATGTGTTTGCAATTCTTGACGTCGGCCGTGACTAACACTTTGATGCCGGACTTTTTTTTCTTCTGAAGAACTTTTTGTTTACTATTTTTCTAAAGCCTCACTGAAATACTCGGTGTACTATGGGATTTGCTATCTGCACAGCATTAACTGGGGGGTCACGTGACAATCCGGTGACGTCACGGATCTCTGCTGGTGGGGGCCACGCGGCCTTCCCTTTCTTCGCGTTTTGTCGCTTGGCGTTACTTGGGTTCGTCGATCGTCAAGCTGATTGCTCCACGAGAGGGTGCTCTGCCACCGCGAAGCGGCGTTTACGGGTGGGCCAAGTGCGTTTACATTTTTGTAAAGAGCCGCCGCAGACTGCCGCCGCGAAGTGGCGTGAACGCTGTGAAGGAGGGGGGGGGGGGTTAACAGGCGTCCCCGTTATAACCAAACGATATGCGTGACGTCGAGAAACGACGTCAATGGAGCATCACGGGACACCCCGGTTGATGCTCTGAAGATAGCAACTGCGTTATAATATGTTCAGCTAGTGCTACCGTAGGTTGTGGTACCCGAAAAATATAAACAGTGTGCTCAACTATTAAATCTAATGCGCGAAAAGTGGCTGAAGAGACTGCGTGCGTAATCTGCCGGCGCAGTCTAGAAGGTCCCACCGCAGTTATTTTATTGGGGTTACAATCCCAGTTTGAAAGCGATTATTAAGAAACGGGCAGTATTTCGAATACAAGTGGTACTACCCTAAATATGTGTTTAAATTATTTTAAGCATTTTGTATTTCGTATTTATTTATATATTGGAGAATACATTTGTTAACTGTATTTAAATACTGAAACTTGTGTTTTTCATGTGCTTATGTTTTAAATTATGCAACAAATACAATTTTGGGCACTGCTTTTCACAATCAAATGCGAGATTGGGCTCTCTTCGTGAAGCGAGTCATGTGCAAAGAGTATGAAACTAGCTGCGTCTCGCACAAAATAAACATCGAAGGCAAGACGAAGAGCAGAGCAAGGAATCAATTGGATTAGTACAATTACTGCCTTTTTGGATGGGTGATTTAATTTTATAAACAAGTCGCATTAACGATGTGTTCTTTGAAAAGGCATTCATGCGTCAACTCCATGTCTTGAAATTAATCTTACATTGAATGCATTCTTGTTTGTTGTTGCATCCGCCTATAAAGCTTCGCCAATTTTAATCTTCAGAGCGAAAGCATCTTTAAGCACCTGATTCCTAGTATTATTAAACTCCACACTTCATTGCGTTAGCCTTTTCAACATTTTTAAATTAAAGTTTAACACGCCAATCCTTGAAAACAGAACGTATTTGAAGAATTATTTGAAGATGATTAAATACTCTCGCTGGTATTTGTATCTTCATTTAAATAGCCTTCTCAAACGTGTCATTGATGTGTTATTAAATACAATTTTGTCGAGGCATTTAGCATTTGTACTTAAATACATCTCTGGAACTATTTTGGCCATCCGTGGCGCTGACCATTGAGTGTTCCGGCGATTAAAATAAACGATATTGACCATTGACTAATTTTGTTGTTCGTTTTTTTATTAAAAAAAAGTTGCACGTTAGTCGTACTAAGGCACCGCCTCATGATAAGCATGCCCCGCCGACTTATTAAGGATGATAGCTGCAATGCAGTCCTTGTGAAATTATAAACCGAGTATCAATAATACAACAGAATAAAAACTGAATGGGGAAGATAAACGGAAGACAGTGGGCTCCCACAATAATTGTATCGGGGAGTGGCGACATTTACAAGGAGAGCCGCTTAAATGCTTGCAGTATTATCGGTTTCCTCGTTAGGCAACTCTATTATCAACTTTGACCACTGCTCTCGCATTATTTTTAGCCTTTCAGAGCACTGTACATGTGTGTATGACAAGGACGCCCGAAGCACAATGGATGTGCGAGAAGCAATGTTACTTTTGTGGCCCATGAAACGGGCGGTGCATAGCGCCACCTAGTTTAGCTACTTCAAGTTACTCTGCTTGACCCTGTCATCTGATGGAGAACGATTTAACCTTCTTTCACAAATCACGCCTCGCGATATTTTATGGTCAGCGTACAACAATGAGACAACTAGGCTGCTTTAAATTAGCTATTTTGAGATCGGCGTTTGGTTTTGCGAGTGGTCTACCACTCCTCTGTGATGAGCGGTGCTGACAAAGAAATTCTGGCTCGAAGAATAGTAGCAATTGTAACACGTGAAGTTGCGCGAAGTGGCAGGGCTTCGGTTGTCTCCGTTTGACATCGCAGCGTTGACAACGAGAAGACCGAGTGTCCGTGTTCAAAACGCATTCCGTTACCTGTACGGGAAGCTGGTTTCGGGAATAATTACATTCCGGGAAAAGTTCGTGGTATGATTTCATTTCCTGCTCTTCTCTCTTGAGATCAGTGACTTGTTTGTATGAGTGCGAACCAGCTGACTGCTCTTGTAGCAATAGCTGACTGCAGAAACTGGAAGCCGCCAGTAGCCGGATGTGTTTGCCTGACCGAATACTATGCCAAGTATTTTCGGTTGAACCGCGGGAATATTCTCTGTAGAGATCGACAATATACTTAGCGTTTTATTTAGGCCACATAGAGCTCGATTGGTTTCATTCTTGGCTGCCATATTGAGATGCAGAAAGGAAGGAACTTTACTCCCTTGCTCTCTGGAGGAAAAGTTCCTCCCTTTTAGAAGGAACATAGCTAGGTTACGATATCACTCCTCCTTTTATGGAAGTAGTCATGTACACCTTTGTTCCTAACAGAGTAACCTGACCTCCACATCGACTCTCTTGCAGGACTTTCCTTGGACTGCCACAGTAATTGTCAGAGGATGGTTTGCCGTCTGGGTCAATACGAAGGTCAACAATCACTATCTTCATTTCTTCCCTGTCTCCGTGCTGACCAGTATAGATAGCAACTTGACCCGCATCGATCGTTTGACCGTCAGCTTTGAGGCTGAAGGTGTGTTCAGGAAGGTCGCCACCCACGACTCCAGGGTCTTTACGTACGAGTTGAAGAGGTCCGATCGAGCGACGCCCACAACTACGAGACGACCAAAGGCCTTCATAACCCCTCCACCCCTCGAGTAGGAACTGAGAGCCTGAAAAACCGGAAAAAAAGATACTTAAAGAAATAAAGTAAAAAATAGACTAATTTGATTACCCTGACAAAAATTCGGAAAGCACAAAAGGTGTTGAGCACAAACAACCAGCTTGCAGAAATTGACTTGACCTTGATTTGAGACAACGTAACGTAGTCACGAGACCGCACTTTTCGCTACACTACTAGCAGTACAACAGGCTCATTAAGCTAGAAAAACGAGTGAAGAAAGGGGAAGCGAAGCCCGTCGATGGCGACCAGGCCTGGACGTCCGGGCACATCACACACTCGCACTGAACACACAGAGTGAAAGTCAAATGTGCACCTCCAGGTCTCACCCAAGTACAAAGTCTAAGAGCGAGCGCAAGGTGTCGGCCTGGATACATTGTGGGCCGGGCGGGAAGACCGAGTCCTCCGGGCAGGCAATTTGATCTCTAAGCGAGCGCCACGTCAGCCAGAGCCCCTTACAAGACCACAGCGGGCGCTCGATAGTCCCCGATAATTTCTCTGATTACTTAATTATTACTTTTATCTGCCATCTTAGAATATATGTTTTTTTTTTATTTACACGTTTTTATGCTAGTTAATGTTGATTAAAAACCTAACAAAATAGTTTTATCAAAGGTTTACAAAAGTGCAATTTATAATTAATTTAAAGTTAATAAACAACTGAAATGTAAGGAGTTTTGGAGGGGCAACGACGACCGGAGTCATTCAGGAACACATTGCATCTAAAGAAACTATTAAAAAAGAAAACACCCAGAGAGTGCGCAACTGCTCCCCCTCGGAGTTCTCGGAGGAGACGCAGGAGGGCGGCACCTCTCGGAGGGGATGAGGGGGAAGAGTGGGGAACGCGGCTCGTGGCGGCGATACTGAGGTATGAAATAAAGAAGTGCTGTTACGACGTCGGTTCTCGTGTGTCGGTGGTGTCGGCGCTCCATCGACGCCAAGCCTCACAAGTCACGTGCACTCGATTACAGTGATAAACGAACTCGACTTCCAGCAACTCGTAAGACAGACGGCCAGTTCCGTTATGCAGCGGGAGCACGCAGCGGCTCACGTGCGGCAGCTCGTGCTGGCGGCCGCGCCGTCCGGCCCCGAAGAAGGATCCGTGGCCACTGTTGCTGTCATACACCCCTCCGGCGGACTCGCTCCGAAAATCGGGGCTCAGTGGCCCAAGTCCAACGGGTTCAGCGATGTTCATTCGTTCGAAGAGTTCTGAGGGTGATGGGAGAATTGCCTGAGCAGCGGAGTCTTCACTGTTATGCAACTGGGCCAGGCTGTGCAAGGCAGCGCGAAGCTCTTGTGGTGTTTCGTGGCGGACTTAGCCTCTTGGAACGACTTTATGTCCGCGTTCTGCGCAGAGTTTTTCCTTCATCGGCGCGAAGCGCCGCCTTAAAGGATGTGTTAAGCCGATTCACACAACATTCAGAAAAAAACTTGAAGAAGTTTAGCTACAGAATCGGCGGCGTCCTACGACCGGATCCGTGAAGAAGTGCTTGACACCGAGAAAGTGGACCGCGTGCTCCGACAAATGCACCCGCATCTGCAGGACATCACGGAAGGAGCAAAGTTCCCGAACCTGGGGCAGCCGGCAGAGACGGCGGACGGCCTCAGGGAGCGTGCTTGGCGGCGCCTCCAGCACAGGCCTCCCCCTCGCCAGAGTAACCAAGGGGACAGGGACATTGCCTTCATGCCGCCAGCGCTAGGCACTCTCGCCTTCCCCGTAGGCGAGACTGCCCAGCATGCATCGTCACAAAAGCGTGCCCAACGTCACAAGTCGTCACAAAAGTGGTCAACGCAGATGCATCGTCACAAAAGAAAAGGAGCCGGCGCTGCACCCGCCAGCTCCGCGGCCTTTGCGACGTTGCATCTGCGTCGCTGCGCTTTTCTTTGCGCATTATTTCTAAGGCGCGTCCGCTTTGACCTAGAGCGCACAAGCCGACTTCCGTGACGAGGCATCTGCGTTGCTGTGCTTTTCTGTTTTATTTTTTTCTGAGACGTGTCCGCTCTGCAGCCAATGGGAATTTACGTACAGTTTTGCTCAGCCAATGGGGATTTAGGCGCCGTTTCGCTCAGTCAATAGCACCCGTATTCACCAGGCGCGACTGACTAGCGTCGTTTTAAGGCTAGTAGCACGACTAAGTAGTCGGGAGCTAAACGAGAAATCCGCGACTAACGAGCGATTATGTTCTGCGGTATTCACGAGCGCGAAGTGAGCGGGTGACTATCTAGTCAGTGTACCGTATGTAAGTCTGGACACCATGGGCACCGGCTATATATATTGTGACGTGGACCAATAAAAGTCAGTCCTGCTGCTGGAGCCACACTGAGCGGTCATGTCTTGTCTCGTCTGATACATGGCGCAGCCGACATCGAACGCCGAGGGTTCGCGCAGACCAGACACCAGCGAAACCGGCTCTTGCTCTGCGTGGAAGATGAACAGCCTCAAGCCGCCAGCGGAGCTGCGTCTCACTGGGAATTCCGAAGAGAATTGGCGTATATTCAAGCAAAGGCTGGACATTTACTTGAAGGCCACGGGATACGCATTGAAGCCCGATGACGAAAAGGCAGCTCTGTTTCTCCCAGTGTTGCGGAATGTGCACCCCCATTCCATTCCAATTCCATCCCGGGGATTAGAGTTTTCGATAATTCAATTCCTTTCAATTCCTAGGAATGGAGACACTGAGCCCATTCCCACTGCTGGAATGGCTAAATCGCTCCATTCCATTCCTTTAATTTCTAAACGTAAAAATTAGCACTTGACAGCTACATTTTGTTGCCGGCATAAGCAGCATAAAGCTGGCATTCTCAAATGCAGAGACAATTGCAAAAAAAAGCTAATTTCCTCAAAAAAAGCACTGATTTTTACTAAGCGGTCCGCTGGTGGCAGAAAGTGTTTATTTACAATGCACCGCAAACATCGAGAAAGCCATGATATGTCGAAGCTTGTTTAAGACATCAATCTTGTTTAAGACATCAATCTCGTAACAAACAGCAAAACTTAAATACACTAATTTTTTTGGCAAACTTTTTGGCATTTGTCTTCTAGGACATACACGGCCAGCGTGTTTGTTTGATAAGAGCATAAAAATATCCAGTTCGTTCTTGGCGTAGAAATAAGCTATGTTACTGTATTCTTTAAATACCTGCACAGCAACACGGCTAGTACACTGCTGAAAGCGACTCCATGCACAGCGACAAGAACACATCCTCTGACAAAATGCAACCTTTGCGGCGCAGCACGAGGGACCGTAAAGACCATGTCTAGAAACCTGTTTTAAAGGGGTACGGAAACGAAATTTTAGCGCCGATCTTTCTGCATAAATATGGGCTAGGGACAGGCACCACCTCGGAAATATCAATATCGCGCTGTAAAACACAGGAGAAATAATTTTAAACCTAATTAAACGATTTCAAATTCACATCTGGTGGATGGTGGGAAGTTCTCGTGACACCACTTGTGGCATAGGAGCAGCGCCGTTCTGCGGCAATACGGCGTGCCGGCAAAATTAGCCTAGGCCTGAACGCATTTGCAAAGCCTTGGCGGAGAAAGCCAAAGCGTAGTTGGCCACAGTGAGCTCGTTCTCGTTGCGGTTCTTTGCACGACACGACCCGA
The DNA here is from genome assembly GCF_016920785.2 of Ixodes scapularis. Classification (NCBI taxonomy): domain Eukaryota; kingdom Metazoa; phylum Arthropoda; class Arachnida; order Ixodida; family Ixodidae; genus Ixodes; species Ixodes scapularis. Next base: position 35,040,453 of record NW_024609836.1, on the reverse strand, counting down.
GCATGCTTCTGGCACGGCCGGTATCAGTTAAAGGAGCGATGCAACAATATTTGTACTTTGCTCAAATACCGCTTAAAACGGATCCCTAACGTTAATGACCTATGGAACACGCGTTCGTTTTTCACCCGACGCAATAGAAGTCCCAGAAAAAAATTTAAGAAAAACGAGCAGCGTTCACCCCCTCAACTCGCAGCCAGAACAAGCGGCCACGTGATATGGAGCCGATTATGTGCCGCCAGTGTTGATCATAGCCACGCGCTGGGGTTGGCAAAGCGCAGGACACGCGCTGAGTTCCAGACATTGTTATGGCTCGGCTGTTGTCGTCGTTGCAGCGATTGGACACGGGTCACAACCCGAGTGCTTCTTGAGCTAGCAATTGTCACGAGCCCAAGTCGAGTGCCCACGCAATGCTCGGGTCCAATCTATGAACCGCATTCAAATATCGTCACTTGGGTGTACTGCGATCCCCTCGTTATGTCATCAAACTTTGCAAAGGAGAGATTGAATGAAAATGATCGCTTTTGTCCTTGAAATTACACCGCAACAAAGGAGTGTCTTGGCCAATGGCGTTGCGTGTGAGTATCCTTGAGTCCCAGGTGTGCCAGTGAGCTCGGGTAGAGAGAAAAACATTCCAACTGAATATCGTTGCACAGCTCCTTTAAGTATTAGTTGCTGCGAGTTGCGAGCTGCGAGCCGAAGTTAAAAAAAGATATATTTATACTACGAGAGTCTCAGCAAGAGCCATGCAAATACCTGTTCACACTCGGAGCGGACACGCGCTTTTGATCGAAGTGCTGGATTCGTTCTGTTAGACCGCGTTTCGGTAAGCGCTTCTGGACCGATCTTTCACAATTGCAACTCGACACTTACATGACACTCGGCAAAAAAAGGTTGGACCGACAATCGCGTAGCTCCCACGAACTGCTATAGCTCGACAGTGACCTAGCTTCGTGTCAGAATAAAAATGGCATACTAATAACAAAGTGTACATACCATGTTGCGAAGGTAATCCGTATGGCGTTTATTTCAGCTCTTTATCACACAAAACAAGGAAATAGAATCAATCAGAGTCCCTTTTCGACGACAGCGTTCGTCACCGCTGTCCCGGAAAACAAGGAGATGGAGATGACAAGGGGAAAAGATTGACCTCTAAAATTTAGTTCAGGGATCAAACTATTCATCCGGGAAGGGTCCACAAGGGTCACGCGCACATATTCCATTCAGTAGGCCAGCCGGTCATGGGCAGACGGTCTTGGCCAAGGACCGCCGGAACAACGGTGCGCCGAGTCGGTGTTGCTGCAAGGCCTACTATATTCTGCCGAGCTCGCTTGGTCGGTAGAATCGAGGCCGTCGTAGCTCTTCTCGGGTGTTTGTGGATCCTGCGTTCTTGATCGTCGTGGTCTGTTTCAAGTATCCCTTCCTTTTTTTCTTGCTGGTTGAAGTCGGGACGCACGAGAAGAGCACGTAGAAAAATAAATGCCCGTTGGTTGTCGCTACCAAGTGACTGAGCGACGCTGTCGGCCATGTTGATTTGATCATAAAAATTGCGTAAGACAGCTGCGGAGCTGTCGTTGGATTTTGTCGTAACCTGCGCAAAAGTTACGCCAATTTCGTTTCCAGAATACGGGTTTTCTCTCAAATTTGTCGTACGCACTTTTTTCGTCGTGAGTTCGCTTTGAGAATCCGGCCTCAGAGCTGGTTTTGTCAGTGGTGCCGTGGTTGCCGACTTGCCGTGGTGCAGCGTGCGTGCAGCCCTTGCACATCTCAAACGGCCACGTTGTCACAGGTCGTAAATCGCCGACGCGCCACCAAGTGGCAACGCTCGTAACCACAACATCCACGCCGTAGCCTTTCCCATCTGGCACAAGTGACGTCACGAATGCGCCCAATATCCCAAGACGCATCGCGCTCTCCGATGGCCGATTTTTGAGCGCGCGCCCAATCGGGCCCCTCAGGGTGAAAAATATAGCCATCCGTTCAAAATACAAACGCGCGATTATGATTTACGGATATCATTGATCATATTAAACCTATTTCTGACCATAATAGGTTCATTTCAAGTTTCGCTTCAGTATCGCTTTAAAACGCATAAGTTCACGCTTGCTTTACAAATCTCGATATTTCTTATCATCTTTAATCGATGGCCTTTTTGAATGTATATGCATGTTTTCTTTCCACTCCTGCGATGACCTCATCGAGGTCGCAGTATTTTGAAATAAATAAATAAATAAATATTCAATTGAATTTTTCAATTGAATATTTAGTCAGCATTGACAAAGCTCTTCACATCAAGATACAATTAACGGGGTAATACCGCACCGTTCGAATTGACATTCCCCGTGTTTCTTCAACAACGCCGTCCAACTCACTTGTCACCGCCTCAAATAGGGTCCAGGACTAGGAGCACGAATGCAGACCGGACAGCCGAGACGCGCGGAAGCCAAAACCTCAGTGGCAGCTATCACCCAGCTCTCCTTTTCAATTGCCCTCACAGCAACGGTCGCGCCTCGTCTGGCACGGGACGATCTTTCTGCAGGTCTAGTCAGTTCAGTCACACCAAGAGCGGTGACGATAGTCTACTTCACCTTACGATGGACCTCAACAGACAGCACGAGAGCCAACGAAAGTGCTTTCTGAGTGTCGCGTGACCCTGCAGTCCCGCTCACGGTGCTGGATTGCCTAGGGTGACTCGTAGCGTCCGCAGCTATCCATCGCAAGGTGAAACGAAGCATGCAGAGACTAAAGTCAAAGGAAATGAGCGGGAATGCGCTAGCTTGCTTGTAACCCCGACCCACTAAAACATAAGACACAGAAAACAAGCATCGGAACAAAGACCAAGTAATAGGCGGACTTAAGGGCCGCCCACACTAGCGAGAAAACGCGCCCGGCGCGCCGATAAATCGGTTAAGCGGGAAGATAAAGGGCGTGTCTCAGCACGCGCTCGTGGCGCTGACTGTGCTTCGGCGACATTTTGTTACTTGCCGCGATCGGCGTGCCACGCGCGTTTTCTCGCTAGTGTGGGCGGCCCTTTACACTGCAGTATAAAAAAACAAGCCTCGGAGCAAAGCGCAAGAGGAGAAGAGGGAAGTGAATCTCGCTTTGTTTTAATGCCGAAGCAAACCTACATTTTGCACTTCAAAGGAGTGCGCACGAATGAACCTAGAAGGCAGCAGAGTTGGCTGCCTGCTAAACAACGCGTTTGGAACTATAAGAAAACGATACCTGATCATCTTTCGACGGCGCCCGAGTCAACGAGTTATCAGAGCTCTGCGAGTTAGTAGTCGCTTCCGCTCCCAGATCTCAGTCTGTGCGCGCGCGTGCATTCTACAAACCGTCGCAACAACAACAAAAAAAGCATGAAAAGAAGGACGATGAGTTGTGCAGGGCGGTTTCTTTCTTTGCCGCTCCCTTTTCTTTTGCTTTGTGCTTGGTTTCTTGTTTCGCTCTCGTGTAACGCCATCGAAACCCGACGCCTGCGCGTCCGTGAAAGGCGCCAGGCTACCCCCCTTTTCCCCTTTGCTCTTTGCTTTGACGCTTGTTTTTTCTATGGCATTTTTTTGACGTGTAAGTCTGTTAGGCCTCCCCGAGGGCTAGCAGTTTCCCGCTCATTTTATTTCTGAGCAACTGACTCGCTGACTGGCTCGGTTTAATTAACTGTAAACACTAAAAAAAAAAAAAAAAAAAAAAAACCGTGCCCATTTTATTCTTATTCCAATCCGGGCAAAAGGCATCTAATTCCATTCCCATTCCATTCCCCTCAACGCTGCCGCCATTCCATTCCCATTCCATTCCGGGGTCGTGAAAATGCGGAATGATTCCGGAATCATTCCAACTCCGGAGTGGCAACTCCACAACACTGGTTGTGGAGTTGCCAAAGGCGCTTCCTCTCCCGCACGTCGCGGGAGAGGAAGCGCTGGAGATCTACAACACCTTTGAATTTGCTGAAGACGAAGAAAGGGAAGCGTACGACACACTGGTGCAGAAATTTGAACAATACTGCATCCCAAGAAAGAACGAGACGTTCGAAAGGTATGTCTTCCGGACGCGACAACAAACCGAAGGTGAGCCGTTTGAGCAATTTCTGCGCGACGTGAAAACTAAGGCTCAATCTTGCAATTTCGGAGCGGTCATGGACTCAATGATCAGAGACCAGACTGCCTATGGAATCCTTGACAAGAAACTTCGTGCAAGACTGCTACGGGAAGTCGACTTGACGCTAGAGAAGGCAGGAGGGCTATGTTGCGCTTTTTGCACTCCCAGGAGACTTGGAAGAGGGAAGTGACGTCAACGATACAGCAAACGCAGATTGGATGTTGACAGAGAAAACAAAATCAACATCCGATCTGCATTTGCTGCGTTGTTGACGTCACTTCCCTCTTCCAAGTCTCCTGGGAGTGCAGAAAGCGCAACATAGCCCCCCAGGTCAGATCTGCAAGGCAGCAGAAGTGGCTCAGCATCAAAACAGGACCTGGGAAGGGAATCAGAAAAGCGCAACCGTAGACGCGATGGAAAAAACGAAGTTGCGCGAGTCGACATCACCGTCAAAATGCACGCGCTGCAATCTAAGCACGCGACCCGATCGTCCTGCATATGGCAAGGTATGCCTGGATAGCTAGGTTCGACATTGTACATGTACCTTTTTTTAGTACACGGAAGTGACGTCATCACGTCTGATTGGTTGGAAACAAAAGTGACGTAATTTCCCTAGAAAAATGTGGGCGGAGTCGGCAAAACTGGGCGGAGTCGGCTACCGGACGTGACAACAAAATGACGTTTCGTTTTGTACCGAGTACGTTTTAAAAGGTACTTGCTCGGAACTAGGTGTCATTGGCAGCATGTTTTCGGCGGCGAGGCGTCGTCGTCTCGTCAATTCGACTTTTTCTTTAATAGAGCTTTTTTTTTCGCCCGAAAGGCGGTATCGGGAACACCGCGATGCATTCGAGCTCCCGGAGGAGATCTTTCGGAAGCAATACCGCCTGCCCAAGATCGTGGTGCGGTGGTTGTGCGACGAACTTCGCGAGGAACCGGAGGTGAGGAGAGTGTGTACCTCGTGTACGGTCATGACTGTGGAGCTTCAAGTGTTGTGTGCACTGCGCTTCTACGGCACGGGGAGCTTCCAAGGCATGGTGGCGAGCGACGAACACGTAGCGCGGGACCAAAAGACAGTCAGCGTTGCGGTCCGCGCCGTGTCCGTCGCTATCGTGCGTCGTCTCGGGGTCCAGCGTGGCTGGATCCACTTCCCCGAGGCGCCGAGCGAGAGGTTCGACGCGGAGAAGGGCTTCAGGCTGCTCGGCAGGATACCCGGCGTCATCGGTTGCGTGGACGGGACCATGGTCTCCATCGTCGGCCCGTCCAAGAACGACCCCACCGTCACAAAGGCGGCGTACTGGTGCCGGAAGTACTTCTACGCCCTCAATGTGATGGTGGTAAGTACACTCATGTTACGTTGTCAAAACGCGCCCCAAATCTGTAGAAATAAAAAAAAAACGTATTGCCGATATGGTTTAAGTATGCCGTTTTATGACTGCGGGCTGTGGGGTCTCACGACTGCGCGAGCGTGTGCTCTACGTAGCATGTGAGCCGTGAGACTCTTCTCCCAAAAATAATACTTGTCTGTTAAAACGTGCAAGCTTCCGTAAAAAAAAAAAAAAAAAAAAAAAAAACATTATTTTTGTTTTAAGGTAGTTAGTTGTACCTTGCATCCAGGAAGGTGTGTTGACATGCATGTGTCAGACAAAATAACTTCAAAGGTTCTGAAATTGCGACTGCTTTGAGAACCATAAGTACAATCTACTACTTGTGGATTCAGGCAATTACATGTCAATATCTCTCTCACTTTCAGGTGTGTGACGCCGACTGCCGGATAATGTGCATCGACCCACGGTATCCCGGGTCGGTGCACGACTTCTTCGTGTGGCAATTTTCCTGGCTCCGAAACCAACTCGAGCAAGGGCAGGTGCCACGCGACGGCCGGTTCCTGCTTGGTGAGCATACTAAATTCATTCCTTACGCACACGGTGGCTCCCACTGCTTGAAAGCCACAGTACCACACGTACTGTGCTTGTTGTGAGGCACACAGACACAGTTGCTGGAACTCCTTGAAGTGAGACAACACCCAAAGTTTGCCATTAATCTCTGTTTATGTCCACATAACTCTCACACTCTGCAGGCTACGAAAGCCACACTACACCAATCTCACGACAGTGATAGACTATGCAAGGCATGCGACCGCAGTGCGAGTCGCTGTCCGGTTCGGCCCACTCACTGTTACTGTCTGCCTGTACCCTCTTGGTGGTTGGTTTTTCCATGAAGTTGGAGCTCTTTCACTGATACCTGGGGGCTCGCCTGGTCGCTTGGACGGTCGTCAGTTTGTACGGAATGGGATCAATTGCTCCTTGGCCACTTGGGGCTCGCCAAATCTGTCCTCGGGTCGTCTCTGTCCCACACACTGGATTCTTTTCCCTGACCCTTCTTCTTCGGTCTGCCTATATAGCTCCTCCTATTAGACCCTCCGTGTCCCAACAGGACCTGACTCCTTTCCAATCTAACCACCCCCTCTCTTTTCCCCATCTCCAACTCCACCGAGGATTAGGAAAGAGGTTCGTCGAACTGGCGCCTTATCCCCTTGCTTGCCAAAGACAAAACCAGCGTGTTCTGCTCTGCCCGTGCCTAAGGTCACGGCCGCACTCCCAAAAGCAACAGAGCTTTTATCTGTCGGATGCAAGGGCCTAATAATGCACTTGCATACAACACAGCACCCCTAAGGAATCGTGCACACATCCCATACAACCCACCAGAAAAACACATAGTTACATGAAATAACAGGGAGTTTGCAGGCAAGCTGGTGCTAATTAATCATAATGTAAACTGATACTGTAGTGCAGAAATATTAACACACTTTTAAGTCACACTTAAGTTACATTATAATTGACATAGTTGCACACAGCTGTTTTCTTGCCTTTTATTTTAAAAAGTAAAGAATGTAATATGTTCCATCCTCTACATGTGCAGGTGACAGCGGCTACCCCTTGGAGCCTTGGCTCATCACCCCTGTCGCCGGGAACCACGCGACCTCCACCGCTTGCGGCCGGTTTAATAAGGCGCATTCCTCGATCAGGTCTGTTGTGGAGCGCTGCATCGGGCTGTTGAAAAACAGATTCCGGTGTCTGCAAAGGCACCGGGCTCTGTATTACCACCCTTCAACAGCCACCGCCATTATTTCGGCATGTGCAGTGCTCCACAACATCTGCCTTGCATCGAGCGAGCCAGAACCGGAGTCAGACTCCGACCCTGAAGAGTCAGAGCTGGAGTCTGAGCCGAGCTCGGACGGTTCTGAGCCGAGCTCGGAGAGGTCAGCGTCGGCTCTCGAGAGGCTGGCTCCTGCCGGCCCTCCGGTCGGCCTTCCGGTCGGCCTCTCGGACAGGGGGAAGGCTCTGAGGCAGCGCCTTGTCGCCCGGTTCGGAACCCGCCGCAGACGTGCCCGTGCGGAGCGCCACACGCAAGGGGTCCGCCGCCACGACGGTAGTCCCGACCACCAGGGACACCGTCGGGAAGCCCCTCAGCGCCCTCGCTGCGGTGGTGCCCAGCACGGACGCCGCCAGCGACAGGGAACATCTCGCCACCACGACTGAGGTCCTGACCACCAAGGACCCCGTCACATCCTTGCCCTCAGTGAAGCCCTCCCCGTGGAAGCCGTAAAGTGCACACTTCGCTTCCTGCTCCACAGTCATGGCCGTCCACAAGCTACATACTCTCTTCAGCTCCTTCACCTTGTGAAGTTCGTCGCACAGCCAGCGTGCTGCCTCCGGATACGTGTCGAGTGCATCGCGGTGAAATCGATACAGCCTTTTTTTATTTTTATGAGCAGAAGGCACGAGACGCAGTCGACAGTGACAGAAAAGGTTTGGAGGTTTAGTTGCCAGACCAACAGGTCATCTGGATTGCCCCTGCAAAGAACTCAGAATTAATCTAGACTACCTCTAGAAAGAAATGCTTGCTTTTGCAGATTGCTTTCTTAGTTGCTGATTGAACCAGGGATATTGTTGTCATGGACATTGTTTCATTTTACAAATGCTTCAAAGCGTCTTGCCTTCTGCTCCATTTTATTATCTCTTTTATGGTACTTCATCAAAGTTAGGTGATTGTGTTATCTCAAGACATGTAGTTTGTTTTGAAAATTGCTTTATTTCTTAAAGAAATACCTGTGACTTCATGAATAAAAGTGTGATAACATGGAATGTAATATTTCATTCTTGGAAGTAAAACTGAGCATCGACTGGAACCATGTAAGCAATTGGGCAATCTTAAGTATATATCACAGATATCTTGTTGAACACTCTGGTCTTATTTGAGCACAATAGTTAAATTTTGAAAGGAAAAAAGAAATATATATATATTCTCTGACTAGCATATTACCATATAAACACTGGACCACTTTGAAAGAATTATCACAGATGTTGCGCCAAACATTCTTATTTGAGCACAGCAATAGCAAGTTCTCGAAAGATAAAAAAAATTGTTTCTGACTAAAGCAGCCGTCACTCGCGCGCTCCCCGTTGGTTCCGCCGACCCCTCCGCTGCCCCCGGCACACCCGGCTCCTCGTGGTTCGACATTTTGGTTTGAAGAAGGCGCGTAGCGCACATCCCGCATAATATTGGAACAACTTTCTCTCCAATTAATTCTTAAATGTATTGCAAAAGGACACAAAAAAGCGGTTTGTTTTAACAACGCCCAAAAGGTTTTGATTGTTTTTCGATACTTTTACCTGTACTAGAACAGATGCGACGGCCAGCGACGCACAGGATTGGTTGCCGTTCCTTCGCTAAACGCAGGAACTGCTCCCCGCGTCGTAGTAAATCCTACCCCGTATCCCGCGCGTAGGGACGCCTCAGGGAATGCGTAGCTACTTCCTCTCGTCGGTGGTTGGCTCCGGACGTCGCTGAAACGGGTGAGTGTCAAGTTTGCGATGACGTAGCGGCGTCAAAGTGGGCAGAGCCGCCACGTGAGTGTTGCTAGGATATATACGCTCCTCCTTTGCATTACGTCACTTCCATGTACCTTTTCTCAAATGTCCAACCTAGCGATCCTGAGGTGTGGAAGAAAGAACCACTTTGCCGTCCGCTGCCCTTTGAAAGCCACTTCGCAGGATCAGCGCAATTGTTGCGTTCACCAGCAACAAGAACGAAGTAAAGAGCAAGATACAAATTCCACTCACCAGGGCAGGAAGCAGTCTGCAGCCGCGTTGCGAGCTCTTCGAAACGAAGAACAGCAAAACGTCGCCCCGCTGAACCTTGGCAGCGACTCCTCCGACGACTTCGACATCCTGGATATAAGCGTCTGTTCAGCAGACACCCGCCAAGACTGCATAATCACCGCATCCGTGGTTCAGGGCACTGGACCTCGCACCACCGTCGAGCTCAAGGTGGACACCGGATCGCAAGCAAACCTGATCCCGTTCTCGGTCTTCCGAAAGGTGGGCCAAACATCTAGCCTTCGCCCCAGTGGCTCAACACTCAGGAACTACGATGGAGGTGTGATAAAGCACCTGGGCATTGCGACGTTGCGACTGAGGTTTCATGGCATGGAAAGATCAGAAATTTTCTTTGTTGTAAAGAATGGACGCCAAGCAATCCTAGGGCTACAAGCATCGGAGATGTTCGGTCTTGTCACGCGCGTTGGATCTGTAGGCATTGAGAGGAGCGTGCCTCAGGAGTTTGCAAGCGTCTTTTCGGGAACGGGTTGCGTCAGTCGTCGTTACCGCATGGTTCTCAAGAACACGCCCAGCCAAGTGTTCAGCCGGCCCGGCGCGTGCCTCTAGCCCTACGCGAACCTCTTAAAAACGAGCTGCAACGAATGGTAAAGCATGGCATCATCGAGAAAGTCGACGCACATACAGACTGGGTAAGTCCGTTGGTAATTGTAAAAATTAAAGACGGGACTCTAAGGGTGTGCCTAGACCCTAGACGCATTAATTCACAATTGAAAAGAGAGCATTACCAGTTGCCTCGGCGGGAGGATATTGAAGCCGAGCTGTCAGGAGCTCAATTTTTTACAACGCTCGATGCAAAAGCCGGTTTTCGCCAGATACCGTTGGATGAGGATACATCAAAAATATGTACGTTTGGAACGCCCTTTGGAAGATACAAATTTCTTAGACTTCCCTTTGGCATTTCTTCTGCGCCAAAGGTTTTTCAGAAGACTCTAAATAAAATTTTTGAAGGAGTACCGGGTGTGCGAATCTACATAGACGATATTCTCATTTGGGGACGTACTAGACGGGAGCACGATGAGCGTTTGCGAATAACCTTGCAGAAAGCTGCAAGTGCGGGTTTAACATTCAACGCGGAGAAGTGCAAATTTGCCTTGCGAGAAATTACATTTCTAGGAGACATTATTAGCAGCAATGGTATCAAGCCCAATCCCAATTTGATCAGCGGTCTGTCATCGATGACTGTGCCAGAAAACAAAAAAGCATTACAATGTTTGCTGGGAGTGATCAACTACTTCGGCAAATACCTTCCTCACCTAGCGCACAAGACAATGTGTCTCAGAAGCCTACTAAGGAAACATGTAATTTTCGAATGGTTACCAGCCCATCAAAAAGAGTTCGATGATTTGAAGACGCTGCTTGCAAAACCACCACTCTTGGCAATCTTTGACCCGCAGAAACCTACAAAAATCTCATCAGACGCATCCTCTACAGGACTGGGAGCAGTACTCTTGCAGCACAATCAGAATAATTGGCGTCCCGTGGCCTATGTTTCAAGGGTATTAACAGATGTTGAATCGCGCTATTCTCAAATAGAGAAGGAGGCACTAGGGATAGTAATGGGCTGTGAAAAATTTCACCAGTTTGTCTACGGAATGCACATAACAATTGAAACTGATCATCAGCCACTTATCTCCATTTGCAAGAAATCCATAGGTGACATGCCCCCGCGTCTTCAGAGATTCTTTATTCGTTTGCTCAAGTACGATTACACGATGCAGTTCGTTCCCGGAAAGAACCTGCTAGTGGCTGACATGCTCTCAAGAGCACCAGTCAATGACGGCTCCCAAGAGTCAACTGCCGACGTTGAGATTCACGCAACCGGTGTCCTGTGGGACTTGGTGTCTGCAGCTACCCTGACACGGTTGACAGCAGAAACTGCAAAAGGTCTAGTACTACAACAGGTAATCAATGCAATTACCTCTAGCACACCTGTCGAAGGGGTCTTCAAGTCTTTTGAGTCGGACTTAACGGTAATAGAAGGAATTCTATTCAAAGGAAGCAGGGTTGTAGTGCCTCAAAGTATGCGTAAAGAGATATGTTATTGCGTCTGCATGACGGACATCAAGGAATGAACAAGTGTAAGGCTAAAGCACGCAGGCTTATTTTTTGGCCCGGTTTAAACGAAGAAATAACATCGATGATAAACAGCTGCTCCGTCTGCAAGCGCTATGCCTACGCACTGCCATCTGAACCTTTTTTAATGCGTGAAACACCGAAACTTCCATGGAGTCGGGTAGGAACGGATATATTTGAGTTTGCCGGGAAATCGTATTTAGTTGTCTTCAATGCATTCTCTAATTACCCTGAAGTTGAAAAGCTAGACGACCTGACAACCACGACAGTGATCGAGAAACTGAAAGCCATATTCGCAAGGCACGGTGTACCGATGGTTGTCACTTCGGACAATGGCCCACAGTTTTCGTCTCACGAATTCAAAGCGTTTGCTATGTCGTATGACTTCGAACATCTAACGTCCAGTCCCAGGTTCCCACGCTCGAACGGCCTAGCGGAAAAAGGAGTTCAGATTGTAAAACGAATTTTTAAGAAAACCAATGCGGTTGGTGAAGACAAATGGTTGGGACTCCTAAATTATAGATCGACTCCGCTTGAAGGGGGCCTTTCGCCGAGCGAGTTGCTCATGAAAAGAATTTTAAGGTGTAGGTTGCCCAACTTTACAAGCAGAGAAAGAAACAGCGTAAAGAAACGCCAGCAGCAACACAAAGGAACTAATCTCGACGAACTTCACCCTGGCGATGTTGTAAGAATCAGGAATGCTGGGTCATGGGAAACAAAAGCGAAAGTAATTCGCAAGGTTGCACCGCGGTCTTTCGAGGTGATAACAGAGGACCAGCGTTCATTTCGCAGGAATAGGCAGCACCTACAAAAGACACAAGAACAGTTCCATCTGGAGGAGGCCGACGGTACTGGCAGTGAATCGGAAGAATCTCTGTACTCGAACGACAATGAAGAACCACCAACAGTGTGCCAGCCCGCCGTAGCCACAGCTCCAAGTACGCCTGAAAACCGCCTCGACGCAACTAGAGCTGCGAGCACAACAGCTGGGGGTACCTCCCTTCAACAAGGGACCCAGCCTAGAAGATCAACCAGGCAGCGCAAGCCTCGCGCTGCACTAACATATGACGAAAACTTTCATCAAATAGTCTGATTCGTTTTTTTTTCTTGGTTTTTGTTTTTTAGTGTGTCATGAAGTTTTTTTTTTTTTTGTTCATATTTTACTTCGTTCATTTTTATATATGACTTCTTCTTAGTGTTTATATTGTTGGTTTGTTTTTTTTAAAGAAAGGAAGATGTACCGTATGTAAGTCTGGACACCATGGGCACCGGCTATATATATAGTGACGTGGACCAATAAAAGTCAGTCCTGCTGCTGGAGCCAGACTGAGCGGTCATGTCTTGTCTCCTCTGATACAATGGTCTCTTGGCCAGTGGCCAGAGAGTGGCCATTCAGCGGCCAATGCTTGGCCGATGGCTGATGGCCAGTGGCCATTGGCCAATGGCCAGATAAAGGCCAGTCACCGGCCAGTCTCTGGCCACTGTCTGGCCACTTGGCCAAGGACCATAGCCAGCCATTGGCCGATGACTGGCCAACTCTGTGCTGCTTGGGTATAGTCTATAGACAATATAGTCCTTCCAATCATCCATCCTATAATACAAGACGTACTGTTGCTGGAAGTGGTCTGGTCGTCTTCACACTGCCTCGCAAAAAGAAAGGGGAATGAAGAGGACGCCGCTGAAAGAAAGCGGCATCCCCCTGAGGCTCAACGCGTTCATTGTGCTAACGAGGCACATGAAAAGAGAGAACGTTGTTTGGATAGGAACGAAGAAGGAAGGTGGAGTCGTTTTTTTACAACCAGGGGCCGAGTGATGGAACGAGTTTTTTCTTAATATAATCAACAGAACATTGCCTTCACAGAAGAAACGTCAAAATGCGACAACCGCAGAAACGCAACCCTTTTTTCTAAACTCAAAACTTTTTTTGCGGTACATTTCATGAGAAACGAGTTAACCTCGTGTGAAACGTATAAGCGTTGCATGTAGAGATAATTAAACGCAAAGCGTACGTAGCGGATAGAAGCCGTACAAAAATATCGAAGACATAGCTCGTCAAACGTAATGATACGTAATTATAACAAAGCAGCAGTAATTATATCCTTGACCGTACGATCCGCAGCCCGACGTCTTTGCTCTGCGCCGCTAGAAGGAGGTAAAAATGAGCGCAAGCAGCTGTATTAAATTTTTTTGTTTGTTTCTTTAACTCGGGGTAATCTGAAGTAAAGTCACTGAATCGTGGGAAAGTAACGCCAAGGTCTCCCCTCTGCTTGCCATTTTGGACCATGGAATGCGCAATATTTCTCACGAGGAACAATATAATTGTAAGGTAGCCCCGAGAGCGAACACAAGCGTCGTTGCGGTCGCCGCGGCCTGATTGGGTGAGGCGTACCGTGACGTCAGGGCGATGACTCCGCTCCGCGATCTCGCATCGGCTCGCTTCCCAGCACCGGTTTCCCGGTTTGGCGTTGTGTGCCGCAAGCTCTTTGAGGACCTGGACTTCGTTTAACCGGTGTACAAGGCGTTGAGTTAGGCCGATATTGACGCGCTTCCGTACATTTTATAAGCCTGCTTGTCCCTTTTACCTTTAAAATTGGGTTACAAATCTCGAAAGCCATCGGCGGAGGCAATTCCGCCAATGAACCTCCCCGTCCGTCCACACGACACAAGGCAATTTCGCGAGAGATCAGTGACGCGGTGGCGCAGGTGTTTCAGACGCTGGAATTCTGTTCCTTGCATGTTCATGATTTAGGACGATATTACATCCCGCTTTCAAGGCATTTGAAGTGGCATTTATATCATGGGCCTTTGGTTGGTCGGCAAATTAGCTCGCGACCTCGACTTTGCGCTGCCACGCCGCATGCGCTGGTTCGCAGATGTTCTAAAGGCCCCGAGTCTGATTATCTTTGAAGTGCTCGTGGAACGGGGTTGTTTTACATAAATGTAGCTTCTTCGTGAATTAATTATATAGTTTATACACGTATGCAGGCATATTTATTAGAAGAAGCACAATTACTGGAAATTAGTTCGTATGGTAGCAGCAAAGACGGCCGAATTTCCCCCAGTTGCCTATATAATATGTATTGAACTGCCCAAAATATGCACAGCAATAGTGCCGTAATTTGGAATGTTTATACTTTTTCCGGACCTTTTTATTAAAGCCTTGGGCATTCGGAAAATACACCGTTTAGTCTGAATTGTCATTTCCAGTCAAAAGAGACACTGCTGCAGGTCTCCAAAAGCTTCCTCAGCCTCCAAACTCCCTATAGCTGGACTCTCTAACAACAAAGGAAAACAAGAGCAAAAACAAGCATTCGAACGTCTGTCCAGTGGTAGATGCAAGACTACAGTAGTAGCAGAAAATGTGGAACCTGTGAAGGGCGACAGTCTGCGTGAGAAAAGCTTCTGGTATTTTAGCTTCAGGACAATTTAAATTTAAGTAAAATCTCAATTTTAGGGCTTAAGAGACTAATAACGAGCTAGACACCTTCGCTTACGTTTGTTATACATTACTTGAGGGTTGATATAAACAAGTCCACAGATACCACCCGTGTAGTCCATTGTAATACTATCCGAATCCAGCAAAGGTCAAATGCGAGCAATGTATATAATAAATGTTCCTTGTTTTTTTTACTTTGCCCCTGCACTTGGGCTGTCTTACTTGTGATTCTCTCCCCATGGCCCAGACTGTATTTAGCATGTTGCTCGAGCAGCAAGCAGCTTTTCTGCTCTGTTGAGCTTGTTTAAAAACAGAGATACAAAAAGAAAATAGTATACATGACCTGCCAATTCATTCAGACCATCTGCAGCATGTATTGTGCGAGATGTAAATCTATAGTGATGCTCCTGCAATTGTGGCCATATTTTTTTTTATTTTCATATACGAGCTGCGATTCATGCGTTGCCTGCCCTGTCAGCCATGCTTAATATTCTGGTTGAAGTCTCGCCTGTAGCTACAGACCATACCTCAATAAAGGCACATATAAAAATTTACACTTCCTACAAAAAAACATGCCAAAAGAAAATTAAATAGAAACGAGCGCGCCGACAGCTAGCGTCGTCACAGCCTCCACAGGGCTAGCGGCGAGAGTCGGGAAAAAATTCTCTCCTCGCCGTGACGTTATCCCGGTTTGCCGTAAGGGGGCGCCACGCGAACTTCTCGGGGCTAATAGTCTATAGACAATATAGTCCTTCCAATCATCCATCCTATAATACAAGACGCACTGTTGCTGGAAGTGGTCTGGTCGTCTTCACACTGCCTCGCAAAAAGAAAGGGGAATGAAGAGGACGCCGCTCAAAGAAAGCGGCGTCCCCCTGAGGCTCAACGCGTTCATTGTGCTAACGAGGCACATGAAAAGAGAGAACGTTGTTTGGACAGGGACGAAGAAGGAAGGTGGAGTCGTTTTTCTACAACCAGGGGCCCAGTGATGGAACGAGGCTTTTCTTAATATAATCAACACAACATTACCTTCAGAGGAGAAACGTCAAAATGCGACAACCGCAGAAACGCAACTCTGTTTTGAAACTCAGAACTTTTTTTGCGGTACATTTCATGAGAAACGAGTTAACCTCGTGGGAAACGTATAAGCGCTGCACGTAGAGATAATTAAACGCAAAGCGTACGTAGCGGATAGAAGGCGTACAAAAATAGACATAGCTCGTCAAACGTAATGACACGTAATTATAACTGGGAAGATTGAGTCTTAAGAAGATATATTTACTAAGCAAAGCAGCAGTAATTATATCCTTGACCGTACGATCCGCAGCCCGACGTCTTTGCTCTGCGCCACTAGAAGGAGGTAAAAAGGAGCGCAAGCAACTGTATTAGGTTGTTTTTTTTTTCTTTTTTTCTTTTAAGCTAGGGGTAATCTGAAGTAGAGTCACTAAATCGTGGGAAAGTAACGCCAAGGTCTCCCCTGTGCTCGCCATTTTGGACCATGGAGTGAGCAATGTCTCTCACGAGGAACAATATCATTGTAAGATATTAGTGCAGATAAGCAATTATGATAAGTTGGTTGAATATTGTGTGCTAAAAAAGCTCATATTGGCTGAAAACGCTTTCGGCCTAATGACGCTACACATCTCTTTTGTGGCGCGGCTGATTTGGTAACGACTTTTTTGAAGCTTCGCAGATTTAAATGCACCGAAATGGCGATTGCCATGGCAACAAGTAACAATCAGCAAATCACCTTGCGAGGTTTCGGTTGTCTGTATGTTAGTATGCTTTGGGTGTATCTCAGACACGTAGACAGAGGGGGGGGGGGGGGGGGGGGGGGAAGTGCATCAGGGAAGCGGAAGAAAAGGCGTTTAGCTACTCGAACCATGTCGTAAGAGGTTACTGTTGATATGGTACATGCTGCGTTGTCACATTTTCTTACCTGAATACATGGTAATTAAAACGTGCGCAAACATGTTAATATTACCAGCAGGCACGTAGCCAGGGGGGGGCGCATAGGGCCTGCCCCCCCCCCCCCCCCCCCCGAAATCTTCTATTTTTCTGGGACCTCCTCTTCCCCCTTCCCCTCATACAGCATTTTGTCATGGGCGCCCCCCCCCCCCCCCCCCCCCGAAACAAAATCCTGGCTACGTGCCTGGTGTATGCACATTAGCATCTGTTTCGTCGTCTGCTATTCTCCGCGCACCCCTTCGCTCAGACTGCGGCGCAAGCAGCGAGCGCCTTGAACCAGCCATACGTCGATTCTTCGCCACGCGATTATGCTCCCGCCCACATCCTCGCGAGGAGAGCCGGATCACGTGATGGAAGGGAGGCTTTTGATTGGTCCGGCGAGAGCGTGACTCCCACCGCAGTCTCAGCTTAGCGTTGAACGGAGTATGACCGGCGGGGAAGGCAATGGCGCAATTCTCTCAGTATCTGGTGACTGTAGCCCCTGGGCCCGTTTGCTCGAAGCCGGCTAACTTTAACTGCGGCAAAAAGTTAACCGCCCTTCCCTACGAAGTACGTACAAGTGCCACGTTTGACGAGGGTTGGGTGTGTGATACCTCTTTGTTTTATTGTGCGCTTGTAGGTCGTGTAAATTAGTTGGTTAGAGCGAATATAAGTGAATTTCGTGGAAAGGTTTCCGAAAAGGAGCGAACCCCCAAGAACGCGCGCAGCCGGGTCTTCGCGACGCAGCGCGCCATAGAGTTAGGATTCTTTTCTTTTTTTTTTTTTTTTTTGCTTGTGGTACAGATAATGGGTATGGTAAAACGAAATCAACCCTTACTTGGAAAATTGTTCAATGTTTGACTATTTGATAGCCAAGACAAGCCTCGTTGAAATTTCCTTCCAAGTTCGAAAGAGGACGACGAAGTTCGATGCCAGAGACAACGAAGTGAGCAGTAAGAGGCGGGCAGCACACCGGCAGCTTGGTTGGCCAGCGTGTAAAAACTGTATATAAACCTTCTTTATATAAAAAAAAAAATCGTATGCTTCAAGTCCAGTTAAAAAAACTTTCAGCCTGTCCACTTCAGTGAAGAAGGGAGAACAGCGAAGCTGTACTATGGTGGGAATGAAGTCATGGGCGGCCGCGAGTCGGAAAGCCAGAGTGGAAAAACTGGAGAGGTTGCCGCCAGCTATGAGCGACGGCGGTAACCATGGCAACCCGCAATCCGGTTGTCAGGTTGCAGCCGTCACTCATAGATGGCGGTAACTGCCCAGAGTTTAGTGTCATCATTTGTTTGCTGACGGACATGATACTGGGGAAACTATCCCTTAACAGCTCCGCTGTAAAAGTACATATTGCTAGATTGCCCAAGCATTAAGGAGAATGCTAGGAATGTAATTCTACGTGCCACACGCGCTCGACTTCCCCGTATAAAAGGTTCGAAGTAA
Organism: Ixodes scapularis; assembly: GCF_016920785.2. NCBI lineage: Eukaryota > Metazoa > Arthropoda > Arachnida > Ixodida > Ixodidae > Ixodes > Ixodes scapularis. The sequence continues at coordinate 35,022,279 of NW_024609836.1, read as the reverse complement.
ATAGTTCAAATTGGGCTTTGACGAACGCGCGTGCAAGGAGAAATTTGTTTTAGTCTTTTATTTAGAATAGTTACTACTACAGACGTCAGCACTTGCAGCACGTGTAACTACAGTCGTAGCATGCTCCAATTGGTGCTTCGATAATTTAGCAAAACGTCTATTGACGCGCGGTCTGCTTCTACGATCCACTACGATTACAAGGACAATTCCATGTCGACAATTACCGCGTCCCTTTAGGTTTCGGAAGCGCCAGAATCGAAAGACTATCTAAAAAATGGGGCCAGAATATTGCACAAACTTTGCGATTTAAGTGAGGCAAAGCAAAGCGAAAGCCTCTTGCACCATTCCATGCTGACCAACATGTCCGATATTGCAGCGACTGCAACATAGTAGTTCAAAGCTAGCGACGCTCGCTGGCAAGGGCAACGCCATGTTTCCTCGCCGTCCCTACTCTGCCGGTCACGTGACCTAAAACTTAGGTAAATGCTGTTAACTTTCTGCTGCGGTTAAAGTTAACCTGCTTCGAGCAAACGGGCCTTGGTATCCTAGAAGACCGCCAGCGCGCGCATCTGGCTTTCGAATGTCAAAGTGTAGCTCCTCATTATAATTCCATGACGTTACTCGGCGCACCTATAACGCACCAATGAATTGCGCAACGACCGCATGACGTCATGACTTCGCAGATAAGCTAGTATAGATAACGTAGCAGGAGCGATAAATATCATCCCCTTTGCGATCACTTCGGTTACCACAACGGTCTCCTCGCAACCAAAGTAGAGCCCTAATAGCGAGCTTTCGTAGACCACGTTCCCCCCCCCCCCCCCCCTAAGCCCTCCGTCCATGACTATGACTGTAGAATTCCGGGTATCGTAGACTACTACACTGGCTAAATTTCTCATCTACAGCTAAGCACCGGTCACCCGTTGAGGCGTACCAACATCAAGGCTATATAAACCAACAAAAGCAAGCCAATTTTTTTTTTCCGGAGTCAGTCTTGTTTTAACGCTCGATTCCGCTGTTTCGCCGACATCGACGCCTGCGACAATAGCCTTCCTCTATTTTGTTTTGGGCACAAGTTCGCCCCATTAAACGTTTAGTTTCTTCAGTTATTCGCCGCCTCATCATTTGTCAATCGTGACAATATTCTGCTCCTTATAGTTGGACTGCAGAAAATGACCCTACGATGTTTTAGAGCGCAGCTCTTAGACGCTCGTTTCCGGCTTGAGCGGCGTCGGCGTACCGCACCCCCCCCCCCCCCCCCCCCGAGGACCTAGGGAGGACCTCGGGTTCCTTCGGGAGGACCTCAGGGAGGGGGGGGGGGGTCACATGACCCCACCCCCTTGAGGTCACGTGACCCCCTTTCCCCCGAAGTCACGTGACCCCCCCCCCCCCCCCCCCAACACCTCCTAGAGAAGAAGGCCAGAGCGCTCTGAGAGGTTACGTCACAAAGGCGGAGGAGGAAGTCCATGGCGCAACTACGTGAGAATACGCTATCGACGTGAAGAAAATGCTCCTTGACAAGCGGCGCGGTGGTGTTCATGCGCGTTTATCCGACATTAATATACGTTTTAAAGGCGCAGTCTTGTACAATTTATTATATATATAATATAAACGTAATATACAACGCGTTACCAAGGTTGAGAGTACCAAATTTATATTTATGAGTATCCCCGTAACCGCGGTACTACGTGCAGTTCCGCAGCACCCCACACTTTTCGAAAGGACCGGCTGCGATGCTGCGGATGCCACATAGCTCCGATTCTGGTAAATTTACGTTGTGTGTGAGCTGCTGACTGTCTGAAAAGGAACGCTGAGACATCTCAGAAGAGAAGGTAACCGAAAAGAAATCCAGTCATTGTCGCAGGGAGCGCACACGAGCAAGAGATGGGTCGACAACGTTAAGCCTTTCGACGCCGCTGCTCTCGTGTGTGGTACTTTTGAGACTTGTTTCCCGTCGTATTTCTGTTTTCACCGTAGTCTCGGGTAGTTTTTTTTGTGTTTGCTTGACACTACGGCATTTACGTGGATTCGTGAAACAAGTCCTGCTACAATTTGAGTGACATGTGTGACAACTAGCCAACGAAGACTGGTCGATTAATCGATAGACCTCTCGACAGAGAGAGGCTTCTTGGAGTTCGTGTTCAAATGTGTTTGTCACGGATATTGTGGGACGTATGGATACGATCGACAGGTGAGAAACAAATTATTTACGGGCTTTCTTGGTCATGTAGGACGCGAGTACAATGCTGCAATCGTTTTTTTTTTAAATCGCATGATAGATTGCAATTTTGTTATTTGTCGTTATTCGTGTGTAGTTGCGTCGACATTTGTAAATATGTGCGGTAATCTAGTTTTCACAAGAAGGTGAAAAACAAGTTTGTGTGATTATTGAAAGTGCGTTGTCTGTGGTTCTGTGTTTATTTATACTAAAGTTATTGTATTGCCTTTACCGCGTTTATACTAGAATCTTAACTGTATTAAGGTAATAGTATTATTATATACCAAATAAGTTATGTTTTGTTCTAAGGCAGCTCGAGCCCATAGGGAGAAGTAAATTAGTAGTCTAAGTAGCAAGTTTAGTACCCCTGCCACACGGAAAAGTTAATATATTTTCATTCAGTGATATAGGATTTAATCAGCTCGCGGTCTTGAGTGATTATACGAACGCCGCAAGCGGATTTGTCGACCCCATAATGTCATTCGATCGAAATTACATTACTTTTGCCATGTGGCCGGGGTATGATGCAAGAATTCAGTGACTGCACGCGATAACGTCGCTTACATGATCGTGAGAAACACTTCTCTTGCCTTGTCCGCGTTGACTACGTCTACCTGATTTTTAACTGTTCTGTTTTGCTGTTTCCAAATCACTGCGTGTCTCGCCATTTTGTCGAAGTGTTTCTGTATAAAATATGCATTCCTACAACAATAATTGCATGACTCAATGTTTTCGACTGAAAACAATCAAATTTTTCTATCGACGTCTTATACGCATACCTCGTGCCATTTCGTACCGATTATTTAGCGGTGTAATATTTTTCTCGGGTAATAAAATGTTTTTTAGACCCGTTGCTATGTGCAGCTTTCATTTTAGCTAATATGACACGCGTATGTGACTAAAAACGGGTTACGACGGTCGATCCACGCGCGTTGCCTTCGCTTCGACGCGCGCCTCCGATGGCCTTCCTTTGCGACGTCACGAGAAGAGCGCTGCGGCCTTGTCATCAAGGAGGTGTTGCCCCCCCCCTCAGTACCCTTCCCTACTCCTCCTCAGGAGCTTTCTCATTCGGCGTTACAGGGAGTTGTAAACGGCTTTCACTTTTTTCTTCTTTTTTGGCCGTTTTGTGTTGTTGCGCGCTAATAAACCATTCTGGTAAACTAGATTTGCGCAACCGTATAATCGTCGTTGTCACTGACGTCGATTCAAATTACGCAAAGCGGAAGTATCTTCAAAAGTAATTGAATTAAAGTTCTAAGTATTTGGTATACTACTCAAGATACTTTACAGTGAGAGTAAATTGAGTAGTATTTTAAATACTTTATGAAGCCGGTATTTAGTAACTTAACTTAAATACTTTTATCGAGTATTCTGTCCAACACTGCTTCCAATGCACCGATTTTACCGCCAGTTTTGGTATGCCACCGCCCACCGCTGACAAGGTGCATTTGTCACGAATTCCAGCGTATTTTAGAGCGCAGCTCTTAGGCGCGCGTTTCCGGGCTAAGCGGCGTCGCCTTCGCCGTCTTCGTAACCGTGCGTTGCATTATGGGACGTTTCGCAAAATGACGTCACCTGAATACATTTTACGTTACGGGAAATTGAGTGAATTTGACGTCTCATGAATGAATGTGACGTCATGTTAATGAACGTGACGTCACCTAACGTCACACGTAACGCCACTCAACCCGAAAAACGTTTTCCTCTAAATTTAGCGAAACAATTTTACTCTCGTGACATCACACTGGATGTCACGTGTGACGTCACATAAATGAATGTGACATCACGTAAAGTTTAGCGGAAAATCTTTTCCGCTAAATTTAACGGAAACATTTCCCCGCTAAATTTAGCGGGGAACTGACCTAACGTGACCTCAACACCAATTCAGTTTCCCCGCTAAATTTAGCGGGAAAATGTTGTTAAATTTTCTGTTTATTTAGCTGGAAATTTCTCGCTAAATGGTAGGGGAGCAGGAGAGGAGGACGGGAGGGTACGGAGGGGGAGCAGGGGCATACCCTCCCCTCCGTACCCTCCCCTCTGTACTTTCCCCTCCTCCTCCCCAATAGCTGCGCTCTAATTCGGCATTGCAGAAAATTGTAAACGTCTTTCATTCTTTTGTTTTGCTTGTCTTTTCTTGGATTGTTATTGTTGGTCGCCGCAACCCCGCCTATCTGTTCGGAAGATCACGAAGGGTCGGTTGCTCACTTTTCGAATTATTTTTTTTTTCTGCTTATTCCGTCAATCCCTTTTGCGTTCGGAAGAGATGCGTATAGTGCATGTTTGTTTATACTTCGAGGAGCCAGGTGAGGTCTTTTTGTTAGAAATTATGTTTGCTAATTGTTCAGTGACCCTCGGAGTCAGTCGACTTATCGACTTTAGTTAGACTCGTACACGCTTTTGACGTGTCTTATATTTCTCGTAAAGGTTTGTATGCTAGGTGATCGCTCGTTGACCCCGGCCATGCGTCAAAGATCTCCGCTAACCGGTTCAATCCGGAAGGCCAGGTTAGACCGGAGGTTGTTTTTGTAGCGAAAGGTCATATAAGAGTTTATCAAACAAAGGGAAGGCAGTGCGCGGCCAGTGGCCTCTACTGAGATCTGCTCCATCTTGCTCCCTCCTGAGTCATTCTTTTTGTCTGTTGGTGGGCTGCGGCTCCAGTTTACGCATTCCTTGCGAGTATACCGTAGTGGCTTGTTTTTGTCCTTTCTGGCATGTGTTTGCCGTGCGCAACGTGTGCGTGGGAACCTTCGAGATCGTCTCACCGATCGACGTGGCCGGTCTTCATCTGGACGCCAGCATCCTGACAAGCTTCGGTGGCTTCTCAGCGTCAGACAGATAAGTCTATTTGTTTCTGGTTTTTCTTCGCCCCTCCGAACTCTGTTTCGCGAGTGCGGTTTTGCTGAGTTTTTGGACGTTATACTAACTGCCTGTTATAGTCGGTGACAGGTCAAGAAGGAAATGTAAGCTCCTCCCACCAATTTCCACTTCAGTAGAGCGAACGTTGGAGAGAAGAGGGCGCCTCCTCTCCAGTGTTCGCTCTGCTAAAGTGGAAAGAGGTGAGAGGAACTTCCACTTTACTCAACTTGTCACCCCCTATAGTTTTTTTTTTATGATAGTTTGTTTTTTCACGGCGTTCACGCCTGAAGTTTGGTTTTTGAGAAAGTGGTACGCGTTTTTTGGTGTCCCGTTTCGGGAATCTTTTGAGGTATGCTTTGTTCTTGCCGTGCGCGGCTACGAATTTCCGTTTAAATTAAACTTTTGTTTTTGTTAACCCTTACGTGCCACCCCTTCTTTGTCTCCCTCCACCAGGCGTGGACCTATTAGCCCCGAGAGCGAACGCAAGCGTCGCTGCGGTCGCCGCGCCCTGATTGGGTGAGGCGTACCGTGACGTCAGGAAGAGGACTCCGCTCCGCGATCTCGCATCGGCTCGCTTCCCAGCACCGGTTTCCTAGTTTGGCGTTGTGTGCCGCAAGCTTTTCGAGGAGCTGGACTTCGTTTACCCGGTGTCCAAGACGTTGAGTTAGGCCGATACTGACGTTCTTCCGTACATTTTATAAGCCTGCTTGTCCCTTTTACCTTTAAAATTGGGTTACAAATCCCGAAAGCTATCGGCGGAGGCAATTCCGCCGATGAACCTCCCCGTCCGTCCACACGACGCAAGGTAATCTTGCGAGGGGTCGGTAAAGCGGTGGCGCAAGTACTTCAGACGCTGGAATTCTGCTCCTTGCATGTTCATGATTTAGGACGATATTACATTCCGCTTTCAAGGCCTTTGAAGTGTCATTTATATCATGGGCCTTTAAGTGGTCGGCAAATTAGCTCGCTACCCCGACTCTGCTGCCTCTCTGCATGCGCTGGTTCGCACATGTTTTAAAGGCCCTGCGTCTGATGATCTTGGAAGTGCTCGTGGAACAGTGTTGTTTTACATAAATGTAGCTTCTTCGTGAATTAATTATATAGTTTATACACGTATGCAGGCATATTTCTTAGAAGATGCACAATTACTGGAAATTAGTGTGTATGGTAGCAGCAAAAACGGCCGAATTGCCCCCAGTTGCCTGTATGATATGTATTGAACTGCCCAAAATATGCACAGCAATAGTACCGTAATTTGGAATGTTTATGCTTTTTCCTGACATTCTTTATTCCAGCCTTGGTATTCGGAAAATAGACCGTTTAGTCTGAATTGTAATTTCCAATTAAAAGAGACACTGCTGCAGATCCCCGAAAGCTTCCTCAGCCTCCAAACTCCCTACAGCTGAACTCTCTGACAACAGAGGAAAACAGCAGTATAAGCAAGCATTCGAACGTCTGTCCAGTGGTAGAGGCAGCACCAGTAGCAGAAAATGTAGAACCTATGAAGGGCGACAGTCTGCGTGAGAAAAGCTTCTGGTATTCTAGCTTCAGGACAATTCGATTTAAGTAAAATCTCAATTTTAGGGCTTAAGGGGCTAATAACGAGCTATACAACTTCGCTTACGTTTGTTATACATTGCTTGAGGGTTGATATAAACAAGTCCACAGATACCACCCGTATTGAAATACTATCCGAATCCAGCAGGGGTGAAATGCGAGAAATGTATATAATAAATGTTCCTTGTTTTTTTTTTTCTTTTTATTTTGCTCCCTGCACTTGGGCTGTCTTACTTGTGATTCTCTCCCCATGGCCCAGACTGTATTTGGTATGTTGCTCGAGCAGCATGCAGCTTTTCTGCTTCGGCGATCTTGTTTAAAAACAAATTAAAAAAAAAATAATAGTATGCATAACCTGCCAATTCATTCATTACCCTTCCTACGAAAAACGCTCACAAAAATTAATTAAATAGAAACGAGCGCGCCGACAGCTAGCGTCGTCACAGCCTCCACAGGGCGAGCGGGGCGAGTCGGGCAAAAATTCTCTCCTCGCCGTGACGTCACCCCGGTTCGCCATGAGAGGGCGCCACGTGAACTTCTCGGGGCTAATTGCTTGCTACCGGTCCGAACCAAAATCTTCAATTCTTCTAACGTAATTTTTGTGAAGTTCGGAGATCTGGGTTTTTATATTTATTCATTTTTTCTAAGACTCCCCCCCCCTTTCTTCGTAGCAGCATTGCTGGAGCTGTAGTCTTTCTGCACGAGGGTTAACGCCAGCCACCTCGTTAGTTACGGCTACCTCTTGTGAACTGCAACTATGGCGGCGTCACACAAGTGCCAACCGATTGGTCAGACCAGTTTATCGAAACCTGATGGGTCTCCATTTAGAACTCATTGATATTCAATAGGAACCGGTTGAGTTCCAAATCGGAAAGATGCTACCAGTTATAACCAATTAGAACAAACCAAACCCTATTAGTTCCAGTTAATACCATTAGAAATTCCAATTAGGTTTTCAATTGATTTTTTTGACTGGGCGACCGACACAGCCGGGGTGACAAAAGAAAGTCGAGGGAAAGAGTAGGGGCTCTATGCTGTGCTTTGCTGTTACCTGCTCCCAAAGTTCAAGGAAGCGACGATGTCGCAAATGACGCGTATGATTGGTTAGAGGTCTAACCAACCAAGCCCGTCATCCTCGTGATCGTCACTTCCGTTACCTTTAGGAAAAGTTAACAGCAAAGCTAAACATAGCGCCTGCAGAGCGATAAACTGAAACCATAAAAAATATCCCCAACCACCCAAGAAAAAGATTGAGGAAATTGCAGTAGAACGCAGGGGACAGGACAGACGCTGAACTCTCAACTGATATTAATTGCACTGGTGCAGCCACTACCACACACACACGCATTCACACGATGCTAAACACCAATTAACTTACCTGTACAAACAGATGATTCTGCTGCTTCGTGTTCGGCCTCCCAACACGCGTCCGCACCCTCGTCGAAAAAGGTTGGTGGCATCAAGCAGAGGTGTCTGATGCCCAAGAGAAAAGAACATATGATATCTCTACCGACAATCTAAAAATAGGTAGACGCGCTTGTCACAAAAACCGGCCTGGTCCCGCCGGGCCTTGCGTATTGTAAAGGGCGCCCCGTCGGCTGCCTGCGGGGCCATGTGGTCGCCGCGGGTGGTGTGACACTCCCTGGTTGGCGCTAGTTAGCACCTCGCCGGTCCCGACTGGGACCCTTACTTGACTCGTTTATGGCCTCTTCGACTCCCGTTCGGGGGACGCTTTTGCCCAATGCTTGGGCGCGGTACCACTTCGTGGAATTCGGTAATGAGTTTGCCAGATGCCCCAGTTGAGCGTTTTTGGTGTTGACTTTGGAGCTTGGGGCAACGAATGTCTTCGCCGCTGTGACGGTCATTTTTTTTTTTTTGTGTGTGTGAGTGCATTGCGATTGTGGGGGAGCGGGTGTGTTTTGTTTACTTTGTTCGGAAAGAGCGCCGTTCGATTGAAACTGCGAAACGGCGCGGCAGTCGATTTGGGAGTTTCGAGAGCGCAACCCGCTTTCCCTGTCGGCTCCGGGCGTAGCCTCGGGCACCGCGGTAAAGGGGAAGACCCGTCTGGACACCGAACGTCAGCTACTTCTGTGCTCCAACCCTGTGCGGCCTTCCTCTGCCGGACTGCTCCAGTGCGTCGACCGTCCGTGACGCGACAGCGTCTAAAGCCAACAACCCCCGCCTCTGGCGCACCGCGGCCCCGTCCAGACAGAGCCCGTCGCAAGCGACCGACCTCAGGTGCGTCCACGCCTCTGCGAGCCTCGTCGTGCCGGACTGCGCCAAAGTGCGGTATCGTTCCCATTCCTCTTGTTGTGTACTCTCTGTCTTGCCAATAGCTATTAAGTTTTTCTTGTATGCTTCCGCCTGATCGAGACTGTGTGTGTATTACCCTTTCACTTTTGTCACCATCGTACTCTAGCCTTTATTAAATGTTTCTAGTGCTCTGTTCGTCACGTGCCTTGTCTTTGTCCCCCCGTCCCTGGAGCCCACGTACTGTGGGATAGCGGGCGTCCGAACCCCGTTGCGGTCTACGGCGAGTGCGCTTCCCCTCTCGCTCCGCGCCGGACCGTGACAGCGCTAAATATCTCATGCTTTACTTTAGTGCGCAATATCTTAGGATATGAAACACGAGGTTCTAACTTTCCGCTTTGCGACACTTTACGAGATGGGCGCTGAGCTGGTCCGTTTTTTTCTTGGAAAAAAAAAGAAAAAACAAGGTAGAACTCCCCATTTTAGTCGTATTTTCTTAAGCCGGGAGACCCAAACTCTTCATTACTCTGGGCCTGCGCTCGTAGTTCTCATCACAAAAGTGATCGGCGCACAAGCGAGCAGCATGCGACGCGTCACGGGACCACGTTTCAAAAGACGAACATGCGAGCCGGATCCACAGGGCACGAAGTCTTTCGTCGTTCGGAAACTTGTGGATCGGCATATTACTGCTGACCAAGTCATTACCACAGTTCTTAGTCATGCAGAAGCACGGCAGCATCTTGACGTTAAAAAGCGCAGAATGGATTTTAACTGTGCAGAAAAATCACAGAAACAACTCGGCGATATTCCTCAACGATTCCATCCTGGCATCTCGTTCGCTTCCTTTGCAAAACGGAAAAGGTGGCAAAGGCTTCAGAATCGCATTCAGGCCGAGGTAACTTATGGTGAATTCCGCTAGCGCTCCAAAAGCGCTCCATTGGGAGCGCGCATATTCCGCTCGCAGATCTGGCTCAAGTTGGTCATCTTCCGCTCGTAGATCTCTGGCAGCGCCCGCTCCACGGAGCGCCCCAAACTCCGCCGAACTTGCTCTGCGAGATTTCACAGATCTCTCCGGAAGTTGACAGAACGGCCCACGTGGTTTCCGTCTAAATTGGCGGTGCGCATGCGCGGTGAGGTTGGAGAGATCGGCGGGCCGGTCGGGTCGTGGAGTTGGATCTGTTCGGGTACTTCGGTTGTTTACTCTGGATTGTGACGGCTCGAACGCTTCTACTTAGCGTAGATCACGGATAAAAAGCCGGGAATGTGGAGCGTGGCAAATCGCAAGCGCTGACGTCTGTGATCGCGAGAGGAAGAACGAGAAAAAGAACGACAGAAAAGCCGGAGGCAGACGCAAGGTTAGGCCTATTCATTCTGCAGCCAGTGAATGTTTACCTTTTTACACTGCATTCCGCCGGCGTTTTCCCGTAAAATAAAGCAAGAAGTGGTTGGGCAACGACCGCGCAAGTGATGGTTTGTTACCTCGGTGTTTATTGAAGTCGTACTACAAATCTGAACTCCACCGCTGGCAATCGCTGTCCGTGCCCCGCCGCTTCGAGGCGGCCGAAAGGTATGTGACGGTGCCGAACGCGGACGTCTTCGTTATTTGTGACATGGGCGCCGTGGTACGTATAATTTCGCCCGGACTGTGTCGCGTGTTACTTCCGCAGCTAAGCAGTGACAGTCGTCACTGGTCGTCGGAAAGATCAGCCGGCTGAGGCGTTGGTGGGACTGGTCAAGTTCAAGCAGCGGCCATTTTGTACGGCGGAGGGAGAAGGGGCGTGGGGGAGGTCGCTCCAAAAATGCAAGGTTATCTTCCCCTCGTCAATTCGGAGCGGGTCCCACGGAGCGGAATTTTGCCTCCCTCGCGGATTTTGGAAAGCGCTCCAGATCTACGAGTGGAATTCACCATTAAACTTCCATAGAGCGGCGCTGCTCCGATATTTAGTGCGGCTACGTAACGGTTTCTGCGACTTCATAACTACGTAGCAAGATTCCCAACGTTGCTAGATTACTTCCCAACTAAGCTTCGCAGGCGTCCACCAGATGCACATTGAAAGATCGTATAATTTGCTTTAAACTTAGTTTTCTTATGCTTTTCAACGAAAGACTGGTACTTTTTAGATTATGGTGCAACATGCAACACATTTAAGCTAGAGAATGAGCACTGGAATTTCCTTTCCGTATCCCTCTAAGCTGACGAGTATAAGTACGCATGCTTGAATAAGTATGACTCGCCCCCAACGGTCGCCCGCCGACTAAATACGCTGGACTGAGTATAAGCCTCCTCCAACTATCTCCCGCAGACTAAACATGCTGGACTAAGTATGCCTTCTGCGGAGTGGCCTAGGTATGTTGGACAAAGTATAACATCATCTCCGACGGTTGCCTGCGGACTTACTATGCTGAACCAAGTATCCTGGACTAAGAATCACTCGCCGAGGGCAGTTGTGTGCTACCGCGGACGATTGTCGGCTCCAAGTCGTACGCCGGACGCGGAACGCCGGCGTCCGGCGTTTCGCTTTCGCATTGGAACGCGTTCGACGAGGGCAGTGGAGAGAAAGGGAGCAGGCCTTAGGTCTCAACTAGAGCTCGGCGTTCTGATGTCCTCCGCGCTCTCTCGTTTCCTCCTCTCCCTCTCTTTCTTGGCGCATACCGTCGCCTAAATATCACTCTAAATATCATGAAAGAAAGCAAGCCGAAAAAAAATTTGATCTTGTGCAGTTTAATGCCATTCAGAGCTTCCAATACAATCTCACTCACTCAGCAAGTTGTGCAATTGAACCGCCGCAATAAATGGAGCCTCTTACCATACGCGAGGAAATGTTCAGAGACGAGGCGAGTGAAGTGTTCGGCTGGTTGGAAGGCTGCAATTGGATTTGTTTCCTGGATCACCAAGATGGGAGTGTTCGTGACACAGTCCATCCTCCTTGCTTCGTTCGTGGTGAGCATATATTTTTTTTCTTTTTTGACCCTCAAGCGAACATTTAATGCAGTCACTTGTAAGGTATATCCAAACCCTCCCTTCCACCCCCACCCCCCTTTCCAGGAAAAAAAGAACTATTGTTCTACCATAACTTTTAGAGAGTGTTTCTGCTAACTTGTGCCACGTCCTCAAAAGGCTAGTGCGCGCAACGCATCTAGAATCAACGCAGTATTGTTCCAGTCCCGTTGAGCGAGTCAATTCGCCGAACAGGTTAATCAACAAAACATATTTAGCCAACTTTCTAAATACTGACTTGTACAAAAACTCTCCAATTCAAAAGTTGTAGAGCGTGTTAAAGGCCCAAGAGCGGTCAGAAAGGAGGAAACTCTTTTTCAATTCTTCCTTTACATTCGAGAAAGATTGAGACCTTCTTCCTTTAAGAGGGAACTGAGGAACTGCTAAATAAAGGACACATTTTGTCGTCCGTCCCAAAGATGTGTTTTATTCTTTCAACTTATTCCTTTTCTGCGGGGAGTGGCTGCCAACATCCGCTCCTGTGATGAGATGTGGAGAGAAACCTGCGAGAGGGAATGGAGTAAAGGAAACTGGGAACCGGTTTCCGTCCCGGCAGAACAGGATTCTGTAGGTGGGGCATCAAAGGGACCCTCCAACGATATTTAACCTTTGTGCTTTTCATGTAACAACTTCATTACTGATTCAAGCTACTCAGGAAACGAGTAACCACGAAATATTAGCGTATCATTTTTTTTTAATTCGATCACGCAAAAACAGCTCTATGTTCGGTGGCGCCACAGTGTGTTGAAAACGCTCGGCCCGTGATATCGTAGGCTTATCTTTTTTTTTTTTTGGCAGTCGTGGCAAGAACCATTAGAATATTCTTGTGCGGGCGAAGTAACGTGTATCGCTGTGTAATTCATCGCCAATTCTTTCAAGAGCGCGTTTATATCGAGCTTAAAAATGGAGAATACAAAAAGAAAAGTTTCAGATCTGCAAAAACAAGGTAAAAAACAAGAACGAAACGACACGCCCGCCCCTTAGCGGCGGAAACTGCCATACCAACCGTTGCAAAGGCGCATTGAATGCGTCATACCGAAATTTTAATTTCTTTGGTTCGGTACACGTAGCAGAGCGCGTTGAAAACTACATAATACACAGAAAAAAATAAAACACATGAAAGACGAACAAAGACCTTTTTTTTTCCTTTTCCCCTTTATTCACGGGTTAATTTCCTGTTTTATTCCTTTTCCCCTTATTCAGGAATTAATTTCCATAAATGTCCTATCGTTTTAATTTGGTATTGTACAATTTTTGAGCAATTCAGTTTTATTTTAAATTTGAGCATTTTCGTTTTCTTTATTTTCGTTTAATTTTTTGGGTCTCTTTTTTTCAATTCTTTAAAGTTCACGGTCGTAGTGTCATGGGCATTTCATAAATGTTCGTTGCTCATTGAAAGAACTGTGTGTGTCTGTGTTCGTCCTTCATGCGTTTTATTCTTTCTGTGTATTCTTTTCTTTGGTTCGGGTTCGGAGATTTCGGTCCATTTCCATTTCAGCTTCCGTGAGCCAAAAAAAAACGGTTCAAACCGGTTCTAACCGCTCAAGTAATATTTTTTTTTCTTTTGCGTTGTTTCGACAATAGACACTACTTCCTTTATGCCGTGTATTGTGTGCGTGCCGTGCATTGTGTGCGTGTTCGCCACGCACAGCCAACACGACCTTTGGTCCGGGCAACGGCGCGCGGGCTGATGCAACCGGAGACGCCGGCGAGGGAGAGCGAGCCCCGGTGAAGAACGTGACGCCTGCGCGAAAGAACAGACTGGGCGCGGTCGCAGACCGAAGATGACGTTGTCAACCGAATGTAATCTATCAGTTAAATAAATATATATCCTGCATTACCCTAAAATTACCGGTACACCACACTTTATGAAACAAGTGGCTATATAATTATTTATTATTTGTACAATAATCTTTTACTTTGAGGTAACAAAACAACACTTCACCTAGATGCAGCAATCTTAGAAAAAAAATTAGGATAATAATAAAAACGTTTGCTTGATGTAACTCAACTTTTATTTGTTTACGCCAGTCAAACGTTTTATACGAAACGAAAAAAGCTCTGAAAAAGTGAGGTGACCACCTAAAGTGCCGGTAATGGCTACAAGTTATTTAGCGACACAATCTTAAATGTTTCATAAGCGTTGCACTATTGATGCAAAGTATTTATTGTGGTGTACAGCATAAAGAAATGCTCACCCTCTTACCATATACTGTGTTTAATTTTAACTCGAATAACCTTTTTTTTTTTTTTTAGAAAGTGGGTGGGGGGATGAAGGGGGGGGGGGGGTATGAGATTTATTCGGGTGCCGCCTCCACCATGTATTTGTGAGGCTCGGCGCATATTATATACAGGTATACGAAACAATGATGGTATTTTGGATACTTAGAAAAGATTTCTTAATTATTTTTTTAATTTTTGTTTTGTGGGTTCAGACAAAGCCTACGTTACGAGCTAATAGACCCAATCAGAGTCCAAAGCGCGAGTCACAAGGCCTTTTCTGCTTATGATTGGTTCAGCGACGATAGAACTCGCGCACAAATATAACGAACATCACGATGGCTCACTCTTGACGCCGTATGATCGGGGCCATCAGCTGGTTGAGTCGGCTGCGACTGAACCTAAAGTGAAACGAAGTATAGCATTACAGGTTAGGCGAATTTAAAGAACTTGCGTAAAGCCAATGTTTTTAGAGCGCAGCTCTTAGGCGCCCGTTTCCGGTTTGAGCGGCGTCGGCGTAACCGTGAGGTCACCTGACCCCGCTCCACCCAAAGGTCACGTGACCCCCCCCCCCCCCCCCCGAGGACACGTGACCCTTAGTACCCTTCCCTCCTCCTCCTCAAGAGCTGCGTTCTAATTTGGCGTTACAGGGAGTTGTAAACGGCTTTCATTTTTTATTCCATATTTATTGATTGATTTTTGGGTTGTTGTTTTGACCCAAAACCAAAAACGCGGGACAAAAAAAAAAAAAAAGGCCGTAAGCCCTGCCCCCCCGCCGTCTCCTTCCAAAAAAAAGACGTTAAGAGGAGTGACGCAGACATTTCCAGCATGACGTCATTATTGCGGCAGAGTGTTTCTTGTTGAATGCGCCAACGGCGTACTGCCGAAATGGTGAATGCGTGACTGGAAGGAATATGTCACTCTTATTCTGGGCGTCCTGGTGGGCAAGGCATGCGCCGCTCTTTTTGAAAACTGATCGATAAATATCTAAAAGACCATTGCATTTTCACAACGTTCTCTAAATTGGTCGGCCTCTAATGATAATTGCCGTCAGTAATGAAATCGCTATATGACCAATAAAACCAATAACTAAATGTTAATAAGCATATTCTTGTTCGTTAATCATCTTACCATTACAGTCATCCGCTCAACTGATGCCCCTTGAGCCTGATAAATACACTGCGAAGGAGACATCCGCGTAACTACCACCCTTTCATATTATTTCAGGAAAATTAAAATTTTTTACGCGGCCTGTGCTGCGAAGAGTTCTATTGCAACAAGAAAGTGAGCCTTACATACATGGGGGAAATAAAGTATTCTTGCGTGATGAAGCATCGTGAGAAAGTGGCTTGTGCGTGGTGCCCCGACAACTCGCTTTCTGGCCATGTGAGCTGCGAGACTTTGATTTTAGCGGGGAAAAAAAACCGAATTTGTCTCTTAAAAAAAATGAAGTCTCGGTACTTTTTGATTTAGTGAACGACTTAAACCTTGGCTTGCGATAGAGCTTTGCAGTAAGTACTTCCGGTATACGCAATCGTACAACATCGCATATATTTGTTTCTTCACAAATGCTACTAATTTTCATTGCAAGATGTCACAAGACGGATTTTTATACAAGAAACAAAAATTGCAACAATAGTTTCTTTAAAAAACAAACTAAGCAAATTAGCAATATATAAAGTAATGAAGTGCATTTAAAAAAGAAAACAACCTCATGTACACTTCGGAAGCTATACACGCTATGAGAAAACATCATATCAGAAAGCGAATAAAAATAATGGAAAACAAATAATCTGAAAAACAATATATCAACGGTTGAAAAGACCACGGCAATCAAATGATATTATTTATACTTCATGTCTGTACGCTAGAAAAGCAAATCAGAGTAGTAAATGAATGGCACAAAACCACATAGTGTATGCACGACGCCAAATATTCTTACCAGATATACACTTGAAACATAACAAAATCAATAAATTGAATGTGTAGCAGAGCACGTGCAGCCAAACACAAAAAAAAGATGCTGCAACAGTGATTATAGATTACAAGGAACGTCAAGGTTATCTGAACAATGAACAAAACGATGATTTAAATGCTTATGCAAATGCGGAAATTGGAATGTCAAACGGCCATCTGTTTCAAACTTTCCCAGTTTAAAAAAAGGAAAGTGAAATTTTAGAGCAGATTGTGGATCACCGATATTCTGAGAGTGATAAACTATGATAGCTTCTACTTCTCGCGAATTGTAATTAATGCAAAGGTGCAAGCGAGCTGGACAAGAATAACTTTAATAATCCCTGGAGAAGGGGAACAAAGGGGACAAACACAAATCTTAAAACACAGCTAGGTGACTGGTGCGCGACCGAAACCTTTCGCCTGCTCCTGGTATCGAATCAGGGATTTCTCAATTTCCATTGGAGTGATCATACCAACTGAGCTAACCAGGAGTTAGACGCCAGTAGAGCAGAGGAGTTTTTAGAGCTGCCACCAGTCTAAGACGGATGAAGGTGAATGCCTGCATTTTAAGGCTATAATGATAATGCAATTAAATGCAAAGGTGCAAGCGAGTTGGACAAGAATAACTTTAATAATCCCTGGAGAAGGGGAACAAAGGGGACAAACACAAATCTTAAAACACAGCTAGGTGACTGGTGCGCGACCGAAACCTTTCGCCTGCTCCTGGTATCGAATCAGGGATTTCTCAATTTCCATTGGAGTGATCATACCAACTGAGCTAACCAGGAGTTAGACGCCAGTAGAGCAGAGGAGTTTTTAGAGCTGCCACCAGTCTAAGACGGATGAAGGTGAATGCCTGCATTTTAAGGCTATAATGATAATGCAATTAAATGCAAAGGTGCAAGCGAGTTGGACAAGAATAACTTTAATAATCCCTGGAGAAGGGGAACAAAGGGGACAAACACAAATCTTAAAACACAGCTAGGTGACTGGTGCGCGACCGAAACCTTTCGCCTGCTCCTGGTATCGAATCAGGGATTTCTCAATTTCCATTGGAGTGATCATACCAACTGAGCTAACCAGGAGTTAGACGCCAGTAGAGCAGAGGAGTTTTTAGAGCTGCCACCAGTCTAAGACGGATGAAGGTGAATGCCTGCATTTTAAGGCTATAATGATAATGCAATTAAATGCAAAGGTGCAAGCGAGTTGGACAAGAATAACTTTAATAATCCCTGGAGAAGGGGAACAAAGGGGACAAACACAAATCTTAAAACACAGCTAGGTGACTGGTGCGCGACCGAAACCTTTCGCCTGCTCCTGGTATCGAATCAGGGATTTCTCAATTTCCATTGGAGTGATCATACCAACTGAGCTAACCAGGAGTTAGACGCCAGTAGAGCAGAGGAGTTTTTAGAGCTGCCACCAGTCTAAGACGGATGAAGGTGAATGCCTGCATTTTAAGGCTATAATGATAATGCAATTAAATGCAAAGGTGCAAGCGAGTTGGACAAGAATAACTTTAATAATCCCTGGAGAAGGGGAACAAAGGGGACAAACACAAATCTTAAAACACAGCTAGGTGACTGGTGCGCGACCGAAACCTTTCGCCTGCTCCTGGTATCGAATCAGGGATTTCTCAATTTCCATTGGAGTGATCATACCAACTGAGCTAACCAGGAGTTAGACGCCAGTAGAGCAGAGGAGTTTTTAGAGCTGCCACCAGTCTAAGACGGATGAAGGTGAATGCCTGCATTTTAAGGCTATAATGATAATGCAATTAAATGCAAAGGTGCAAGCGAGTTGGACAAGAATAACTTTAATAATCCCTGGAGAAGGGGAACAAAGGGGACAAACACAAATCTTAAAACACAGCTAGGTGACTGGTGCGCGACCGAAACCTTTCGCCTGCTCCTGGTATCGAATCAGGGATTTCTCAATTTCCATTGGAGTGATCATACCAACTGAGCTAACCAGGAGTTAGACGCCAGTAGAGCAGAGGAGTTTTTAGAGCTGCCACCAGTCTAAGACGGATGAAGGTGAATGCCTGCATTTTAAGGCTATAATGATAATGCAATTAAATGCAAAGGTGCAAGCGAGTTGGACAAGAATAACTTTAATAATCCCTGGAGAAGGGGAACAAAGGGGACAAACACAAATCTTAAAACACCGCTAGGTGACTGGTGCGCGACCGAAACCTTTCGCCTGCTCCTGGTATCGAATCAGGGATTTCTCAATTTCCATTGGAGTGATCATACCAACTGAGCTAACCAGGAGTTAGACGCCAGTAGAGCAGAGGAGTTTTTAGAGCTGCCACCAGTCTAAGACGGATGAAGGTGAATGCCTGCATTTTAAGGCTATAATGATAATGCAATTAAATGCAAAGGTGCAAGCGAGTTGGACAAGAATAACTTTAATAATCCCTGGAGAAGGGGAACAAAGGGGACAAACACAAATCTTAAAACACAGCTAGGTGACTGGTGCGCGACCGAAACCTTTCGCCTGCTCCTGGTATCGAATCAGGGATTTCTCAATTTCCATTGGAGTGATCATACCAACTGAGCTAACCAGGAGTTAGACGCCAGTAGAGCAGAGGAGTTTTTAGAGCTGCCACCAGTCTAAGACGGATGAAGGTGAATGCCTGCATTTTAAGGCTATAATGATAATGCAATTAAATGCAAAGGTGCAAGCGAGTTGGACAAGAATAACTTTAATAATCCCTGGAGAAGGGGAACAAAGGGGACAAACACAAATCTTAAAACACAGCTAGGTGACTGGTGCGCGACCGAAACCTTTCGCCTGCTCCTGGTATCGAATCAGGGATTTCTCAATTTCCATTGGAGTGATCATACCAACTGAGCTAACCAGGAGTTAGACGCCAGTAGAGCAGAGGAGTTTTTAGAGCTGCCACCAGTCTAAGACGGATGAAGGTGAATGCCTGCATTTTAAGGCTATAATGATAATGCAATTAAATGCAAAGGTGCAAGCGAGTTGGACAAGAATAACTTTAATAATCCCTGGAGAAGGGGAACAAAGGGGACAAACACAAATCTTAAAACACAGCTAGGTGACTGGTGCGCGACCGAAACCTTTCGCCTGCTCCTGGTATCGAATCAGGGATTTCTCAATTTCCATTGGAGTGATCATACCAACTGAGCTAACCAGGAGTTAGACGCCAGTAGAGCAGAGGAGTTTTTAGAGCTGCCACCAGTCTAAGACGGATGAAGGTGAATGCCTGCATTTTAAGGCTATAATGATAATGCAATTAAATGCAAAGGTGCAAGCGAGTTGGACAAGAATAACTTTAATAATCCCTGGAGAAGGGGAACAAAGGGGACAAACACAAATCTTAAAACACAGCTAGGTGACTGGTGCGCGACCGAAACCTTTCGCCTGCTCCTGGTATCGAATCAGGGATTTCTCAATTTCCATTGGAGTGATCATACCAACTGAGCTAACCAGGAGTTAGACGCCAGTAGAGCAGAGGAGTTTTTAGAGCTGCCACCAGTCTAAGACGGATGAAGGTGAATGCCTGCATTTTAAGGCTATAATGATAATGCAATTAAATGCAAAGGTGCAAGCGAGTTGGACAAGAATAACTTTAATAATCCCTGGAGAAGGGGAACAAAGGGGACAAACACAAATCTTAAAACACAGCTAGGTGACTGGTGCGCGACCGAAACCTTTCGCCTGCTCCTGGTATCGAATCAGGGATTTCTCAATTTCCATTGGAGTGATCATACCAACTGAGCTAACCAGGAGTTAGACGCCAGTAGAGCAGAGGAGTTTTTAGAGCTGCCACCAGTCTAAGACGGATGAAGGTGAATGCCTGCATTTTAAGGCTATAATGATAATGCAATTAAATGCAAAGGTGCAAGCGAGTTGGACAAGAATAACTTTAATAATCCCTGGAGAAGGGGAACAAAGGGGACAAACACAAATCTTAAAACA
The DNA here is from genome assembly GCF_016920785.2 of Ixodes scapularis. NCBI lineage: Eukaryota > Metazoa > Arthropoda > Arachnida > Ixodida > Ixodidae > Ixodes > Ixodes scapularis. The sequence goes on along the minus strand of NW_024609836.1, from coordinate 35,002,276 downwards.
CAGCTAGGTGACTGGTGCGCGACCGAAACCTTTCGCCTGCTCCTGGTATCGAATCAGGGATTTCTCAATTTCCATTGGAGTGATCATACCAACTGAGCTAACCAGGAGTTAGACGCCAGTAGAGCAGAGGAGTTTTTAGAGCTGCCACCAGTCTAAGACGGATGAAGGTGAATGCCTGCATTTTAAGGCTATAATGATAATGCAATTAAATGCAAAGGTGCAAGCGAGTTGGACAAGAATAGCGAGAATAATTCCTGTAGAAGGGGAAAAAAAGGCACTAAAGACAAACACATATCTCCTAACAGAGCTAGGCGACTGGTGGGCAACTCTAAAAATCTGCACGGTCCTGGTATCGAACCAGGGACCTTTCCATTACCAGTGGAGTGCTCTACCAATTGAGCTCACCAAGAGTTTGACGCCAGTAGAGCAGAGGGATTTTTACAGCTGCCACCAGTCCAACACCAACGGGGATGAATGCCTGCATTTTAAGATTAACATGATAATGCAATTAATGAAAAGGTGCGAGCGAGCTGGAACATAATAACGATAATAATCCCTAGCGAAGGGAAACAAGAGGGACAAAAGACAAACACATATCTCCAAACACAGCTAGGTGACTGGTGCGCGACTGGAAAAATCTGCCTGGCTCAAGGGACCGACGATCGCTACCGCTGTTAATGCCGAAAAAAAAACAAAAAACACTACCCGTGCGTCTGTTTCGACTGTTCGTCCGTATACGTGGAACTCCTCTCTCCCTTTGGCATGGTTTCAGTGACGATTCGGAATGCAAGCCGTCTGCTTCCTGCGCAGGACTTGTGGTGACGTCAGAACGACGCCGAGCTCTGATTGGCTTAGACTGAAAGAATAGGGGGTAGACCTCAATGCTAGATGCCTTGAAGTTTAGCCACCAAATTTTTTTTTTTTTTTTAGTCAGCCAATAAAAGTTTGGAATACTGACATCGTCAAAATCCCTGTGCAAGAGGCAGACGAACCTGTGCTCCGAATAGCCTTTGCGACTACCCACTATCCTTTATATCGGAACTCGGCGCATTGGCGTCTGCATGAGCTCTTATCTCCTACTGTTAGCTAACAGTAGGAGATAAGAGTACATTGATCAGCATATTTAGAAAGGGATTGACATTTCACCACCAGATAAACACTTCTAGATTTTCCCAGACACCTTAATATTTTCTTATTCCGGGATTTTTTTTTTTCATATAGATTTGATAAGAACATAATTTTGTAATCATTATTTTTTCCCTCGTCACAAAAAATTATAAAGTTTAATAAAATTAGGTTCCCTTTGTGAAAGTTTAGAGGGATCAAATTCGAGTAATTGCAGACAAAATTTTGGGTTCACGCCAAGTTCGTTCGAAAAACTGTTAATAATTATTCTGGGATGGTTCGAGAAATAACTTGCAGCAGATTTGAGCTTTTGGTACTTACTTTTCTTGCTTCGCAAGGTTGGTATGACCACGAGATTCATTCCCGTCATATCCAGTAGCTACATAATATACTGATACACCGGAAGCGCAGCAAACCAGTCTTGTGCTTTTTCTCTGTTCCTCAAAATATAGGTGTTCCACCAATATTCTAAGAAAATGCGCGTTCACTCGCTTGTTCACGTTTTTTGTTGTATTTCTTTATGTATACCTATGACGTAGCTAACCTCTGTCTTTTTCTTCTTTTTTTGTTTCAGTGGGTGGTTGGAGCAGGTGCGTTTGGCATTTTCTTTATTTAGAGATATTTTGTTTAATACGTAGTAATACGTATTTTAAGCTGTCTATATTGTTACTGTGTGTGTGGGTATACACCAACTCATGTTTACAAACAAACCGGAGCGCCCGGAGCGCCCCTAGCGGACGCCACCGGCGCCGCGCATGCGCGATGGGGGTGTGGGCAACAAGCTCGCCGTCGCCCATAAACAAACCATTGAAATGCGATGTTGTCGGCGTCGGTGTGAGTCCCCCTGCCCTTTGTCGCGTTCGAATTGTGCATTCTACGTCTTCCTGGCGATGTCTGACTACTTGAGCGGCGTCAGTGAAATTATCGAGGCTCGTTAGACCGGAAAACTTCGCGTAAATAATGTGACATGTGGCGATTTATTCCGCGTGGACGCCGCAGTATGTACGCTAAAGCCTGATTTGCAAGATGAGATTTCGCTCGGAATTTTCAGTCGCGACACCGCTCGGGCTGCAAAAGCGTGAGCCGTAGCTGAGATGATCGACGACGATACAGAAAATCGCAAGCAGAATCGGACCAACTGAATTAGGCAAAACAAGTCGGTGTTGGTCACGGGTAACAATGACCAACATCTCCTTGTATTTACTGTTTACATCGAGCCTGCTTACTAACCTTCAAACTTAAGTCTTTTGAGGCCTGCACTCACTTCTTATCGCAAGTACCGGGCCAACATTTGGTCTACGGACCGGCGTCGCCTAAGAGAGCAGACGACAAGCAGAAACATTTGAAAGAGCAGACGACAATTCGAACAATCAGGCGGCCGTTTGAACTTGAAGACGAACTGAAGGTAGTCCACAGGTGGTCCGCACAACTTGACAGTTTTCTGGCGTTCATGTTGGAACAAAACAAATAAATCTGATGACCACAAGTATCCGTGAATCCAACCCAAAATGCTTCCCGCCCAAGCAATCGTTGTCCGACGGCGTCTGCTTTTCCCTTTTCATGGCACATATCCAGATTCTCGGACGAACCGAGCACGTGAAAACTGACCTTCAAACCTTTCTCGACACTTTTGGTACGGCCCGAGTCGCGGCGTTTTGACGAGAAGGCAGGTTTTTGTCTGGTTCCTTTCAAAACAACGCAGGAATGCACGTCTGGCATGGGGACTTCTGCCCACAGCCCCAGACCGGAAGTGCGACCGACGCGCCACCACCGCGCCGTGACGTCACAGAGATGAGTTCGTGTATAAGCATATTCCCGAAGCGCTAAAAGAAGACGATCGTTCAGATAGTTTTTGCAACAATGCAAAGCAACTTATTTAATGAGATGTTTCGACTCGCAACGACGGTCGGTGGCGGCCTGCTGACGATATGTCTAGACACAATCAAACTAGGCTCACGCAAAAGCATAGCCTAGACATTCACATAATGCGTTTTCTCATGAAGTGTGTCGCATGACACGAGGCATTCTGCCTCGGACAGAGCGAGGTACTTAATCGCGCATACAAGGGACACACACGCAGCCTCAAAACTCACACCTGTAGCTTGGAGTGCAGTCCCAGCTTAAAGGCCGACGACCAGTTCGCGCTTTCCACTTTTCCCCTCGCTTCCTCCTCTCCCCCTTCTACCCTGTCCACCATTGCCTGTTTCCTCCTCCCCCATGGTGAGGAGGATCTTCTGCCTTGCAGAATCTCGACTCTGGTCGTCGACCTTTAAGGGTGAAGAGTATATCCCAGACACCTGCAGTGTGCAATATTAAGAGCCTAGCTGCTTGCACTCTCGTACCCCTCCTCTCTTTTTGCGCCGAGCAAAGACATCGGGCTGCGAATCGTGCTACCCAGGTTCCGTATTGGAGTTTCCTCACGGAGTAAATCCATGGGGCGAATTCGGGGCTTTTGATTAGCCTCTCTTCGAGCACGTCATAAACGAGCGCCCTTTGGCGACAAGACACATGCGGCGGCAGCTTCTTTTCTGATTCGACACGTCACCCTGGTTTACGCGGTAGAGAGACAGTTTGGGGTAAACGGCTGCCAGTGTTCCACTCACATACGGACGCCATCACTGAGATTTCCTTACAGCCCTACCAGAACCGGCCTCCTCACGTGAGCTTCTACGCGAGATTTTTGTCGCGGGCCGACTATTTTTGCGCGCACGAAACTTTTCTGTTAGTGCTACAAATTTGCAAGTCTTGGAGAGGCCTTGCAAAGAGGCGACATACTCTTCTACTGTTTCGTCTTACAGCGGAGCCTTTTGCCGGAAGCAATAAGGCTGCACGGTCTTGTTCACAACCCGCGTGAAGAATTCGATCAGCATACGAACGGTGTCGTCAAAGGAATAAGCAGTCCGAGTTCTGGCTGCGGAAATAGTTGGTACCACCTCCTGTCGTGTTATAGCAGCAAGACATTTGGCCGCAGAATCAGGTGGTTGGGAGTTCTCTTGGGTTGTGTGTATGGAACGGAATATTCGCTGTCCCTCACCTCCAATGCAGTTTAGTAGGATGTCCCTTTTTCTGTCGTCCGAGTAGGAGGTAGGTCCGCTGGCTATTAGGAATGTCTCGAAAAGCGGGTGCCACTCTACCCATGAAATTGCAGACTTGCTGAGAGTCAGCAGGAAAGGCGGCAGTGTTTCCAGCTTTATTGTCGGCTGCGTCAATATATGGTATTGTATGTAATTGAACCGACAGTAGATTAGCCTAGTCATGGTGCGAGATGTACATCTATATTCTATCTCCTCTTTGCTTTTTCTTCTTCCCGCTTGTAGCAGCTCCTGTCCTCGTTCCTTCTTTCATAACGAACACGACAGTCGTCCTAGAGGTCGTCCTTAAGATTGCCCTAGAGGTCATTCCAGAAGTTTTCTTTAACGTCCTCCTCTAAAACTTCGTCTTCGACGTCGTCCTTGAGGTCATCTTAGAGGCCGTTCTAGAGGTGGTCCTTAAAATCGTTCTAGAGGTCGTCCTAGGGGTCGCCCTAGACGTCGTCTTAAACGTCGTCCTCTTTGGCGTCGTCCTCGACGTCGTCCTATCAAGCAAATAAACCCGCACCGCACATACCGGGAGCGGCAATACGGACACATTCAGGTTGGCTCAAGCTACTAAGCAATCCCTCATGGCTGCGGCGCAAGCAGGTAAACTCACGCCGCGCATACACGGAGCAGCAGTAATCACGTTCACATTTTCGTCCAAGCTACGAAGCAATTATGGTTTGAGTTGAGCTAGTTGGTACATAGTCAGTGATGGTGGTGAAGCAGCTTACACATTAAACGATCACACAAAGACGGGACAAGACACACAGAAGTTACAATGACGGTGGGGAAAACAACGTGAACATTAAACAATTACGCAGACAGAATATTCAACTGCTACACAGAAACGAAGCTACCGATATATTTTGTACTGGCGCGCTACAGTCGCGCTGACGTCACTGAGTGCTTTGTGAACCATTAATACTGGAAATAAAGTGTTCGCTTAAAATTCGCGCCTTCGTATTCACGGTGAGCTGCGTCGTGAGTTCACTCGGATCAGGGATTGGACACGAGTGCTGAGTCAGCGTTCGGCGAGGACTCAGATCCAATCACACGCTGCGTGCCCAAGTAACGGCCACCGCCAGTGTTGCTTGATTGGGCTGTGAAAAAGCCCTCTTGTTATTCTTCCTAAGCCTTAAAAACTCAGAATTTATCAGGAAGAATGTTTGGGCTCCAATCCATGCTGTGAAGGCGATTGAACAGCGAAGCTGTGGTATTACCTGCAACGATTGCCCAATGTACTGTAGACACTTTTTATGGCAAACGCCACCAGGGGGTGCTCCACACTTTGACGTCCCAAAGAGCTTCCGGTTTATAAAAAAAAAGAAGCAAAAGGCAACCTTAATACGGCTGCTTGCCATGCAGATAAAACGTTTAACCACCAATTTTCCAGGTGAACGTCAAAATAACAAAGGAGTGTGAGATCTGTCAAAATGTTTCGAGTATTTTTGTAAAACAACTTGCCTCCTCCAAGATGCAGTATTGTACATCCGAATACCCTGGTTAAATCACCATGTTTGTTGTCCGCATAGTGTTTATGCTTTCTAGCACTGGTGGCATAAGCAAACTCAACAGGCTTGCAAGGATGGTAAGACCGGAAGTCGTTTGGGAGGCAAGTGGCAGTTCATGTTTGTAAACAGCAAAAGGCTATACCAAACGATTGACAAAAGAAAAGTAAACTCACTGTAACAAACTTTTTAGATATGAAAGACTTTCTATGCTGCCGTTGCCACGGCAACTAATGCAACCGCAATCTTTACCGTGAAACGCATGCGGGGAGCTCTACGTGCTTTGCACTGTTAGCCGGGCTAGTGACGTCACTTCCCACTTCGGACCCTGCCGTTGCCGCGGCAACCTATGCAACCGCAATCTTTACGGAGAAACGCTTACGGGGAGCGCTACGTGCTTCGCATTGTTAGCGCGCGCAGATCTATCATGTGGTTCTGACACTTGTTTTCTGGTTTTCTTATTGAAACAAGTGGCAAAACCACATGAGAAATGAGAAGGCGTGCGCGAACGCTAATAAGGCGCGCGCGATGGTTTTCTGTCTACTACTCTGTCGACTACTGTTTTGTCGACGGACACAAAAAAAAAAAACCCGACCCACACCTCATATACAACTTCGCTCTAAAAAAAAAAAGATTTGAATAACTTTCTTTTTGTTACAGATGATCCGCAGTTTATATTTAACCTGACGGAGACCGTAAGAAGATACGCAGACTACTACGCAAAATTACACAAGACCACTTTTTGGTTCTATGACTTGTGGGCGGAGCGGGATGTGATGAAGGAGCGCGGCGTGTACAAAAGGTACGAAATTCCCTGCTACGGCGCATGTCACGCAAACATCGTTTAAGATGCCAAACGTTCCATGCAGTGTGCACGATTGAAGCGTATGCTGAGGCAGACACAGTTCATTATAGTATAGCTAACCAAATCTTTTTCACGTAATGTTTTACCTTGTGCACTGCTAATCACACGGATAGAAATACTTCAATTGGCGTAACGTTGCGCCGTCACCGAAGAGCCGTCGTGTCGAAGGTCAGCGTACGATCCTCCCACCTTGCAGCCCGTACACCGAGGGCTCCAAGGCGGCACAATTGTTCCCCGGTCATTGTCTTGTTTCTGGCCAGTTCCGGCTTCCACATGTCGCCGACAACAAAGGAGATATGCTTCGTGCTAGAGCGCAACGCTTACAAGACGTGCACGGAGAAGCCGTTCCTTTTATGCTGCTCCCCAAAAAAAGGGTTCGCCTAAAGGTATATGGCGTGAAGCGATCCAGCGCTAAGACCGCTACCGCAGCCGACAGGCATCGTCCGCGAGAGTCATTTTGAGTCAATGTTTGCGAGCAAATCGTGGAAAGCCGTCTACAATTTCCGCGTCCTCTTTAATATCCCTCGGAAAGTTGTCCTGGCGAAAGACGCAATGCTAACAATGTTTCCGGACTGCCCCTTCTTCCCGACGAAGAACGAAAAAAAGAGACAAGAACACGCAGGCTCTCAGGGGTCTCCTTTTAGCGATCGGTACCATGTGGTAGAGTGCTCAAGCTATAGTTACTTGGTGAATACCAGTGTTGCGGAATGGGCACCCCCATTTCATTCCAATTCCATTCCGGGGAATTAGAGTTTTCGATAATTCAATTATTTTCAATTCCTACGAATGGAGACACTGAGCCGATTCCCACTCCTGGAATGGCTGAATCGTTCCATTCCATTCCTTTAATTCCCAAACGTAAAAATTGTCACTTGACAGCTACGTTTTGTTGACGGCATAAGCAGCATAAAACTGACATTATCAAATGCAAAAACAATTGCAAAAAAAAAAAGCTAAATTCCTAAAAAAAGCACTGATTTTTACTAGCGGACCGCTGGTGGCAGAGAGTGTTTATTTACAATGTACTGCAAACATCGAGAAAGCCCCTTGATATGTCGATGCTTGTTTAAGACATCGGTCTTGCGACCACGTGGCTTGCAACAAACAGCAAAACTTAAATCCACTCATTTTCTTTTCTTTTTTTAAATTTTTTGCATTTGACTTTTAAGACATACGCGGCCAGCGTGTTTGTTTGATAAGACCATAAAGATATCCAGTTCGTGTGTGGCGCAGAAATAAGCTATATTACTGTATTCTTCAAATACAGCAACACGGCTAGTACACTGCTGGAAGCGACTCCATGCACAGCGGCAAGAACACATCCTTTGACAAAATGCAACCCCTGCGGCGCAGCACGAGGGACCGTGTAGACTACGTCACTTTACCTGTTTTAAAACGCATGAATTCACACTTGCTTTACGTATCTCGACATTTCTTGTCGTATTCAATTCAATTTTTGGCAGGTTCGCCTGCCCTTTTCCACCCTTCGCATACTCATTCTCGTGTTTCCTCTTCAGATGGCGAATAAGGTTCGATGCCGACTCCACCTTGTATAGTTTCGTTGCACAACTTTCAGCGTACAGCTTATTTATTTTCTTCGCGACTAATGTAGAAAAATGGCTTCTACGATGCCATGACTCGATTTGTATTTATCTTGTCTTCTCGTCCGAATAGACCGATCCCTCCAAGCGTTCCACGCATGCGTGACGCCGCCATAACTGTAGTTCGTAGGAGGCAGACGCCAGTTCACGCGACAGCTCATGCTGCCTCGTGGTCTGCTCGCGCAAACCATCAGCAGGGTTGTCGCGCGTGCAGAAAGACTACAGCTCCCACGATGCATATCGGCAGCGGTGGCGCACTCAAACTAGCTGGTGAGATCGGTCTGGCGGGTTCAGGCAGCAGACGGTACCAACCGATTCATTCTTCTACCTGAGTGTCGGTTGTTCGCGTTGTGGCGACGGGTCGGGAAGTCAGCGTTGACAGAGCTCTTCACATCAAGATACAATTAACCGGGTTATACCGCACCGTTCGAATTGACATTCCCCGTGTTTCCTCAACAACACCGTCCAACTGACTTCTTACCGCCTCAAATAGGGTCCAGGACAAGGAGCACGAATGCAGACCGGACAGCCGAGACGCGCGGAAGCCAAAACCTCAGTGACAGCTAGCACCCAGATCTCCTTCTCAGTTGCCCTCACAGCAGCGGTGGCAAGGGTCGCGCCTCGTCTGGCGCGGGACGATCGTTCTGCAGGTCTAGTCAGTTCGGTCACACTAACCGCTCATTCACACTGGAAGCGGATCCGCGTTCGCAAAGCGGTTGCAAACGCGGTTGTATGAAGGTCCAGTGCAATTGCACGCGCACACGATGACATCAAATGCGCGTGCAATTGTATTGGATCTTTATACAACCGCGTTCGCAACCGCTTTGCGAACGCGGATCCGCTTCCAGTGTGAATGAGCGGTAAGAGCGGCGACGATAGTCTACTTCAACTTACGATGGACCTCAACAAACAGCACGAGAGCCATTGAAACCAACCCAGTGCTTTCTGAGTGTCGCGTGACCCTGCAGTCCCGCTCACGGTGCTGTATTGCCTAGGGTGACTCGTAGCGTCCGCAGCGGTCCATCGGAAGGTGAAACGAAGTATGCAGAGACTAAAGTCAAAGGAAATGAGCGGGAATCCGCTAGCTTACTTGTAACCCCAACCCACTAAAACATATAACACAGAAAACAAGCATCGGAACAAAGACCAAGTAATAGGCGGACTTACACTACAAATGCAGTATAAAAAAACAAGCCTCGGAGCAAAGCGCAAGAGGAGCAGAGGGAAGTGAATCTCGCTTTGTTTTAATGCCGAAGCAAACCCACATTTCGCACTTCAAAGGAGTGCGCACGAATGAACGTGGAAGGCAGCAGAGTTGGCTGCCTGCTAAACAACGCGCCTCGAACTATAAGAAAACAATACCTGATCATCTTTCGACGGCGCCCGAGTCAACGAGTTATCAGAGCTCTGCGAGTTAGGAGTCGCTTCCGCTCCGAGATCTCAGTCTGTGCGCGCGCGTGCATTCTACAAACCGTCGCAACAACAACAAAAAAAGCATGACAAGAAGGACGATGAGGAGTTGTGCATGGCGGTTTCTTCCTTTGCAGCTCCCTTTTCTTTTGGTTGGTGCTTAGTTTCTTGTTTCGCTCTCGCGTAACACCATCGAAGCCCAACGCCTGCGCGTCCGTGAAAGGCGCCACGTTACCTCCCTTTCCCCCTTTGCTCTTTGCTGTGACGCTTGTTTTTTTGTATTGCATTTTTTTGGCGTATAAGTCTGTTAGGGCTCCACGCGGGCTAGCAGCTTCCCGCACATTTTATGTCTGAGCAACTGACTCGCTGACTGGCTCAATTTAGCTAACCGTACACTAAAAAAAAAAAAAAAAGAAGAAGAAGAACCGTGCCCATTCCATTCCCATTCCATTCCGGGCAAAAGGCACCTAATTCCATTCCCATTCCATTCCCCTCAACGTTGCCGCCATTCCAACTCCGGAGTGGCAACTCCGCAACACTGGTGAATACTATTTTTACATATTCAGTTTTACTTCACCTGGAAGTGCAAGAGTGGTGCACCATCACTTTTTCGTCAAATTTTGCTTGTCCCTAGTGTTAACGGGGTTTACGTTCAAAGTTTCACATCAAACTGTAGGCGGCAGGCCTCAATTTCCAACCCTCATAGCGCACGCGTGACGTTAATGGCAGGGATACCGCAAGCTTCAATTTTAGCACCACTTCTATTTGATCTGTACCTAAATGACCAAGCAAAGCTGTACCTGGATGTGAATTGTACCAGTACACTGACGACAGGTTACTTGTGTCACGTCACATAAATTTGTATACTGGCATTACGCTATTGAGAAACCATCTGTGGGGCCTATCAAGATTTTTTAAAGGTCTTGCTACCTTTCATCAAATTCTTAGAGGTCTAAAATATCCGTCCAATTTATCTAAGGGCCCTGACATACCCTTAAAGAATTTTGTGGGGAGTGAGAAGTCCTTTATAGTTTTCTAAAGACCGGTGGAGTCTGTCGTAATTTTTTCCTGGAAGAACCTGACCCGTCAAAATATGTTTAATGGGTCTGTACAAAAAATCACGTGGTCATTCAGGATATATCTGCCGGGGAAGCCGCTTGGCTATTTTGATTCGGGCGGATGCGAATTACGGTCGTTCATTGTCCGCTTCCCGTCCCACATGGGGGATCTATTTCCTAAAGCAGCTCAATGTGCAGATAAAAGATTTCTCCAAGCACCCTGCTTCTTCTGCTTTTTTGTGAGTTTGGTTTCAGAAGATAGTCCAGCGAACGAAAGCAACGCCAGAGGCGCCATCGCTATGGCTCCAAGGACGACACCGTGACCGTGACCGTGCAGTGTGTGTGTGTGTGTGTGTGTGTGTTTGGTGCACTTGCTAGGTTTTAGAAGTTGAACTACTGCACATAGGATTTTATTCAGGGGTAAAAAGAAAATCCAAATATTTATTTGACGGCAAAGAACTCGGTTGCAGCTATTGAATTTGATTACACCTATCTACACCTGCCTGCTCTCGTGTTTGAGTACACGTTGGTTCTCATTGTCTTTCTCCGTTTCAAAATGCATAGAAAAGCTCCATTAATATAAACTTCCAACCACATTTTGAACTGCCATTTTGGTCTTTGGTTCACAGTCATCTGTGCATCTAAAGGGTTGAAAAGCTGATAGGGTTTGAAATGCTGAAGAGTCTGAAGGGCTAAAGGGGTTTGAAGGTCTGAAGTGGCTTTAGAGGCTGAAGGGGTAGGGATGGCTGATTGGTGTTATGGGCTGATGAGTTTCAAGGGCTCAGAATCTATCGTAACATACCAGGTTGACGTGTTATTTTCAACAGGTTATTTTCTTATAATCAATGCCACTCAGTTGATGGAGTGGTGTTGAACCAACTTGATAAAAATTAACGCTTAAAAAGAAAACTTCAGCGTTTCAGCAACCCGTTAAAATGTAAGCGCATTGACCTTTTTTTTCTACACTTGATTACCTCGTCAAATATTTTTCGTGAAATTCCCCTTTAACTTTTATTGTTGAAAACTGTGTAGCTTCATGTCTATAGTCCGTTGCAACTCAAGAGGGTAGGGCGAGGGAAAGGAAGGCCGGGGAGGAGGAAGCAGGCGGAACGCTGGAGAAGAGAGGAGAAAACCTCCTCCTTTCTTTAGCATAAACGGGAGGGAGCCAAAATGGACCTTGTGTAGTCAGTCTCGCCCTAGTTCTTTCTCGAACATTCAAGGAGAAATATTCGAGATGACGAGCATAGTAGATAAAGAGCCGTGCGCCTTCTTACCGATTCATTCACTGATTTTCTCTTGTGATAGCAAGCTGTTGCGCCGACGCATCGCCACTCGATGCTGCCGCCATCGACGCTCATTGCTGCTCTCTCGAAGTTCGTTCTTTCTTTTGGTTCTGGCACAAATTAGCCAATTAAACCCTTATTTTTAGTTCATTATTCATCGTCTTTTCGCTTTGATCCGTTACATATCTGGTGAAGGTGCGGGGTACTTCATTCCAAGTGCAAGAAAAACAAAGCGATGACGCCGCCGGCTTCCACCGCCCCCTCCGTCGTCATTATGCCCGTCGCACCCCGGACGCCTGCACTGTTCCATGGTGACGTCTACGAGGACATCGACGACGGGACGCTGCAGTACTAGGGAGCTGCCTGTCACAATGGGTGGACGTCGAGCAATGCCTACAGCACGTCTAGTTCTCTCTCGAGGAAACGGCACACACCTGTTATGAAAACAAAGAGGCGACGATAACCACTTCGGAAGCGCGCAAGGATCAGCTCCGCAATGCATTTTCGAACCAGCAACGACGTGAACGCGCTGAGGAGTTGCTCCAGGCAATGGTGGAAGGCCTCAACGAGAACATCGCCAGCTTCGTATAATACGTGCTGCCACTAAGCAGTTAGGTTTATCTCGAAATTCCTGAAGTGAAAAAACCAAAAATCCTCATGCAAAAAGTCAGAAAAAAAAAAACGTTTTTGGGTGTTTTGTGCGCAGTTCACCCGCGACCGTTGCACAATTCGTGACGGATGCTACTGATATCGAACGCGCTTTTCAGGCAAAAGCCTCGCACTACTAGCGACTACCTGGCGTCGATCTATCGGCGTCGTCAAGTTTTTACCTTGGCCCGAGTGCGTCGGACGTCCACGAGATCACCTGAGACGTCGTCCCAGAGGAGCTCTGGAAGATGCTCCGTACTTCCAAACGCCCGGCCTCGCTCTCGATCGCCGAGGCAGTTAAAAAAATGGACATCGCGTATTCCAACCGCCGGCTCCTGTCGACGTGCCAGCCGTCAAAAACCCGACGCTGACCTAAGCCACAATGACCCTCCGACCATCGCCACCAGCTCGCTCGTATGTGGCGCCTCCACGCCTTGAGCCTTGTAGCAATTCCTTTTCTGCTACCCGTCTCAGAGAATGACACAACGCATTGGTTTAACAACACATCGTCCTTTATTGACAGCCATCGCCCGCGCCGCAAACCGAAAAGCCCCGAGCACAGTTATGCGTCGGCTTTTTATCAGCGGCGGAGCGCCACTCGCGTGGCCGATTGCGCTTTGCCACCTTCTGGTGAAAAGCACGAGAGACGATTTTACATGCGGGCAACCTCGTTGAACTCTGTGGATCAACAGGCTACCCCACACATCTCTCTCCCTCCCCCCCCCCCCTTCCAAAAACCAAATAGGAGAATGCTCAGGACGTCTTGAGGTGGCCTTCCTTCTGGGTCACTGAGGATCGAGCCTTCGCAGATGAGCCGGCACGGCTTGGACTGGGCCTTGCTTGATTTTGGGACCGACGTCAGCAGTTACGGACGGGACCGATGAGGCCGCAGTAGGTCCAGTGAGGGGGCTGCGTCGCTAATGCTGCGTTTGGGGGGTATGCACGAGCCACTAGAAATTTAAGAGCAAATGAGGACATGGTATGGCAAAATAAGAAGCCGCGCACCGGCACGACGCACGCTCTAGTGAAATATGGGAGCACGGTTACTTTCTCTTCTCCCCCTCCCCCCCAAATCAAGAAGACAGTACCAGATTTTCCTAGTGTCAAGCTTGCGCAAGGGCAACATTTTGACCCACTTCGTAAAGGGGTACGTCGCTACTAGCAAATACTGATTGCCGCGTGAACTACGGAGAAAAGCACCGACAGCGCCACAGGCAACACACTCCCAGAGGTACTTCCTTTCGACCGATTGCATTAAACCTGGTGGTTGGCCAACTCCTGGTTTTGACTTCTGACATGCCGTACAGGTACGTGCGCACCTCATTAATTCCTGCGTCATACCAGGTCACGTTGCAATTCGGGATTACTTTTCGAAAGTTTTGCTCCCACTGCTGGGGCCGCCTAGGGCGGAATCATACCTATCTCGTATGAAGAACTTACGCAGCTTGCGAGGTATTAGAGTTTTCGCTCTTGCGCTCGATCGTGCTTCTTCGTCGACCTTTAACATTACTTTTTTGTATTTTAGACACAAGTTCGCCCTTAATCAATGTTTAGTTTTCTACTGCACTAACCGCCTCTTTGCCAGTCATTCGTGACATTTTGGCGGAGGTGCGGGGTACAACTCAAGCAGCGGTTTCCTCCGATGCCTCGCAGCGCAAGCCCAATCCCCAGCTCAAGACGACCATCCGCAGAGATTACCGAGACCCGAAGAAGCCGCCGGATCCAAGGCCGAGCCCGGTATCAGCTCCCGGCAGCAGCTCCTAGACGCTGCTGCTTCTGGGAGCAGCTGCTGGGACACTTTTTCACCTCCTTTTTGACACTGTCTGAGAGCAGAGGGACCTGCCCCGCAAAGTTCAACGGAATCGCATCCCGAGAATGCAGTCCTGTCGTCTCGTAAATGGCGTTAGTTAAGTTTTTATTCCCAGTCGGTAAGTATTTTGAAAAAAATCTGATGTAAGTTGTTCCGCTACAATGCATTCTCGACCAAAGATTATAGGTACTGGTATCCCAGGCAGATACAACGCGCTGTCTTCGCTTCATGTTGTGGAAAGAGATTCGTAATATCACGGCCCCGCCAGCGGGTAGTGGATATCCCGACGCTGCCTCTTAGTTTGCACTCGCTTCTCGAGGATTTATTTGTCTCTTCTTACAAAGTTCGGATACAGCATCCCCAAAGAGCGATATGTTTGCGCCTGTATCCAGAAGAGCGGCTATTAGGGCCACCGAAACGTTTACAGTCATGCGAGGGTCAGTACATCCTGATCGAGACTGAATTCTTTGTGCCGCTAGAATGAATACCACTTTCTCCGTTTTGGATGCTGTTGCGGCCTCTGCCGACCGGCTCCTGGGACTGGGAATACTGGCATCCAGAGCAAACGTCCTAGGCACCAAGAAATTTAAACGACCTTCGTTTTTCTGGATTATGCGTGGGTTAGGGTTCCGGACGTGCAACGTGAAAAGGATTGCATTTGGGCTCAATGCAAAAACACTCCTCCGCAGTTCCTTCTTTGCATGGGTCCTCCGGTGCTCAACGCCGAAGCGGACATCCCGGACATCGCATTACCGATATTGATTTGATCAGGCCCGCCGTCGTTCAACGCCGAAGCGGTCCAACAGGCTATCTCTTGTACGGGTTTCCTGGAGCCAAACTCCGAAGCGGCCATCCCGAATATCTCACGACCAAGATTAGTTTGCTCGGGACCACGTCGTTCTACGCCGAAGTGATCCAGCAGATTATCTCTCATTCGGGCTTCCCGGGGCTCAACACCGAAGTGGCCATCTCGAATGTCTGATGACCAAGAGTGATTTGATAAGCTCTATGGGGGTTCAGCTCCGAAGCGGAAGAATCAACTGTCTCGTGACCGAGATTGATTTGAACAGGCCACCCGTGGCTCAAGGAAGAGGCAGGCTCGCCGGGGTTTTCATTACTGTCACAATGCAAAAAAGTGCTTGCCTCATCGGGCCTTGCACCATCCGCCTCAATGGCGGACGCATTGAATACTTCTTTACCTGGACCGTAGTCAGCGGGCCTCCCACAGTCTTGTGGTGCTAGCCGTGCCCTTCTCCTGGTTCGTTAATGGTGGCTGCGACGACTGAACCTTGAGGGCCGCGTTTTCCACGTTGCCGGTGAATAGCAGACGTCTACCACCGCCGGCTCCCGCCGTTTGCCTGCATCCACGTTTGGGCGTGTCCTGGTTGTCCGCACCGAGAACAGCGATGCAAGGTTTGGTTTCCATCATCCCCTCTGTTCGTACGAGAAGATTAATGGGATTTTCTGGCCTCTGGTGTCCCATCTGGCCAATGTACTTGCTACGGGTTGTGAGATCACTTCCCGCTAGAACACTCTCAATTTTAGCGCACGGATTAAGGGCTGCGGGACCTGCATCGTCGACAGATTCGTAAAACTCACTGTGACTTTCGTATTCCTCTGGGTGTCGAGATCACACGAAGGTTGGTTTAAGGGCTGTACTTCTTGGTGAAACAGGCAGGTACCGAGGTTCAGGAAGGATGTCCGCTTGACTCGTCGTTGCAGCCAGTGCCATTTCGTTGAGATCCCTAAAACTAAGCCCCCTAAGACATGAGTCGAAGCGTGCTTGAGCGGCTCTGACGGATAGCCCGTGCTACTTCTTCTGCATCTGAGGCCGCCGCGTCAGCAAGGTCACAAAGGTCCTGGAAGGCCCTAACAACTACATAATCGACTCCGGCGGTTGTTGTGTGCGGACACGGAGCTCGGCCTGCATCCGGATTTCGTAATCGGGTGGCAGGAACTCCGTTCTGAATCGCGAAACAAAATCCGCCATACTCAAGAAAGTTCTTTATCTCTTTCTCCAGAGCGCTGCGCTATCAATCAGTGCGCAAGCAAAATATAAGTGAGCACACTTTCATCATCAATTTCCGACGCAGCTTGATAGTCCCGGGGTTTCGAGATTAACATCGCCACTGACTTCCTTTTTGCGTGCCCCGAAACAATCGTAACGCTAAGCGAGAGCCGCAGGTAGCCTTTGGAGGGAGGGGTTCCAGCAGGAGCAGGGTTTGAGCGCGTCATCTGTTCCCGCTGTAACTAAAGAAGCATGGCCTTGGCCATTCTTAGTTCTGATAGACCCTCTTTGATGACGCGTCTGCCCGTATTGAGACCGCAGGCTTAGCGCCTGGTTTCTTGTCAGTGGCGGCTTTATTTGCGAATGCGCCGAGTGTCGAATCGATGTCATCACTTACGTTTTTGTTGGCGTCCTCTGTAGACGACACCCTGTAGTAGTGATGTGTTCTGAAGGTCGAAGAAGCTTAGGCTTGGGTCACAAAGTTTCGTCTCTACCCGTAGCTCCGAGATGCGGAAGTTGTCGATGAGGGTCGCCGGATTCGTCCTCGCTGCCTCTTTTTCACCGGAATAACTTTAAGCAAACCCACCAAACGAAGATCGAGCGGAAGCGCGGAAACACGGGCAGTTCAGCTCGCTCGGGAGAATTAAAAAAAAAAAGAAATCCGTAAATGCGGGCAAACTCAGGAAAGCAAAGTGTCTAAAGACCCATTTCGCGGCATCCTCCATGACGAGAAGCATATTGCCGCGCGCAGGGTCACGGACTTGTAGAAAGTTCTCGTTCATTCTTGCTGCGGACATAACTATCGTTCATCCTTGTTTTTGTTGTTCTAGAAAGTGCTTGTTCATTCTCGCCCCGAGCGCGCTACGCTCGAACCTTCTCCGCCGAATCTTCGAGATAGTGACTCACTCTAGATAAGAGGCCGCCCGCGACCTTGTCGAGTCAGTTTCGCCCCAGCGCTCGACTATGCTGTCTCGCCGACCTCGACGCTCGCGACGCTTTGTTATTATTTTCTATTCTCTTTTTGTTTTGGCACAAGTTCGCCACATTAAACGTTTAGTTCTTCCTGTTTATTTATTGTTACTCTGGTCACCACCCGTGACAATATCACGGTTGGGCGCCAGTGTAGGAGTTCTCTCGCTGCTATCCATCTCGAAGAATGACACAACGTACTGGTTCAATAACATGTCGTTTAGGGACTGTCATGGCCCGCGCCGCGATCCCGAAAGCATACATCTGAGCTGGTTTTTTTATTAGCGGCGGAGCGCCGCTCGCGTGGCCGATTACGCTTCGGCACCTCGTGGAAGAAATCACGACAGACGATTGCCGAGAACGAACGATACTAATATCTTTTACAAACGTTGAATGGCTCCTTGTCGCATTAGCGACAAGGAGCCATTCGATGCTCCTTGTCCGATGCTCCTTGTCCGATGCTCCTTGTCGCATTAGCGACAAGCCATTCGATGCTCCTTGTCTGATGCTCCTTGTCCGATGCTCCTTGTCGCATTAGCGACAAGGAGAATCGGAACGACGCTTCTGCCACGGTGTCGAACAACCTCGACGTTAACATAGACGGCGACGACACGACGGCACTCGTCGACACCAGGGAAGACTATTATGTTTTGATTGGAAAGCTCTCTCGCCACCTTCGACAAGTGATGACGCGGTTGAATAGCTCCACAAGGTTATTCGACGCCTTGGGGACTTGAACTACGAGGTGCTTCCCGACGGAGCCCGACCATCAGGACGCCACCAGCCGCGATTCGAAGAGATGCATGTTCGTCTCAAGCCCTACTATGCTGGATACGACTGAGGACTATTTATTATTCAGATGACGCCGCAGTGTACTTTTCGCTGTTATTGGGTTTATCTCCATGTTCATTTATTTAAGTTTTCATTGGGGCGATGCACTTTTAACGAAACGAGTAATGCTGCGTGCATGATCGACAAGGAACGCTTCTCCGTCCATCTAGAAGATTCACGTTTACTCTTTCCCCGAGAGTAAAATATAAGGAGGCCAGAATGACCTTGCCTAGACAGTCTCGCCCTAGTTCACTCACCCGTATTCAAGGTCGAATGTTCGAGATGCCGAGTGTAGTAGATAAGGTACTGACCGTGGTCTTGCCGACTCATTCCCTCCGACTCTACCGACGACGAGCCACATTCCCTCACGCGCTAGCCAGCTGTCAAGCCGACGCAAGGTCACTCGCTGCTGTCCCCGTTTACGCTCGCTGCTACTTTCTCGAAAATACTTGTAAATATATCAGCTTGAACTTTAGAATTATACTTGAACAGGAAGAAAGAAAGGACAGAAGAGGACAAACAACTGACTACCAACGGTGTTTTACAGTAAGCTTCTTCCTTGCGCGTTTGCTTCTTCATTCACAGTACAGAGCACAATAACCGATTACATAAACCTATTGCATAAATGAAGATCACTACCGATATTTACACCTATATAATTTATACAAAACAATCATAAAAATTGCCTAAAACTTATTGTTCTTGAACTAACCCACCACAAGCTCGTGCTCTTGTTTTCGGGGCGTGACATTTCGTAGGTATCGTCTTTATTTTTTTGTGAACGGTGATTGATGGGGTGCTGATACAATCTTCGGCGTGTTCCTCGATAGCGAGCGCCTCGCGCATCCAACGTGCATGAGGATTGTTGTTACTCGCAAGGATGGCTGTTAAAAGCTGCACTGCCCTGGCATGTCCCGCAATGAGCTGCCAGATGTCCTGCCGCTGTCCCCTTATCCCCGTGTTCCACTAGAGCGACAGACAGAAACAAACGACAAAGACAAGCCTAAATCCAGAGTCTTTCGCGATTTGAGAAGCTTTGTAGAATAAAGGCGGCTATGCTCAAACACGAGCATCATGCACTCGAGGGTATCATTGACAGGCTTGCAATCGCTCGTGCTTACTTCACGTGCACTGAACGCCTACACGCCTGCCTAACGTACTATCACCAGCATGCCACATGGGTTTGAGGCTTTTCCCTGTATTTTGTTTCTGTCTGACGCTCTAGTGGGACACGGGCATTAAGAGACGCTGCATGCTCGCGGCCTCTGTGGTTGATACATCGCCCCGTTTGGCCGATGTTGCATTTCCCGCATGAAAGGGGAAAGTGGTACACCACTCTAGTTGTGCATGGGGCATACTGCATTCTGTTGGCCGTGTCGCACGTTTTTTTC
Organism: Ixodes scapularis; assembly: GCF_016920785.2. Classification (NCBI taxonomy): domain Eukaryota; kingdom Metazoa; phylum Arthropoda; class Arachnida; order Ixodida; family Ixodidae; genus Ixodes; species Ixodes scapularis. Next base: position 34,982,692 of record NW_024609836.1, on the reverse strand, counting down.
TTTTGTTCTTCGGTTAACTCGTCCGCACATTAAGTAGGATAAATTAGAATAAATATTTTTTGTTCTTCGGTTAACTTGTCTGCACATGAAATAGGCTAGGTATGCTCCGCGCCCAACAAAGCCGACTCCATTGTCGCGACCCGTCTCGCCAAACCTGTCCGTTCTAACCACTACACACGATCTGCGCACATACGAGCCTAAAAATGCTGCGAGCACTTATTTATTTGACTTTACCTAATTGAAAGCAGGTACGCGTAGATTGTATTCTAGAAGTGCGTGGAGCAAACTGCCATGTTCTGTGCTATGGCCTTTCAACGCATAAAATGCGAACCCATTTGCGATGTCTATCGCTCGATGCACTGTGGAGCGTGCAGCCCTCCCATATACTTTCTGGGAAGCATAGACTTTTCTTATATCATATGCAAGAACTTTGCACTACTAGAGGAAGCTTTTGCCTTCACGTTGAGCAAAGATAATGATAGCGATCGCAGGACCCGAAATCCGCAGCGTATGCGATCTACTAAAATACCCAAATGAAATAAAACATTCCGCTCCCTTCGTGCAATGCAGCCGCAAAAATGACAACGAACCCTATTTCACCGCACTCGCATCGGCCAGAATGGAAGATGCCTAAATGTTCGCCTTCGAGAGCACCCTTTAGGAGTCACCAAGGCATCATCGGACTCTTTCCACCCCATTGTTGTGCATGCCCTTACCTGCCACGATTGCACCCTAAACTTTGAAAACACTACTGTGCTTGATTCCCACAGAGATAAGTGTGGGCGCGAAATAATTGAGGCGTTTAAGATCAAATACGCCGCAAACAATGTTTCTGAGCCTTCTCTGGCGTTATCGTCAAAAGAGCTGGAGTTCCTCGCGCCAGAATTACCGAAAAGCTTGTTTTGATCAATTATTAATTTCGCCTTTCCCTTTCTTTTCTTCATCCTTTTTCCCCTTTTTCAGGGGTTAATTTCCCTTCTTTTTTTCTTCTTCCTTTTCCCCCTTTTTTCAGGGGTTAATTTGCATAATTGTCCGCTCATTTTAATTTGGTATTTTAAAATTTGTGCGCAATTTGGTTTTATTTGAAATTTGAGCATTTTCGTTTTTGTTCGTATTCATTTAATTTTCGTTTTATTTTCGTTTTCTTTCTTTCAATTTCTTGAAGTTCACGGTCGTAGTGTCATGGGCATCTAAAAAATGTTCGTTGCTCATTGAAAGAACTGTGTGCGTCTGTGTTCGTCCTTCACGAGTTTTATTCTTTCTGTGTATTCCGCTTTTTCAAACCGCATTATGCACGAACATGCCGACCAGAACAGCACCAGAAAGGCTGACAGTCCCTGCCACCGTCTCCGCCACCGTCCCCGCTCCTCTGGTACTTCGTTTGTCCGCGAGAGGGCGAGCGACCAGCTGGAGTTGCGAATAGGGACTGACTTCCTGACGTAACACCCAGCAACCCAAGATCGCCGGCGACGTTTCCCCTTGCCAATTTCGGCGCCGGGCAGTGGAAGACGGCGGGTAAATCACAGGGGCGCATATTTTCTAAATCGCAGTTCGGCATGGAGACCTAAAATAACAATATTGACATTACTCTACCATTCGCCTTTTATATAATTCATCCATGCATTTTTTTTTTGTATTGCACTTACACAAGAATCAATTGAAAAAACAGCCCCTGGACTTGTCTTTCGGAGAAGCAGGTGGTCCCTCTAACGCTACAATCTTCGTACCATACTAAATTGATGGTTCATAAATACGAGTGATGTATTTAAAAACCCAACAGCCGATTCGCACCTACTTTGTAACTAATGCGCTCAATGCTTCCTTGTTACTTTGTTCTTTGTTATGCTACCGTTATAAACCCGCTTGACGCGTGAAACGCCTTTCTCTGAGCTACTGTTTTTGTAACGGTGTCCAGTCTCAGTCAAGTAGATCTCGGCGGCTTTTTTTTTTTTTCATGGGTGTCTCTTTTGTATATCTGCCTAGCAAATAACGCTTTGAACTGAATATACATATGGGTGAACAAGGACACAATCCTGTCTCTATAGCCACCTACAGAACGAGGTCAGCAGGGCGGAGCGTCGGTTGTCCCTTTGGGTTATCCTAGAGTTCCTGTTTAGGCTCCCGTAGGGAGCCCTATACAGGAACTCTAGGTTATCCAAAAGCCCATCTATCCTGGGAAAACTGGCGCTATTCAGTGTTGTGGAAACGCTCGGGACACGTGCCGCGCGCCACTTCCGGAAAGAGCATTGCGTCTGGAATGTAGCTCAGTGCTGCGCTGTGCCGCCATAATCTTCCCAATTGCTGCACGTTGCACGTGCCTTATGCATCGACGCACCTTGAGCTATTTTCAATACATGAAGGGGCTCTAGGTTGCCCCGCCTCAAGCGTGCACGTGCAGCCAACCCCCCCCCCCCCCCCCCTCCCCTCCCCGACACCCTCAAGCTGTCCTTGACAGCTTTTTTTTCTGGGGACCCCCAACAACATGTTGGAAAAATAAAGGAATTGAACTGAATTGGAGCACGGCGAAAAGCAAAGAGTGCATGTGGAGGACGGGCGTTCGAAAGAGGCTCTCTGCCATTACGCATTGTCAGTTACCATAAAGGACATGGGGCCGCAACTACACCACTTGTGCGCGTTTTGTTCCAGCTACAAGCTCTCCGTGACGGCGACTAACTTTCAGTTCGGAGAAGCCATCGGGAAACATATCCAACCCAAGGAGGTATTCACCACCACGATTACAAACCATCAAGAAACATCGGATTTAACTCAAACTGTGTCGCAGACCCACGTGAACACGGAGACCGCCATCGTCAAATTGGTGAAGGGATTTGAGGCGAACTACAAGACCAGCGTTACTGTCGGAGTACCTCTCGTTATTAGTGCAGGCGTCGAATACAGCTTCGATTACAGCCTTTCCAAGACGAAGTTGGAAACCAAAACCAAGACCGAAACTCTGGGCATTAACGTCCAAGTTCGCGTGCCACCACAAAAGACAGTGCAAGTGACGTGGTACGTGAGCAATACTGTTATGGTAAGTGAAATGTTTAGTGATGAAACACGCAGAGATCAGCGTATTGCATAATGGTCCTTTCACGACTCTTAGTTTTGACATATGCAGCGGGTGATAATATATCGCTGATTTTGAGTACACAAAAATATCGAGAACCGTTCTTATTATATCCTGCTATGCATTTTTACTTTAAAAAATACTGTACGGGTAACAAATGAGTTCAACAAAATTTATTATCATAGATTTTAGATCATAGATTGTGAGTATAGAGGAGGCTGTGGTCTTGACCACCGAAAGGAAGGACCGCTGTCGCAAAGATTAGGCAACCGAAACCTAGAAACGTGTTCCAATTTAGCGTGTTCATGGAACGCCATACGATTCTGCCACTGCCTTGTATCTATCCAAAATGAGTTGCTTTTGAGGTTTTTTATGACGCGTGGAAAGTTTCTAATTAAAACTATAGGTTTATTTTCACTTCTTAAAATTTTAATGAGTAAATTATAGCCAGTAACTGAGCTAAATATTATGTTTTTGCAATTCTTGACGTCGGCCGTGACTAACACTTTGATGCCGGAATTTTTCTTTTTCTGAACAAATTTTTGTTTACTGTTTTTTTTTTTTAAAGTCTTACTGAAATACTCGGTGTACTATAGGATTTGCTATCTGCACAGCATCAACTAGGGGATCGGGTCCTTGCCGGTGTGGGCCACGCGGTCTTCCCTTTCTTCGCGTTTTGTCGCTCGGCGTTACTTGGGTTCGTCGATCGTCAAGCTGATTGCTCCACGAGAGTGTCCCCTGCCACCGCGAAGCGGCGTTTACGGGTGGACCCAGTGCGTTTACATTTTTGTAGAGAGCCGCCGCAGACTGCCGCCGCGAGGTGGCGTGAACGCTGTGAAGGAGGGGTTAACACGCGCTTTCGTTATATGTCTAATGCATATGCAAAGTCATATGCAAAGTCATATGCAAAGAGTATGAAACTAGCTGCGTTTCGCGCAAAATAAACATCGAAGGCAAGACGAAGAGCAGAGCAAGGAATCCAATGGAATTAGTACAATTACTGCCTTTTTGTATGGGTGATTTAATTTTTATAAACAAGTCGCATTAACGACGTGTTCTTTGAAAAGGCATTCATGCGTCAACTCCATGTTTTGAAATTAACCTTACATTGAATGCATTGTTGTTGTTTTTTGTTTCATCCGCCTATAAAGCTTCGACAAATTTTAATCTTCAGAGCGAAAGCATCTTTAAGCACCTGATTCCTAGTATTATTAAACTCCACACTTCATTGCGTTAGTCTTTTCAACAGTGTTAAATTAAAGTTTAACACGTCAATCCTTGAAAACAGAAGGTATTTGAAGAATTATTTGAAGATGATTAAACACTCTCGCTGGTATTTGTATCTTCATTTAAATAGCCTTCTCAAACGTGTCATTGATGTGTTATTAAATACAATTTTGTTCGGGGCATTTAGCATTTGTACTTAAATACATCTCTGGAACTATTTTGGCCAACCGTGTAGCTGACAATTGAGTGTTCCGGTGATTAAAATAAACGATATTGACCATTGACTGATTTTGTTGTGTCTTTGTTTTATATAAAAAAAAAAGTTGCACGTTAGTCGTACTAAGGCACCGCCTCGTGATAAGCATGCCCCGCCGAGTTATTAAGGATGATAGCTGCAATGCAGTCGTTGTGAAATTATAAACCGAGTATCAAAAATACAACAAAATAAAAACTGAAGGGGAAGATAAACGGAAGACAGTGGGGTCACGCAATAATTGTATCGGGGAGTGGCGATGTTTACAAGGAGAGCCGCTTAAATTTTTGCAGTATTATCGGTTTCCTCGTTAGGCGACTCTGTTATCGATTTTGACCACTGCTCGCGCATCATGTTTAGCCTTTCAGAGCACTGTACATGTGTGTATGACAAGGACGCCCAAAGCACAATGGATGTGCGAGCAAGCAATGCTACTTTTGTGGCCCATGAAACGGGCGGTACATAGCGCCACCTAGAGTAGCTACATCAAGTTACTCTGCTTGACCCTGTCATCTGATGGAGAACGATTTAACCTTCCTTCACAAATCACGTCTCGCGATATTTTCTGGTCAGCGTACAACAATAAGACAACTATAGGCTGCTTTAAATTAGCTATTTTAAGATCGGCGTTTGGTTTGGCGAGTGGTCTACCACTCCTCTGTGACGAGCGGTGCGGACAAAGAAATTCTGGCTCGAAGAATAGTAGCAAAGGTAACACGTGAAGTTGCGCGAAGTGGCAGGGCTTCGGTTGTCTCCGTTTGACATCGCAGCGTTGACAACGAGAAGACCGAGTGCCTGTGTTCAAAACGCGTTTCGTTACCTGTACGGGAAGCTGGTTTCGGGAATAATAACAGTTCGGGAAAAGTTCGTGGTATGATTTTATTTTCTGCTCCTCTCGCTCGAGATCAGTGACTTGTTTATATGGGTGCGAAGCAGCTGACTGCTTTTGTAGCAATGGCTGATTGCAGAAGCTGGAGGCCGCCAGTAACCGGATATGTTTGCCTGACCGAATACTATGCCAAGTATTTTCGGTTGAATCGCGGGAATAATTTGTGTAGAGATCGACAATATACTTAGCGCTTTATTTAGGCAACATAAAGCTTGATTGGTTTCATTTGTGGCTACCATATTGAGATGCAGAAAGGAAGGAATTTCACTCATTTTACTCTCTTGCTCTCAAGGAGAAAAGTTCCTCCCTTTTTTAAGGAACATAGGTTACCTATCGCTCCTCTTTTTATGGAGGAATTCGTGTACACTATTGTTTCTAACAGAGTAACCTGACCTCCACATCGACTCTCTTTCAGGATTTTCCTTGGACTGCCACAGTAATTGTTAGAGGATGGTTTGCCATCTGGGTCGATAAGAAAGTCAACAATCACAATCTTCATTTCTTCCCTGTCTCCGTGCTGACCAGTATAGATGGCAACCTGACCCGCATTGATCTTCTGACCGTCAGCTTTGAGGCTGAAGGTGTGTTCAGGAAGGTCGCCACCCACGACTCCAGGGTCTTTACGTACGAGTTGAAGAGGTCCGATCGAGCGACGCCCACAACTACGAGACGAAGAAAGGCCTTCATAACGCCTCCGCCCCTGGAGTAGGAACTGAGAGCCCAAACAACCGGACAAAAAGATACTTAAAGAAATAAAGTAAAAAAATAGACTAATTTGATTATTCTGACAAAAATTCGGGAAGCACAAAAGGTGTTGAGCACAAACAACCAGCTTGCAGAAATTGACTTGACCTTGACTTGAGACAACGTGACGTAATCACGAGACCCCATTTTTTTCGCAACACTACTAGCGGTACAACCGGCTCATTAAGCTAGAAAAACGGGTGAAGAAAGGGGAAGCGAACCCCGTCGATGGCGACCAGGTCTGGACGTCCGGGCACATCACACACTCGCACTGAACACACAGAGTAAAAGTCAAATGTGCACCTCCAGGTCTCACCCAAGCACAAAGTCTAACCGCGAGCGCAAGGTGTCGGCCTAGATACATTGTGGGCCGGGCGGGAAGACCGAGCCCTCCAGGCAGGTAATTTGACCTCCATGCGAGCGCCACGTCAGCCAAAGCCCCTTACAAGACCACAGCGGGCGCTCGATAGACCCCGATAATTTCTCTGATTACTTAATTATTACTTTCATCTGCTATCTTAGAATATATGTATTTTTTTATTTACACGTTTTTATGCTTGTAAATGTTGATTAAAAATCTAACAAAATAGGTTTATCAAAAATTAACAGAAGTACAATTTATAATTAATTTAAAGTTAATTAACAACTCAAATGTAAGGAGTTTTGGAGGGGCAACGACGACCGGAGTCATTCAGGAATACATTGCATCTAAAGAAACTATTAAAAAAGAAAACACCCAGAGAGGGCGCAACTGCTCCCCCTCGGAGTTCTCGGAGGAGAGTCAGGAGGGCGGCACCTCTCGGAGGGGATGAGGGGGAAGAGTGGGGAACGCGGCTCGTGGCGGCGATACTGAGGTATGAAATAAAGAAGTGCTGTTACGACGTCGATCCTCGTGTGTCGGGGGCGTCGACGCTCCATCGACGCCAAGTCTCACAAGTCACATGCACTCGATTACAGTGATAAACGAACTCGACTTCCAGCAACTCGTAAGACAGACGGCCAGTTCCGCTATGCAGCGGGAGCACGCAGCGGCTCACGTACGGCAGCTCGTGATGGCGGCCGCGCCGTCCGGCCCCGAAGAAGGATCCGTGGCTACTGTTGCTGTCATACACCCCTCCGGCGGACTCGCTCCGAAAATCGGGGCTCAGTGGCCCAAGTGCAACGGGTTCAGCGGTGTTCATTCGTTCGAGGAGTTCTCAGGGTGATGGGAGAATTGCCTGAGCAGCGGAGTCTTCACTGTTATGCAACTGGTCCAGGTTGTGCAAGGCAGCGCGAAGCTCTTGTGGTGTTTCGTGGCGGACTTCGCCTCCTGGGACGACTTTACGTCCGCGTTCTGCGCAGAAATTTTCCTTCATCGGCGCTATGCGCCGCCTTAAAGGATGAATTGCGCCGAATCACACAACATTTAGAAAAAAAACTTGAAGAAGTTTAGCTACAGGATCGGCGGCGTACCATGACCGGATCCGTGAAGAAATGGTTGGCACCGGGAAAGTGGACCGCGTGCTCCGACAAATGCACCCGCATTTGAAGGACATCACGGAAGGAGCAAAGTTCCCGAACCTGGGGCAGCCGGCAGTGTCGGCGGACGGCCTCAGGGAGAGTGCTTGGCGGCGCCTCCAGCACAGGCCTCCCCCTCGCCAGAGTAACCAAGGGGACAGGGACATTGCCTTCACGCCAGCGCTAGGCGCTCTCGCCTTCCCCGGAGGCGAGACTGCCCGGCATGCATCGTCACAAAAGCGTGTCCAACGTCACAAGTCGTCACAGAAGTGGTCAACGCAGATGCATCGTCACAAAAGCCAAGGAGCCGGCGCTGCACCCGCCAGCTCCGCGGCCTTTGCGACGTTGCATCTGCGTTGCTGCGCTTTTCTTTGTGTTTTATTTCTAAGGCGCGTCCGCTTTGACCTAGAGCGCACAAGCCGACTTCCGTGACGAGGCATCTGAGTTGCTGTGCTTTTCTGTTATATTTATTTTATTTTTTTCTGAGATCTGTCCGCTTTGCAGCCAATGGGAATTTACGTGCAGTTTTGCTCAGCCAATGGGGATTTAGGCGCCGTTTCGCTCAGCCAATAGCACCGTATTCATCAGGCGCGACTGACTAGCGTCGTTTTAAGGTTAGTAGCACGACTAAGTAGTCGCGAGCTAAACGAGAAATCCGCGACTCACGAGCGATTATGTTCTGCGGTATTCACGAGCGCGAAGCGAGCGGGTGACTACCTATTAGCGCCGAGATGTTTCGGTGGCGCCCTCTTCTGGTTTCCCTCCGTGACGTCACGACTGGGATTTGCCTCGCCGTGACGCCACCAGTTGTTATTCTGGCTACTTACCATCGGGTGCAACGACGAGTTCGATGGTGTGTTTAAAAAGCACAGTAAAAGCTAGGAGCCATCGCAATCCGAAACTAACACCGTCAAAGTTGATGATCTGACAGTGCTCATATGCCCATGGTTTGGCCAATCGTGGAAAGCGGACCACAGCGACGCTTTTGGCCGCGCACATCGCAAATACTTCGTCTCACCCTACGATGGACTAAAGGCAAAAGCTACGGACCACCAGATCCAATCACGAGCCACTTAGAAATCGCCTGGTATTTGGCTTCACTGCACGTGTTGGTGCCCGCGTCTGATGGGGATGGGCGGTCAGTGATTTGAATTGAATAGCACTGAGTGACTCACCAATTTTACATCGCAAAGAAAGCCGCAACATACAGGCTCTTTGCGGTGTCGAAACTGCAAAAATGATGCAGCACTTTTTGATTCGGAGCATTATTTGTCCACCCCTAATCAATGTTAAGCATGTCATAGTTTAAGGTGTAACGTGATTGGACATGCCGGCCTGCGGCTTTGAACTTTAGTCCATCGTAGGATGAGACAAAGTATAGTCAGAACTAACAAACGGAAGTGACGTAAAAAGACAGGTCACGCATATGCATACTTAAACGCCACTGCGTAAATGGGGATTCCTTCGTATAAAAAACTGAACTTTAAATGTTTACCAGGAAAAAAAAAAGTTAGAATGAAAGACATACTGTTCGAGACAGAGTTTTACAAAGAAAATTTAAAAACAACGTCAGGGAGAAACACGGAAGTCGCATAGTAAAGATGTTCTTCGAGATTGCGCCGGGACCCGATGACGGAGGCAGCTGATGGTCGCTGACGGAAGAGTAAACCAGACAGGACTCCGCGGATAGTAGGAGAAAAAAGAACAGGTCTATTTACAAGCGAAGCTAATTTCCGAATCCTTGCAGAAGGTTACACCACGTGCTGTCCCCGTCTTCTTCTCTTCTCAAAAATGTCCCCTGCCCCAGCTCGCACGAGCGTCGCCAGTTCACCCACACACCGGGGCACACGTGCAAACGCAAACACGCAAAGAAAAGAGCCTGTTCCCGCGTCCCTTCACGGTGATGGCGGGCCGATTCTCACACGCATTGACAGTGACAAACAAATATGGAAGCGCCCGTAAATGCGTTTTTTTCTCGTCGACCAACGCCATGCTGAGATCTATTTAGCAGTATCTCTGACCGCTGAACATGGCTATTTACACATTATTTGCTCCTCCAATTCTTTCTAGGTGTGTCCCTCAGCGTTCCGAGACAGTAAGTGCTTCGTTATAGTGCTGGCGATCAGCGGCGATACGAGCCGGCCATGGCGCTCAGCGGCTATAGCCACCTGCTAAACACCGGCTAAACTAGCCCCACCCCATGACTAAGGTTTGTTAATCGACTTCTTAGTCGCGCGGGGGCGACTAGGCCCTAAACACGGCCGGTAAATACCAAGCGCTCACTTAGCGGTGACTGTCGCTCGCCACGTGATCATTTTAGTCGATGACATCACTAGTCAGTGGTTAAACAGGTGCTACTTCCGCCTGGTGAATACGGGTGTAGGTATTTAGGTGCCGTCTTTCGCTGCTACAGGCATCACATAACGCCGGCTTCGGTCCGCGGGACAGTTAATGTTTTCGCATTAAAGCACTGCGTTTTTGTGGAGGGACACGCTCTGCACTGCCTCAGCCGCGCAAGCGCCCGATAAATGAACGTATGAATACAGCTGAACCTGTGTAATTAAGCGGCGCCTTACGCCAACTAGCCAAAGCTTTTAAAGTAAACAATGTCGTGTCATTTGAAATCGAACAGCCGTTTCGGGTTGGTATTTAGATTTGCATTAAATTGATAATAAATGCTTGTTTCAATTTCTTTGAAAAAAAAAATCACAAAACTTTTGAGGTGGGGCAAGATAAAATGCTATATTCAGGCTGCTTGATTGTTGTACCCAGGTCAATCTGTTGTTATTATTAAATAAAACAAAACACTCTCAGTAATTGTTTTTTGTAAATATATGACGCAACGGCCCATTTTTTTCTTTCAACTCAACTGCTTAGGTATTTGTGATGCCAGAAATAAAGATGCTAAATATCGGATCTTTGAAGTTTTGGTGATATATTTGGAGTTTCTATTTCCGGGATTCAACGACCATTTTGCTTATTAGGTATTATACGCCGTTAGGCCTGTACATGTGCTATCTAACTGTATCACCTTAGTTTAATTTTATTTCTCAAATAATTTATATATTTTTTAGATTTTGTGAAAACATAATTTAGTTTGAACCCATTTTATTATAAAAATAATTTGAACCCTTTTTTATTATAAAAACGAAATATTTCATTTCCCTCTTATTTTTTTATTCATCCCAATAATGTAATTTCCTGTCGGCATAATCGAAGCTCCCCCTTTTTTGTTGCATTTCTCGCAGAAGTGTTCAAACACAGATACATGCACCCGAATGGGCAAAAGTGTAGTTTCGAAAGTTGGTTTTACTCGAAGGTTTTTAGACTTAATGGTAAGGGCAGTGGGGTCGGAAGTGTTTGGAAGGTAAATTGGCGACAGAAATTGGCCGTAGTTAGAGCGGGGGGGGGGGGGGGGGGGGGGGGTTGTGCGGGCGTGAATCCATTAAAAATGAATGTCTGCCTCTACCCTTACACTGTTCCAACGCTAATGGCCAATCAAATGGCGTGAAAAGCGCGAAGCCAACGTCGCGAAAATGTTTACGGCGTTCAGGTAGGTGTCGTCGTCTACCTCCACAACAAATCGAGCCTGGCGACAGAACGTAGATGCCCATCGCAACATTCAGTTGGATTTGAGAGCCACGTTGCAATAGGCGTCCATGAAAGACTCTTGAATGATGTCCGAGTGCACCGAAGACTCGCTCTGTACGAAAGACTCAAGTTTTGAGTTGTTGGTGGCACCCAGAGGCAACGCCCTCCTGGTCTCCTGGTACAACTTGACGCCTAGGCCCTAGGTCTCCCGGATGGCACTGCTGTGCCCTGCGTTGGAAACGGCGGAGAACACCATGAATTAATAGTAGACGCGAGGGGGAGTGGTGTCGCATGCGCGCGCAAATGCGACGCTTCGGTAGAAGACTTTGAGCGGAAGTGACAAAAGGACATGTCTTGGCGACGAAAGTGAAGAGTTGGTGTCTCCGGGCTCCACAGAGCGTCCCTGGATGCAGAAAGGTGCGTGGCGCCGGTAAGGAACGTCACAAAAGCCAGGGAGGTGGTACGTTGACGCACGGTACGCCGTGTTCGGAACGACCACATTGAGCGGATCTGTATTGGCCCAGATTTTTTCATCTCGCGCTCATGCTCGCTCGAAGACGCCTCCAGCGCAGTCTGGAGGGAAAGTCGTCAGCAATCCCGTCTGTTTCGCGAAGCCCCGGTGTCTCGGGGAGTCCGTGATACCATCTGCAACCTGTACAGCTGCGGCGCGAATTACAGTCACGGCGAAGGCGATGTAGGCACGCAATTTTTGAAGCGATGCCCGCGCATCAGTTGCACCACCAATGGCTGGAAACGCATTTTCAGGTGAGAAAATTAAAAGAATGATAAACATATATGATCCTCGATTGGTACCGCCTGAGTGTAGGCACAGCCGATATTAACACCATTTCGATATAAATTAATTGGATCCTTGGATCAAGTGGGAATTTCACGAAAAATCAAAGTAAGAACTGTACTTAAAAAAAACTGGGCCACACCAAGAAACAGCCCAGGAAAGACCGACAGGAAGAAAGAACCCCGCAGAGCCCAACACCAGCCCTACCCCGCAAAGGGCACAAAAGGGCGACATCAGTGGGTCGATGATGGGCTGAGGGCAGCAAGTGCGGCCAGCAATTACCGCCGTGGTGATTTTTGCCTTTCCCCTCCTCCCGAGGAGGAACCACGATGAAGGTGCCGCCCGCTCAGTAGAGGAAGAGGCTGGAACAGCAGCGCAGACCCTTCAGGAAAGATCTGGCTCAAACGGCTCCTCGGCTTTCAGCATCCGAAGCGAAGACAATTCCTCCCGGCTCGTGCATCCAGCCTGCAATGTGCGTTTTCCACGCCGGCGGCGAGCCGAGCCGACGATTTTGGCTGTCCTTTCTTTCGGCTCCGTAGCCTCGATGCACGTTGAATCAAGACGATGCTCTCTTTAAAGGGGGGAGTACGGCCACGCGCATCTCCAAGCAATGAAAAATACGCTATATCAAAAATTTGTAACAACAAAAGAAACTGAAAAATTTTATAATTTTTAAACATTATCGAAACCAACTAAAGAAAGAACTACGACATGCAAAAGAATCTTATTTCTGCAACTTATTTTTATCCTGTAATAACAAAGTCGACGTTGTATGGAAAAAGTTAAACTAGGTCTTAGGTCGTTCATGTACCCAAAATCAATTAGAAAAGTTAAACCTCGATGGTCAGGAGGTGTCCGGAAAAGAGTTAGCTAATGCGTTTAATGAGTATTTGTAAGTCTAGTTAAAAAAAATAATGAGTCAGATGCTTGCAAGTACATAAATGTTTGAAATAATCACTCTTTGTTTCTTACGCCTGTCACTAGTTCGGAAGTAATATCTGTTTTTAATGCTTTAAAAAATAGCGAAATTTGCGATTCCGATGGTTTACAGATTAGACCAATTAAATATGTAATTGATCTTATTTCTCCTGTTTTGACACACATCTTTAATGTATGTTTGCTAGACAGCGTGTTTCCTAAACAAATGCAACTGGCTAAAGTAACCTTCTATACAAGAAAGGTAATAAAAACGACTTAGGCAATTACCGACCTATTTCAATACTCTCTGTGTTTTCTAAAGGCCTAAAAAAATTATACTTCTACGACTAACAGCTTTTGCTGATAAGCATAATATTTTAAGTCCATCTCAATTTGGGTTTCGCAAACAACGGTCTACAGAACTCGCACTTCTCGCTCAAAAAGAACATATTCTTAAAAAATTTGAAAAAGGAGAACTCACGCTTGGTTTATTCATTGACTTTACCAAGGCATTTGATTATCTCGATCATAGTTTATTATTAAAAAAATTAGACATGTATGGATTTCGTGGGCAAGTGCATCAACTTTTACAATCATATTTATCCTTTCGTAGGCAGTATGTTAATATAAATGGTCATTTATCTGAACTCAAGCCGATTGAATCGGGCGTTCCTCAGGGAAGTATTCTCGGGCCTTTTTTATTCAATATTTATATAAATGACATATTAAATATAAGTCCATTCATATACTTTGTTATTTATGCTGATGATGCAAGCCTATTTTTTAACGGTGATAATGCCTCGGATATTATACATGATGCAAATGAAACACTGAAAAAGCTTCATATTTGGAGTAAACATAATGCTTTAAAAATAAACGCGAATAAAACGAAGGCAGTGTTGTTTCGACCAAAACATTGGCGTGTCAATATTACTAAGAACATTTTTTTAAATTCTACTCGAATTGAAATTGTTCCCAAGTTTAAAACATTAGGTGTCGTTTTTCAAGAAAACCTATCATGGGATGACCATATCAATTATATGATATCTAAGCTATCTAGTATAGTTGGTCTTGTATATCGTAATAAACACATCTTGCTACTCAGAACAAAGTTAATTTTATACAGTTCATTATTCTATTCACATTTAAATGATGGTCGTCTCATATGGGGCACCACAACCTGTACCAACCTTCAGAAAATATACATGTTGCAAAAAAAGATACTAAGAAGTATATGTAATGTTGACATTGAATATCCAGTTAGTGATGTTTTTGGTAAACTCGGTATAATAAAAGTTTTTGATTTATATAAATATCGCTTATGTGCAAAATATATTATGGAAAACAATCTACCCCACCTAGAAAACCTAGCGAACCTAAAACAAAAAATATATACGTATCCAACACGGACTAAAGAACCCTGGGAAGTACCATTTTCTAGAACTAATTACGGCAATCAAACTATCGCATATACTTTACCAAATATCCTTAATCAGCTGACTAGGCAAGATATAGATATCAACAGTACATCGGTGAGCATTTTAAGGGGATATTTTATTTCAAACTTCATTATCAACAATGAGCACCGATTATATTGCGCTTAGCTAGAATGCACTGTGTGTTTGTTGATTCAATGTGTTATTGCTCCGTAAAACGCTGTTTCTTTTGTGTGATGATTTTTCATTTTTGTTTTTGAATTTGTAAAGTTTAATTGTATAATTCCTCTGGTGCCTGCTTTGCGACTGCTTGTCTGGTGTGGCTAGGGGCCAGTCAAGCTGTTTTTACAGCTTTTTTCCTTAGTCACTGTAAAGGTCAAGGTAAACAACAGCCACAAATCCAGAGGCGCGACATGCGCAGGGTTTCGGTACAGCGGCTGTAGTTTCGGTTTCGTCTTTCTTTTCGCTCAGGATGACTTTAAAGTGAGCGACGCGACTGTGGCTCGAGCGAGACATGACGAAAGAAGAAGGAAGAAGATGAAGGGAGACGCGCGAGGGCCGGGAAGAACGTCGGTCGGGCCACCTTTCAATCTGTACTGTAAATAGACGTTTATTTTTATTTCTCTCTCACTGATGGAGTCCTTTCAGTCATTTTTTTAGACCATCAACATCCGCACACCATCGGCGTTCCCAGTCATCGGGTCCCTGACGCAATCCTAAGAAGAAAACGAACCTTCACTGGCGCAGTCGACAGGATTGCGTCAGCGGGCCCCGCCGGCTGGAACGACCCAGCAGATTCAGCGGACAGCGACTCCATTCAACAAAAAGAGAGGCGGCAAGTTCCTGGGCCTCGTCAGCCGTGTTTAACGAAGAAGACTTGGATCGCCGAGACTTCGCGTCGACGCGGCTTCGGAAGTGCTGCAGACCCACAGACCTGCGAAGCGTCTACACGACTCGGACACCGTTATCGGGCCGGACTGTTCCGATCGACAGACTACGTGTGCTTGCCATAGGGACTTGTCAACCTTCAAAAGTAAGGTGATTATTTTGACTGGTGCCCGCCATGGAGCTACGCAGAGGGGGACGGCTTAGGCCGGTTACCTCGTTGGTTCGGGATGGAGCTAATGATAACGATGTCGACGAGCGAGGTGAACCGTCACCTCAGAGTAGACCAGCGGCGACCGTGGGGACGCACGAGGAAGGGGTCCGGGATGGCCAATCGAGTAACTCACTGATTGAAAGAGAGATTGAGCTCGTAAGAGAAAAAGAAACGCTAGTGCGTCTAGAGCTTGAACTAGAGCGAGTTCGTGCGGAAAACAGACCCAGAACCAGTGGAGGCGGCGCAGAACTCTACCTGAGGGAGGAGGTGCTTAGCTTTTCCAGGCTCATGAAGGGTGTCTTGAAACAAATGCCGTCGTCCGAACTGCTCGTACCAAGCTGGTTCGACGGTGTCGAAAATGTCTTAGCGACATATGAGGTGCCTGAGCGCCTGAGGGGTTCGCTCGTGCGACCTTATTTTACAGAGCGCATGCGGGCGCTGGTGAATAGGCTGCCTGTCGGCGAAGCAAGTGATTACGGTTCGGTTAAGGAGCGAGTTCTCTTGGAACTCAAACTGTCGCCGGCTGAGTACAGGAGGCTTTCTCTCAAAGCCACTAGAATGGAGAAAGAATCCTGGACTCAGTTTGCGACACGGGTTGAGAGCTGCTTTGAGTATCATGCTCGAAGTCGCTCGATCGACTCTCTTGAGGACTTGCTAGCATTAATGGTTTCTGACCGCATTAGAGATTCCTTGCCCGTCGACATGCAGACCTATGTAACGCTAAATGAGACCGGAAAATGGCTCAAACCAGCAGAGGTGACTGCGCTGGCTGACCGTTTTGAAGAGGGAGAGCGATGCAAACAACGCAACAATTCTGCATATGCGAATAACCGTGAGTCTGAAAAGAAAAGAGGGTCCAGTCCTGTCGGGAAAAAGCATGATAAGGTAGGGCCGGGGTCAATGTCAAACCAATCCAGGGTGAAATGTTTCAATTGCAAGGGTTTGGGACATTTTTCCCGTGACTGTCCTAGTAAACGAGAGCGGGACCGGTACTTGAAGAATAACTCCGTGGTGGGTTACATCTCAACAAGTTTAACACCATCCCAGCAGAGTATATCCCAGGACATAAATGTAAATCAGAATGGCACGCGCGCTGATTTGCGGAGAGTGGAGGGGAAATGCGGCGCGAGGATGGTGCAGGCGATTATCGATTCCGGAGCAGATGAGTGCCAACCCTCACGACTTGACGCTCAGCATCGAGTGCTCCAAGAGCGACTGGGACGTTGCGGGCAAGCTGAAGCGGGAGACATTCGAGACCATGTCCACCGAGCTTCTAGCGCGTGCCGAGCGTATCATGGCGTGGGCGCTGATGGTGGCCGGGCTGCGGCCGACAAACGCGGAGTCGGTGGAGCTAGTCAAGGGCGGTACCTGGGTGCCGGCGGTCAAGCAGCTGGTTTGCAAGGTGTTCCAACGGGAGCCCTCGACGACACCGCACCAGGACGAGGTGATGGACCGGGGCTGCGCCCGGCAGTGTGTCTTGCTCTCACCCATCTTCAAGATGCGAGACTTTGCGGTGGTGGACGCCCAGCTCTACCCTATCGAGCTGTGCCACGACCCGGGCAAGGGAGAGGAAAGTCGGGCAGAGGTGTTTCCCCGCTGGCACCAGCTGTCCTTCAGCAAGATGCTTACCTTCTACCGGAGCAAGCCTTCAACCTCGAGGCCAAGTACCCGCAGGAGGCGGCGGTGCCCCACGCGGGCCTGCGGCCGGGCAGCTTCACGGTGAACAAGGTTGTCTCCGCGGCCGGAGGCGAGGCGCTCAGGGTCAAGGAGAAAGTGCGTCGCAACCTGCGGTACATCTTCTCGGTGGTGTCCGCCTCAGAGCGCAAGCCCGACGGTCGACAGGCAAGTGCTGGGTGTGCAAACGATGGCTACCTAGCGGTGGCGGGGGCGGCGACTGGCGAAGAGGCACCCCCGACCCAGGGTGGAGACCCCGACAAAGTGGCCGAGGGCGAACCTGTCAAGAAGGAGGATTGGCCCAGCCCAAAAGAGAAGAAGGATATGGCCCCACAGCTCCCGGTGGAGGGCCGGGTACCGCAGCTGAGAGCCTTCGACATGGACCAGCTTGTGGAGCGCGAGGTTCACATGGTCCACACGGACCGCTTAGAGAAGGAGCGACTGCTTTCTCAAGCAATGGTTTTTGGTTCGGCGCATGCGCGAACCGAAGTTGTGGTTTGTCTTTTTAAATGGATTGTATACTTTAAGCTGGTGAGATCTTTTTGTTGTTGTTGGTATGACTGAACGAGCAGTTGCGGGTTTTGGGAAAATAGCCTGGTTTAGAGAGAGCATATGTTCCGCATACGCCTTTGCAGATTTTTTTTAGATGCACGTTTTAGTTCATATTATGCAAGCCTTAAGGCACTTTTGGTAGTAACGGGGTGTTTAGAGCCTTGGCGGGCACATTCAAAAATCACCTTACCAGTGACCAGTGTATGACGGGCGGACATTATTTTTGTGTGTGTGATAATTTTGTGACATTAAGGCCCCAAAATTATACTTGTTGGGGAGGTGTGAAGGTCAAGGTAAACAACAGCCACAAATCCAGAGGCGCGACATGCGCAGGGTTTCGGTACAGCGGCTGTAGTTTCGGTTTCGTCTTTCTTTTCGCTCAGGATGACTTTAAAGTGAGCGACGCGACTGTGGCTCGAGCGAGACATGAAGAAAGAAGAAGGAAGATGAAGAAGGAAGACGCGCGAGGGCCGGGAAGAACGTCGGTCGGGCCACCTTTCAATCTGTACTGTAAATAGACGTTTCTTTTTATTTCTCTCTCACTGATGGAGTCCTTTCAGTCATTTTTTTAGACCACCAACATCCGCACACCATCGGCGTTCCCAGTCATCGGGTCACTGAGGCAATCCTAAGAAGAAAACGAATCTTCACTGTCACCTTTCAACTTTTTGTTGGAAAAATAAAGGAATTATTATTATTATTATACCACCTAGAAGACAAGGCCTGAGCGCTTCCCCCTCTAAACGTCATCACTAGTAGATTCCCTCAGCACCCCCTATAATAGCCCGGATGAGCAACATTGTCTGCTGGTCAGAAAATTTTGTTTACAGCAGTAGCGTCATGACTAGAACAAAATCTAAAACCCAAAACGTGAAGTATTATGTATAGTATATACAGGCTCTATAACCCCACAGGGGGACCCCGCGCCGAGCCACCAAAGATGCGGGCACACGCCCGCTGCTTCACAAAGCGCCCCTCCACGCGATCACTCGCGCAAAGAGACACCTGCCAGTATACCGCGGTCGCACGTCCCGCCCCCGGCGACGCCGCAAAGGAGTCTACCGAGGGCTGCATTGCGTCTCGTTCCCCCTTTCTCCGCCGAACGCGACCTAGATATGATCGACGTATTGAAATCGCAGTTCGATACGAGTGTTGTGCACGTGGAGGTATCGGCAGGACCAGCGCCGCAAGAACTGTTCTTCGAGGAGGAACAGTTGCTCCTCAAGGTGCGAGACGAGCTCCCACCGTAGCCTGAACAAAAGCGGCCATAGAACGCGCGACCTCCGTCCTTGTCCCACGGTGCAGCACCGGTTTCGCCACAAGACGTACTCACTCGCAGCGAGCAGAAGGCATGCCAAGAGCCCCGAAAGACAGCGTCCGCGTAGGAGGTACAGTGCTACACCCAACCCCCGGAAACTAGCGCGAACCACTCTTCAGAATGGCCGCGTCTCCGCAAACTCTGACACAACATGACGTTCGTCTCTCGGTCGTCGCAGTTCGGACACTGATCGGTGCGAGACACGCCCCACCGAAGTAGGCGATCTCGTGTGGGAAGCACTCCTCAGCCGCGCTGCCACTCGAAGTCTCGCAGGTGTCCTGGAGGGTTGGAAGAGGTGAGGCGAACTCATGGGAAGGAATCCGAGAGTTTGATCTGTATGGGAGTGAGCTGTGGTTCCAACAGGGCTTGGGCTAGGCGTGACGCTGGTGTTGTCGTGACGTCCTATTGTGGCGCCTGCTCCTCGAGGCGGCAGTGCAAATGAAGTGCTTTCCGGTAAAGAGGCACCGGCCAGTTCAGCCCTCGGTGTCTCAGCACAGGCACCTGACGGGCCGGTGAGGTGAACGCTAAGGTCTCGGCGGGAGTGTCAGGCGAAGTAAAGCTAGAGATCTGACCGGGTTTTCAGCTTCGTGTAGGATCATGAGCATGGTCTTGAGCTGGAGTAGCGCGGGCGTACCATCCACGCAGGGAACGCCCCATCCTCCCTTCTCGCGCGGGAGGGAGAGCACTTGACGGGGACGAGCTCGGTCTTCTCCGTCTAGAAGAGTCTGAACAGAAAACTTCGCGCTTGTCTGATGAAGCTTCGCGGTGGTACCGCCACCTGCGCCAGGTACCAGAGACGCCCACAGAACACCGAGTGAGCAAGTTCCGGCGCTCGGCCATGGGAAGAGCGTAGCCGCGGGCACGATTCACACTCGCCGCAATGTCATGTGCAAGGCGGGTCCACATCTCGGGCGAGATTCCGATCGCTTTCTACGTTACGCCTAGGATGTTCACCACGGCAGTCGCCGGAAGCGGGGAGGTTGGTTCTGGAGGGCGGTTGAGCCACAACGCTTTTCTCTTTTGCTCGTTGAGGCGTGCGCCCGAGAGCGAGCCGTACGTCGTGAAGACCTGTAGCGCCGCGCCAAGGTCGTCAGCGTCGCGCAGGTACAGTGTGATGTCGTCGGCGTACGCAGTCGCCTTCACCTCGCCGCTGCCGGGAAGAGGGAGACCGCTCACTAGGGAGCATCCGTCGATGTTGGCGAGGAACGGCTCGAGCGACAGGACGAAGAGGAGCGGCGAGAGAGGGCAGTCCTGGCGGACGCACCGCGTGACGTGGAAGCTGTCCACCATGCTATTGTCAACGCACATATCACTCTTCATGTCAGCGTTCCTGTCGTATCAGGCCGACACGACATTTCTAGAGCTGATGTTCCGAAGACCAACAATCCTTAAAGAACAAGTTGTCCTTGTTCACAGCCAAAGAGCCCGTGGGCCTAAAGCAACGGACGTTTCAACTTTATATATAAAAAAGGAGCAGCTGAGAGAACAGATGCTCTAGCCTACTACGATGAACCGACCTCTGGTGTGGGCACTCAGATAGCAAGCCCACTACGTAGACCCGGAAATGCAACCGACTTCGGCGACAGAAACTTCAGGGGTGCTCCCCTTGATAACCACATTTGCGATACCACAAAATTGTGTAACGCTGGGTGGCCTCACAATATGTAGCCCCCCTAACCTCAGCACAAAACCAATGGAGGGGCCTTTACCAACTTTTTTTCAATCCCCGCCATTTTCCGCGGAAACAAGTTTTGCCCAAGAGTGCCCGCCTGTGCTGGCTCATCCACACGACCTGCGTACCAGTGTGGCAGAAGAGGTAACACAGCATTTAAGCTGCCTGCGCCAGTGGCGCCTTCAGTGAGGAGGGGCACAGGTAGGGGGTGAAATCCGGAGGCCAACATAGAATGAAGAGACGAAAACGACGTAGATGCAAAAGCAGAACGGTGGGCGTGGTGGGATTTCTCAACCTTTAGAGAGCGCGAAGGGAGCAAAAATGGGAAAAACTCTACGGCGAGTTGGAGGCTAAAGGCATGACCCTTTTTCGGAGTAGCCGATATGCACCTGCGTGACTTCGAAGAACCGCCAGCCACCGAAAGATTGTGCTAAACTGGGTGCAATCGTGTTCAGGGAAAGCTCCGAGGTGGAGGAGTAGGAGTGGTGTGGCGTTGCACGTCCTTACAACTAAAGGAGCCACAAGAGTACTGGGATCACATCTGAATAACAGAAGAAATACTCGGTATTCCTGTAGCCGAGTGCATACTACATCTATCGGTGCGAATTCGACGCCGAGAAGAGAGCCAGCAGTTGGTGAGCTGTTTGATGGATGATGTTAAGGTCCCTGCCATCATTAAACAAATACTCATCATGGGTGATTTCAATCGACATCTGCACGAACTGGATGGCTGGTAGGACGACAATGGGCGAATAATGTTACAAATGGCTGGAGTGAATCTGAGAGACCCATGTGAGGGACAATTTACCCGGAATGACCGCTTAAGTAAACCATGCATCGACTACGCTATAGTGTCACTTAAAGGGCAACTCCGCTCAGTTCCAAAAATTTTGGGCTTATTTGCGATTCCATTTTCCACAACACTACTAAACAGCTCTACGTCTCCAGACTCGCAAAGTGTAGAATATAATTTGTGTAATTTTAATTTAAACATCAGCAGATACCGAAACCGAAACTTTGGTTGCGTCAGACACTATTGGTCTCGTGTCGACATAGTCATGGCCACGTCACGTCGAACCACGTTGTCTTATGACGTTCGTGGGGGCAATGTGCAGGACACGTGACGCGGGCAGGCCGCTTGGGATAGCGCAAAAAGTGACGACCCGGGGGCGAGGGGGAAGGGGAGAAGACGAAAGAGGAGAGGGGGAGCGGAGAAACCGGACATGGGAGCAGCCTGGGAAAAGACGGGGGAAGCGAGTCCGAGCGGGCAGACGCGCCGGGAAAAGTGGCAGGGAGCGCGCTGGAGCGCGGGAAACAACGGACCAGAGAAGCACAACGGAAAGCCCTCCCGCTAGCGTCAGCGCCCCAGGCCCCTGAATTCTGCGAGCCCCGGAGTCAACTCGCCCACGCACCAGCACAGTGACGGAGAGCCAGGTTCATTACCCCTTCAGAACGTCACGACGGTCGGTGAGCTGCGGGTGGCACTCGCACCAGCACCGACTCCTATTATTATTAAACAGTAAATATCGTTTTCGCCTCGTTTCTCCTCACCTCAGCGTGGGCCCACCACAGCGCGTCTATGCCTCCCCTACGGGCGTCGTCACAGTCTCCTCTATGCGACAGCGGGTGAACGTAGACCAAAGCGCAAGTGCAGCCTGCTCCTCAATTTTCGCCAATGTAGTTTGCTACAACATCGTGTGGAAACTTGTGAAAGACACCTTTCGGGCTGGTCAAGTGGTAATTCGAGCAGGCAGCAACACAACATGGTGAACCTATGGATCTTTCGACATTCATCGCAGCTAGGCATCGGAGATGTGGCCCGCGCTCGTATCGTGAACAAAACGTCCTTTTCAAGCTAGAGCAGCGGCGAGACAAAATACTTCTCCCAGCGCTCAGCTGCGAGAAGCGCAAGCTAGCGCATTCGTGTTACGGTGATCACGTGGACGCCGTTGAGTCAACACCGGGAGGAAAAACTCATGACGTCATCGATCAATTTCGCTCTGAGAAGTAAAAACAAACAAAACGTGAGAATGACGTAGACATGCCTCTGACGTAGTGGCTCAACGTTGGCTGCTCCAACTCCGTGGCATTGACTGCGCTGGAGATTGCGCCGTGCGTCGCACGCTAGAGTTGGCAGATTTCGGCGACTTGGCTCATTTGAAAGTTTGCTGGCCAGTTTATTAAATATAGAGACGGAACTAGATCGTAATATTTTACATGTGGTCTTCCTATATGATACTGAAGAGGACTCCATAGTTGTCTAAATATCAAAAATGAAGCGTAGTTTCCCTTTAAGTTTGCTCGATATCAAGTTCGAGTTGACAGTGATGAAGATGGCAAACACAGTAACGGGAGCGACCATAACCGCATAAAACTAAAATTCTCGAAGGCAATAAGGAAAATAACAAGAACAAAATCCCACCCGACAAACCATCAAAGGCTCTTGACAAGGGCAACGGACAGTGTTTTTTGAGGAATTTGAAAAGAGAAACAAGAGGCAAGACGCTACTGACTACTCAGAATATGTGTATTAACTGAAGAGACTCATCCGGAAATGCTCGAGAACCGGGATGGGCGAAGAGAGAAATAACGCTGGTGGGACGGCGAGGTTCGGGCCGCCAGCAGACTACGACAAGAGCTGAACGAAAACGTCGTACAGCACTTCGAATGGGGCCAAGCGACGAAGTTCCAATAAAGTGGCACATTTCCCAGACCCAGAAACAAACCGCAAAAAAACTTATTTAAAAGATAATACTGGCTTATTTGGACACAATAAAAAAGAACAGCTCAAGCGGAAAAAAATGCACCTAGAAAGTTTTGGAGGTATCTCGAAACCCTCAATGGAAGAGATCCGGTACCAACTATCTTTGGTGATGACAACAATGACCTCGACAAAGCCTTGGAGAAGACTTAGTGGAGATATCTTCACCTCTGGAAGCAGCCCCGCTTCAGGATCTATGTCCTCATGAAACCGTGGGTTGTTCTTCAGATGATACTGAAAGTATAACAATCGGCAGGATGTCCGTTTTACGCGCACTGGCTCATATAAAAAGCAACGCCGTCCATGGACTGGGCGAGATTCAGGCAAGCGTTCTCAAAGCACTCGGGACGGGTTTTGGGGATCAGAATGCAGGCATTTGCAACTACATTGGATCTGGAAATGAGGCCATACCTCGCGACTGGAGGAGCGGAAGTCGCTCTCTTCTCCAAGAAAAAAGGCTGTGACCAACGCTACTTGCGTACAGACCCGTGACTGTGACTAGCAGGTTGTACCGGACTTTCGTCCACTTCTTAAAGGAGCACATGCGCATGGGCGGCAGAAGATGGCTTGCTCACGGAACTCCCAGGAGGTTTCTGGCGAAGGCACCGGTTAGAAGACCATCTGTTTACGCTAATCTAATGTGTTAAGGGGGCCCGGAAAGAAAGGAATACAGTAATATGTTACTTCCTGGACGTTGCCAAGGCATAGGACAGAGTACCATATGCTCAGCTGTTAACTGAACTAAATCAGATTGACATGCGACCAGAGTGGCTCGCACTTATTCACAAGCTGTACAAGGCCAACACGCTTAAAACACAGATGGGTTCGGTGAACATCTACGGGGCCTACGACAAGGTTGCCCACTACTTACACTTCTCTACATGCACTTCGTAGCCGGGCTAGAAACGCAAATCATCAAATCGGGACTGGGATTCTTCTCTTTTTTTTTGGCCCACTTAGAAGGTGGAGATATCGTGGACTGGGTATTCCCAGGACTCACCTACTCAGATGATATAGCACTGACTGCGGCATCCGTCCGTGACATGCAGAAACTCCAGGAAATATGCACTAAAGTAGCAAGTTAACTTGTTTTGAAATTCAGCGCCGCCAAATCAGCAGCGGTGCTATTTTCATGCCTGCCAGAAGCAGCACTCGGCTACCTCCGGCTTTGCGTGGAGAACGTAGCTGTAGTGAACTCGTACAAGTACTTGAGCATCACACCCACTAATACAGGTGACTATCTGCAGGAACATCATGCTCACCTCCGCCAAGCACAAGCAACCATTTGAGAGACAGGCAAATTCTCAAATGGTCTACTGAACACTTTCCTCTTCAGATCGGTTGGCGGGCAGTGCTCATGCTTTCTCTCTTTGGTCTTTCAGGGTCGTACGGATGGGAAGTCACATGACGAGCCTCATGATGCGGTTACTATGGTCTTTCTATTCACTTTCATTGCGTCTTGTTCAGCTGTATGCAATCGCAGTGATATCCGTTAGTAGTGCATTCCTCAGTATCCTTATGGGGTCTTTGACCGCTCCCTGGGACATCTAGGTCGTTTTTCGTATGAGCTTTAGTCTGTTCCCACGATATCTTCGGTTCCTGTTTCCACTTCGCACTGCGGGTCCTATCCTCGAACGTCACGCCGAGTGTCTTTATGTAGTTCTCTCTGGCGATCTTTTGTCCTTTGATAATAATAATAAAAATAAAATATTTTATCGAACATAAAAATACATGTAGAAAGTGCTGTATCATGAAAGCCAAATGCTTTATCTGGGGTTCCATTTGGTACAGAATGCTTTTCCTATGTTTCCTCCTTCTGGCAACTACCATGCGATGTCTCTTTTCGGCAACACTTGCCTGCTTAACATTAAAAATATAGAGCACAAAAAACGAGAAATGTTCTATCCCGGAGGAGAACTACGAAAGCCTGGGTTGCGCGAACTACGCAAAATATTGTGGATTTCTTTTGGCAGCACGCAATCTCATAACTGGCCGCGGGACGCATTGCGCGTGTTCGCACGATGTATTTTTTGCGAAATTTGCATTTAACTTGCATTAACACAAACGGAACAGGCCGAGCAACAAGAAGTACAGAGTTAACGTTAAACCAAAAAAGATGCGACGTTTCTTCTTTTTTTTTTAAACGTTTTGCATTTATATATATATTTTTTTATTTTTTTTTCTTAGGGGAACGGGTTGTTTTTATATTTAGACTGTCGGGAAAGTTACACATTCAAAAACTGGAGGCGAGAGGGAGATGATATCGCGGTGACGTCATAGCACCGAGCTCTGATTGGAAGGATTAGTGGGTGGATGCAAAGGCTAGCTGCCTTTGTCTCTACCCCCGGTATCCATTCAATTAGAGCGAGGAAAAGAACGCCGTCTGCTCCTCGCACACGGTCTGGTGTTTGAACGCCCGGACGCCAGAGTACGGCATTTTGCGTTTGAAAGCCAGATTTCACGAGGAGCAGACGACGCTCTTCCCCGCTCTGATTGGAGAAAGACAGGAGTAAAGACGAAGTCCGCTAGCCTTTCCGTCTACCACTATAATCCCTCCAGTCAGTCGTCGTCGCACGTAACTCATCATTTCCTGTCCCTCCGTTTCTTCTTGTATACTTTAGAATTCACCAACGAGTTTTAAAAGGCACTCGGATTTTTAGAGCGCAGCTCTTAGGCGCCCGTTTCCGGCTTGAGCGGCGACGCCGTCGCCGTCGGCGTAACTGTAAGGTCACGTGACCCCCGTGAGGTCACGTGACCAACGTGAAGTGTCGTAACTGTAAGGTCACGTGACCCCATGAGGTCACTTGGCCCCGTTAACGTCACGTGAGGTCACGTTGGGCACGTGACGTCACGGTTACGCCGACGGCGACGGCGACGCCCCTCGGAGGGAAGAGTAGCAGGCAGGATGAGGGGTTGAGGAGGAGGGAGGGTGGGTATACCCTCCCCTCAGTACCCTTCCTTCCTCCTAGCTCCTCAAGAGCTGCGCTCTAATTCGGCGTTACAGGGAGTTGTAAATGGCTTTCATTTTTTAACGGCTTTTTAATGAAGAGACAGTAAGTGCGCAAAGCAGTTGGTTTGAATTCAACATAATTCTGAAAAACCCCGATTTTCGCCATCATTTCGGACAAAAAGAACGTGTTCATCCTATCTGCCTTTTCTACCACAGTGTCGGGGTTTCGTCGTAATGTTTGGTTTTCTCCTTCTGATGTGCGCAAGGAACGTACTTCCACGACTACCTGCCTTGCAAACTTTTTATTGCACACAAATGGTGAATTTTGACACATTAAGTTTCTGGTATGCCTTCCATGCATTCCGAATACTTACTTACTGCCTGCTCTGTTTTTCTCTCTTTTCAAAGGTTAATATGGTCGTTGTCTTTATCCGAAATATAATTTAAAGCATTCGTGGTTCTTCGCGGGGACAACGTTTCGCGGCATTTTCGAGGACAGGAGGGGAGCGTGCGCACAGCTTTATTCGGCGCTCAAAATGGGAGAGGGCCCACGTGTCCGTACTCATGACTGCAGTGCCAAGTAAAGCTGTCCCCAAGTATAGTGAAGTGAGGGTAAAACCGCATAGTAAAATGCAACAGAAAGAAAAACGGGACACAAAGTAAAAGATGGACACAGGTCATACGCTTATGTCCTGCGGCCGTCTTCTACTTTGTGTCCCGTCTTTTTTGCGCTGTTTTTTAGCATGTCGTTCAACCAAAAAGCCCAGCAAGCTAAATTGTTATAGTGTAAAGCCCTTCCCCGCCGAGTGAAACAAGTGATTTCGGAAGTCTGTTTAATTAAACATAATAAAAGCAAGGATTCTTAGGCTTGCAATATTTTTATGGCAATTTTCATAGATACGCTAGTGCGCCCTATGATTACCCGAACAACTCATTATTTTCCTGTTTTTTGTTTTTTTTAAGTTGAGCTATTTATGTGATATTTACTTGCAACAGCGTCGACATAACGTTATTTTAATTAACGACAAGAAACAAAGCTGCGAATACCAATTTAACTGTAACAATCTCCATTAGCGGCGGAAAACCTCAATGCCATTATCCACATATGCATAATTATTTGAAAAATGACGATAGTCACGTCGCTTACACGAAGACAGCAATTTGTGCCCCGAATTATTGTTTCGGTCGAGCAATGTTGAAAATAAACTTTATTTTTTCTATGTATCGTACCGTGAAATGGAATGGTCAAGAGGGAAACACAAGAGAGGGTCCACAAAATTGCTTCCAAAACCCCTTCCCGGCACCCTTCTGCACCAGTTCTAATCCTTCTTGACGGATTGAGATCAAGATGGTCAATGTTTCGGAATCAGAAACCTCTAGTTTATAAATTACTCCAGCCGGCAGATAACTAGTTTCGAGAACTTTGAGGATGAAGCAATGTGAGCGTTCGGAAGGAGATGAAAGAAACGCTTTTGAACGAGCTTCGGAGCATAAGTTAAGCCACAAGGAGATTTGTGGGAGCCCAATTTAGATCACTGCGGCTCAATGAATTCAGCAGGATTTATCCCCTTTGGCCGAGGTAGTACCTGCACTGGCATGAAAGCGTGTTCGCGCATTCTCATGCTGCATCCCCCTGAATCGGAGATTTCCGAGAATGGTTTACTGTGATCGTACTCTAAGTGGAAAAATCCGAATGACGTCACCAGCACTTTGCTAGCTCCAAGCGCAACGTGCCATTCAAATGCAGCTTGAAAAAGAAAAAAGGAAAAGAAGTAGATATGAGGAAACAAATGCGGGCGTACTTCAGGCTATCCATTTTGTGTTTTGTTGGCATTGGGCACTGAGTGCTTTTTGTTCGCGCCTTGTTCCTGTTCTGCGTTCGGTCGCTTCCCTCCAGGTTGGCAATCGGTTCACTTTTACCCTGGAGTATGACGATCCCTAGTCACGTGGACTGGATAGGAGAACTTTTTCTTCTAAGGTTTAAAAAATGTATTTGAGATCCTGAGTACAAGAGAGTCAGGGATATAATAAGATAAAGTAGCAAATATGCAGTTGCAGGGTACCAAAATACTACCAAAACAATTTGAAATACAGTATCCTGAGTAGAGTGTTTAAGATAGGCACCAGTCTGATTCATTAAAACATGCATAATAAAATAGAGGGTTTTTACACTTGCGATACTTTTATGGCCATTTGCATAAATAGCGCAGTGCGCCCTCTAATTCTCTAAACCACGCACCTTTTTGTTTTGAAAGGTAAACTATGTATGCATTCTATAGTTGCAACATTGCGGATACATAGAATATAGAACATAGAACATAGACCATAAAACATAACACATAATACATAGAACATAGAACATAGCTTTATTTTCACAAGTAATAATGCCCAAAGTACAAGATCGAGCCGGTATAAGCCTCAAGGGCTTGTATACCTAGCT
Source organism: Ixodes scapularis (assembly GCF_016920785.2). NCBI lineage: Eukaryota > Metazoa > Arthropoda > Arachnida > Ixodida > Ixodidae > Ixodes > Ixodes scapularis. The sequence goes on along the minus strand of NW_024609836.1, from coordinate 34,953,808 downwards.
CGGCAGGTGGCAAAGTCGCCGTATAACCCGATTGGGTATGTCTATTTACCCTCAAGAATACAATTCATACAGACTCAAGAACTTTGACAAAAGACACATTCAAAAAGAAAATAAACAGTAATACATTTGATGCATGATGACACTGTGAAGGCTGAGAATGCCATATCATTGCTCCAAGTTTCGTAGTGCTTTTTTTTAAGTTTCTTTTTAGATGTTATAGCAAGCAATGATTCTGGTAGGTTTTTGAAAACGTGCGGTACAAAGTACAGTCAGATACGCTCACCACATCTTCTTATGATTCGTGGTACATCAAAACGAAGTGACGGTCTCATTCGTCGCGGCTGTAGATATGGTGTTTTAAACATAGAGTTCCAAAAATGCCGAAGCGCGACTGTTTCCTTAAAAATTCCCTCAAAACACGGTAGTTGAAGTTCGTGAAATATACATGTATTTAACAAGACATCTGGCCTATCAGACGCGACACTTTTCAAAATACCTTTAAACAAAGAATTTGCTCTGGCGTGCCAAACAAAGGAGCCACCTGAAACAATGGTTATCTCGTAACGTAGATAACTATATGCCAAGGCTTTTGTTATCATTTTTCTAACCAAAAAAGGCAAGAAAGTTTTATTATTATAAAGACAAAATGAAACACTTCTTATTCGTTCACATAAATACACCATTAGAGTACACCATGACAAGTCACTATCGAAGTAAATTCCCAGATTTTTTACTGATTTCACATATTGAAGAGGTTCGCAACTACAATAGCTACGGGCGGAAGTATGCAGCGTTACAGTATCCCATAGTTCCACCTCGTTGAGCGGATCCCTAAAACAAACATGTTTTGTCTTCGAAGCTTTCACTTTGATTAGGTTAGAGTAAAACCAGTCCATTGTGGAAATAAGGTATCTTCGAAGCTTTTGAACGGCAACGTGACAATCCGCGTCAGATGACATGAAAACCATCTCGTCTGCATATTGGTATATTTTGCATTCAGAGATAGTACTAGGAAGGTCAGTTACATAAAGTTAAACAACAAAGGCGACAAAACTGATCCTTGCGGCACCCCGGCAGTCAGAAAAGTTCTATTACTTTTGCGATTTTGAAAAGCTGCAACTTGGGACCGTACTGAAAGGTACACTTTTAAAAGTGGAAAGCCAAATTTGTATAGTTTAGAGCAAAGTATTTCGTGATTTATGCTATCGAAAGCTTTTGACACATCTAGGAACACTTCACAGGTGTACATATTATTATCAAAACCTGCGTGTAAGCAATCGGTAAAAGTTTCTAATAAAGCTTGACTTTCCCGTTCAGCAACGAAACCGTACTAGTCATTGGATAATGGATCGAACCGTTCTGAAAAACCGCTCATTACCTTTAACAAGTGTTTTTCTAGTAATTGCGTAATTCTTATATAAAAATGGTCAATACACGACGAAACCAATTTGTCGCCCAACAATTCTTACCGAGTTGGGGCCTGTAATATACTTTCGATACCGTAAGTCGCCATTAAATTAAGGTAATGGCATTCACTATGGCGTGAGGATTTTATGGTATTTATATTACATTACAAGTATTATATATATTACATATATATTTTATATTATATTACAAGTCACCTACTAAACATAACTGACTTGTCGGGCTAAGTTCCGATAGCGGTTTATCATGTTCTTCAAAAGACAAGTTCGCGTTACGTGACGGCGGACGATGGATCGAAATTAGGACGACAGAGAAATCTTGCCATCTTATCTGGAGACTTATGCACTCAGCATGCGTCATTGTTATTGTTCTCTGACTTGCGAACCAAATGTTTTTGACATAAACGCATATACCAGACGCTCTTGTGAATGCGAATTGGTCATGACCATGAATTGACAAAAGGGTTGTCCTTTCCTCATTAATATTAACTTCAGTTAGAATGAAAGCATCCATGATCGTGCCCAAGTCACGAACTATTACCATAAACTGAGCCCAGTATTTTCTAATACTTCTGATATTGACGTGAAACATACTAAATGAAACATCTGAAGGTTTTTTTAATTTATATTTAAGCAACAAACACTTTAGCAATTGAAAACAATCCATGGAAGCACTTATACAATATTGTTAAATCTGCAACTCGGTTAATCCGCAACAGTGACGACCCCTCATTTTTCTTTTCGAAGATCTTTCCGTTCTTAAACCCACGTGAACTTGTATTGTTTTATCTTTGCCCTCTCCCTGACCATCCAGAATAATTCTAGGTTTTGCTTTGTAAGATTGTCGTTAAAGAAAATTATTGGGACAGTGGCAGCCTGGATAAGCTGACGCAGCTTGTAACTCGTTCTAAGCCAGCAATGTTTTAGTTCCTTCGTGCTGAATTTAATCAGTACTATTGGTATCGTGCCTGGTTTAGCAGGAAGGCGATGCAACACGAGAATGTCTTTAGCATCAGGGTTTGGCAACTCCAGTTTAGCTAACAAGTCGCTCATTCGTTGACTGAAATTTTCGTCAGGTAAAATCGGGAACCCGTGAATTTCCAAGTTTGGGAGACGACTGCACTGATTCCGTTATTGATTTTGTCTCGCATAAACTGAACAGTCTCTGCTTGGCGATTCACGGCTTCCCGCACTTCATCGTGTTAGTCTTCAAGCTCCCTCAGCTTGCTTTCATTTTTCGTCACGCCATCCAATACAGAGTCTTATTTGACGGCTAACCCATCCACTTTGGTTTTCATTTCCTGCATGTTAGCTTCTAGTTACTCTACTGTAGGTTTAAAAGCCAACAGTTCGCCGACCTTAGCAGGCAATGACAGGAGGGTGTCCACGCTTGTCTTCATTGCCAAGAGAGCATCCATTTGTTCCCCAAAAGACTCAAGCTGAGCGCAGACTGCTGTTTGACCAACCAGTGCCGTGTTCGGCGAAAAAGTGGCTCCACTTTGCGAACCACTTCTGTTCTCATGCGTGCGACAGGTCTTACGACGCCATTTTTCTCGCTTTGCTTGTCCCATGCTTTCAAAGGAGGCTTTCGTAACTCCCGAACAACACTGGGCCAAGTGATACCCATTTCGGCACTCTGAGCAATCCCCGGCAATCTCTGCGTGACATGCTATACAGTCAGTCCCCCGAGACATAGTATAAGCACAAGACTTAAGTCGGTAGCAGAAAGAAAACTTACATCTAATCAAATTTCAAACGAACTCTCAACTGGCTAAAAAATACGAGAGAGTGGGAAAGTGGAACTTGTCGACAGCGATTTCGCCACCGACTGCTACGATGGCTCCGACGCAGCTGTTTTTTAAGCTCTCTGGGTGGCGCGGCGAGCATGAACCTGGTGATGTTACCTGCGCTGCGACGGCCAGGGGGGCGTGACGGGAATCAACAATATGTCTATACGCTGACACTATTGAACATCGTCACGATAGAAAAAAACATGGTCACCAGGAATGCAGCGGTGTCACCACGAAGTATCTGGTGAAAGAATGCAAGGGAGTGACGTTTTAAAAAGAATACGACGTTTTTTAATTAACGGCAAGGAAACAAAGCTGGGAGTACCAATTGAATTGTAACAATCCCTAATAGCGACAGAAAAACTAAACGCAATTATACACTAATGTGAAATTTGACAGATCTGAAAAATTACGACGTGTGCACGAAGACAGCCATTTGTACTTCGATTTATTGTTTCAGCCGCGCTGTGTTGAAAATAAACTTTTTTTTTTTTTTTAGGTATCGTACCGTGAGGGTTGTTCGGGCGCTTACTTCTTATTGTAAGGGAATCGGCGTTCTGAATTCCTTTGGTCGTCTCGTAGTTGCGGGTTTTGCTGGTTTGGGACTTTTCAACTGGTGCACGAAGACCCTGGAGTCGTGGGTGTCAACCTTCGTGAAGACACCTGAGGCCTCAAAGGTGACTGCCTGACGATCAATGGCTGTGAGGCTGCTGTCGGTTCTTGCCAATTGGGAGACAGGGAAGAACCAGAGGAAATGACCCTGGATTGCTTTCTCGAACCAGACGGCAAACCAACCTCTGACGGTTATTGTGGCAGTCCAAGGGAAGTCCTGCAAAATGAGTCGGGGCGGCTGTTAGGCTAGGAATAGTGTTTTGTGTTTTCGCTTTAAGCATATAAATTCCAAAGAGAAAACACAAGGTCGGTTCTTGTAAATCCAGTAAAAATAATCTAAATTAAAGTTAATGTAAGAACAAACTGATGTTCCACCTGATATGGAAGGTAACTCGCGTCCTCTAGGAGACTGGCGGACATTGGGAAAATCCACCTTGTGGAGGTTGGAAGCCAATTTAATATTACGTAAATCTTCTCCACTTTGGGGACTTCCCCTAAGTATGGTCCATGTAAATTGAGCAGAGGTTTAAACATGTGTTGGTGCATCTAAGAATGACAAATCCTAAGGAACAAGTTTGTTCGTAGTTTGGAGCAAGTAGGGTTATTTTTGTATTGTGCTTAATGAAATATTTAGGTAAGAATTATTAATCAACTTTTCAAATATTCTAGTTAGAGAAAAATTAAGTTATCATAAGGAAGTTGTACAGCGTCCTTAGAAACATTTAATTCAGTGGAATATTTTATCGAAGAACCTCGTAAACAAGTAATTTTCCCGCGGTTAAAAAAAAACGCGAATCGCGAGAAAACATTGCTGCGGCCGAAACGCTGATTATCGCTGAAATGCGTAAGCTTTTCGCGCAGCGGTTATATCAGACAAATTACGGTAAATGCAGCCTCTCGGCATTTTTCTGCGGGGCGAACATTCCCGAAACCCCTCTTCTACCTGGCGCAGGTAGATCAGGTCACTTAGCGCGTGCATGAAGGACGTGCGCGCGATGCGCGCAAAAACGACAAAGCCATTTGGTCGTTGTGCATACATATTGTGCATACAGGGGTGACGACATCCTGCGCTTACGGCCCGGTGACATGGTAAGAAGACTGCGCCTCGAGAACGGCGTGGCAGGCCGAAGAACGAAACCGCAGCCTGTGTGCGTCCACAGGTCCCCAAAGCCAGCGTCAGGAGCTTCCGAGGGCGTGCAAAACGCGCATCTGCACGCCGGCCACAATACGTAACAACCCAGCAACTGTGGTGCTTAGGGGGACAGCGAGGCTAGGGCCGGCGGCGGCCCATTAACAAACCGCGAGCACGAGACTTGGGTCGACGGCGGGGCGCCGCGAGGATGCGTGTACAGGTGACCCAAGGTGGGTTAGTATTTTGTAATGAGCCAGCCGCACACCGTCGCCGAGAAGCGACGCGGACGGGGGGCTCGGGGTGGGTTGACAAGCACCCAAGTGATGCACCACAGTGATGCACCCCAGTGATGCACCCCAGTGATGCACCCCAGTCATGCATTCGCCTTCCCTCGCTGCTGTTGAAAAAAGGTCCTGAGAGACGATCTTCGCCCCCCCCCCCCAGTTCGACTGACACAGGTGAACGCCCTGGAGCGTCGTCGCCAGGTGGCTCCGGTCAGCCGTGCCCGGAAGCAAGGCGATAGGCGCCTTGGTGTCGCGAACGTGGCCTCCAACGAGGAATTATCAAGTTGACCGACACCAGTGTCAGCACGGGTCGTAATTACCATCTGACCCCTCATCGTCCCGAAAGCCTTGGCGCGCTCCAGGACAAAGGAGGAAGCTTTGCGGCCTCTCCCCAGATTCGAGCATTTATGGGATTATCCCTTAACGCATGAAAACCAAGACGCCTGGAATTCGGGATCTATGCATCCATCTAGACTTCGATGGCATCATTGTCCGCCGCGACTGACCGGCGACATTGTGACCAAGGACGTCTGGCCCTCTGGTGTGCATGACGCGAGTGGTTGTGTCGGAGGAGGGAGGGGGGCGTGCCTGGACATTACAAAAAAAGGCCCCATCGCTTTGGCCGAGGCCTTGACCATGGGGATTCCCTGTTAGGGGTATGGGAAAATGTGACGTTATAAAAGTAGCAGCAGGCGGCTGCTAGCGTGTGTTCTCGAATGTGTTCTCGAATGTTTTCTTGAGTGTTCTCAAGTTGATGTTGAACCAGTCAGTATGTACATAAACAAAGCTAAACGAGACACCCCTTCCGCTTCCTGGTCCTTCCCGATTCCTGCGTCCTCATGAGGTCCTGCCCTGGCTCGGCTCCGTACCGCACACCAAGTGGCCGGACCAGCGCGCGGTCGTAACATTGTGCGGCTCCGAAATTGGCGAAAAGGTAGGTACGTCGCCGGCGATCTTCGGTTGCTAGGCGTTACGTGGGGCTGTGACGCCATCCCGTGGGAACGTCGCGAAATTTGAATGCGTGTCCTCCAGCCAGTCCAAGGTCAGCGCACGTACCAGGGCAGTAATGCTAACGCATTAAAACATGCCTTCCGAAGTAACGCTTTCGGTCACGGTGTGCTTACCGCAATGTCCGATATCAAATTAGGATGGCGAGCTGTTGGTTCGTCCTTCCAAATGATTCGAGCGCTGCTAATTCCTTTCCTCTGTACAAGCATGTAGTTTACACTGAAGTGACATATACCTCGGAGGATGCCGCGTCCGGCATCCTCCGGACGTCTACTTTCTCAGCTCCCACGCGAGCAGGAGAGAATACAAATGCTACAGAGCACTCATAGGCACCCAACGTATGGCGGAGGCTTTGCAGTTGAGTGCTCAATATTTACGACACATAATCGTTGCAGCATTACTTGGCGTCAGGTATTTCGTGCCACATTGTCAAGCCTAGCAGAGCTTCCACAGTGCAGCAGCCATGCGCTGATGCGAGATCACTTGGATTCCTCCCGCATGCGCAACCAGCTTTGAAAGAATTCGAACACTGCGGAAGCTACCCTGGCCTTGACAATGCAGCACAAAATAAATGACGTGAGGTATAGTAATAGACCTATTGCTAAATTACACAAGCATGAACATGAATGCTGGGAATGTAGGTTAACGAGCCGCACGCATTCTCCTTCCCCGTATAAAATGTTTAAAGTAAATAACCAAAAAAAAAAACTTTACGAATGCGAGAGCAAGATTGTATATTTTAGGTTTTTGCATTAACCCAGCCACTGCCGCTGCAATCCCCGGCACTTGCGCATCACATGTACTTCACTCGTAGCATACTCCTTGATACTTGGATAATTTAGAAAAACGTATAAGGTGGCAAGATTTGTAAACGTCTTTCATTTTTTTTCGGTGTGTGTTTCTTTGCAAGTCATCTATATTCTTGATATTCCAAACAGGCACACAGCAACATCTATACTTTACTAAAATTTAATTAAAACCTTTGATCGTATTTTGCATTTTCTTTCCTCCATCAAACGAACGCATGCATATCACAACACATTTTACCCAACACGGCGCTGTATCTTAGAGCGGCGCATTTTTGTTTCCTGGATTTTGAGATTCTTTATAAATGTATCCCTCTTCCTCCTAGAATTACATTAAATTCGGGGGGCGCCCATGACAAAATGCTTCATGAGGAGGAGGGGGAGAGGAGGCCCCAGCAAAATGGAAGACTTTGGGGGGGGGGGGGGGGGGGGGGAGGCGAGGGGGGGAGGGGGGGGCGGGCCCCATGCCCCCTCCCCTCCGTGACACGTACCTGCTTGTCGCTTTTCGGTCATGCTTAAAAATCGTAAAGATTGCATCGCGAAGCATTTGCGTAGTGACATTCAACATAGTTACGCCAATGGTAATTATTCTTAAAATAGTTAGGGTGAGCTTCAGATTCCACCTTTCTTATATTCCCGTTTATTTAAATGTAAATGAAAAGGGATCATGGCACCGACACCATAAAAACGTCACGATCATATTTTAGTTAAACTAACTTATCTTCACTGTTTTTTTTTTTAATGCTAAGTCATATAAAATATAGCCTGTGTGATGATACTCCATATTGGTGAGTACTTTAAAGCTGCAAAATATTCTGGCGAGTGGCAATGACACATGTAAAAGTCATCAAATTACCGTTTTGCAGCACGCTGAATGCTACTCGTTTCATCGCTTAACGTTTCACTTACCATCTGAGTGTTGGTGACGTACCAGGTGACTTGCACTGTGCTTTTCGGTGGCACGGCAACCTTTTCGTCGATCTTCAGAGTTTCGGTTTTGGTCTCGGTCTTAGTTGTCGTGCCGCTGAACATGTAATCGAAGCTGAATTCGCCACCTGCACTAAGAACGGCAGGTATTCCGACAGAACCGCCGGTCTTGTAGTTCAGCTTAAATCCCCTCACGAACTTGGAGGTGGTAGACACAGTGTTCTGGTAGGTCTGCGATACAGTGTGTGTTACATCCGCCTTCTCTTGTTGGTTTGTATACGTGGCGGTATAGACCTGTGTGGGCCGCTTTTGTTCCCCGGTGGGTTCTCCAAACTGAAAGTTGGAAGCCCTCACGGACAACTTGTACCTGGAACAAAACACGTACAAGGCATACGGTTGAAACGGCACATCTTTTCTATAATCACTGACCAGATTAGAACGTCGGGAAGAAACTTTATTTTTCCTCCCTACAATGTGCACTTCGCACCATACAGCGCTTCGGCGTCGGGTGCACCTAAAGCGCGCTTGCTGCCATTTCAAGGCGGAAGGCATGAAATTGGTGCTAGAATACCAGGTGTTCGAAAGACATGCTCCACCATTTTTTCTTTATCCGTGACTATAGTAACAAACAAGGCAAGTACGGCCACGCGTCTCGTTCGAACGCCCGACCAGAAGCACGCGCTTCATGCTGTCCGCCATCTCTTGCCCGCCGCTCTAATCTTGTCATTGACTACGATATAATTTTTGACGGCTCATCAAGATATTCATTTCCAAGCTTTATTTCTGATAGATATGTACACTAGAGATTTTCATAGAAAAAAAGCCGCTGAGACTATACATGACTATATGACTGAAACCCGTTGCAAATCAGCAGCCTAGGAAAGGACATCTCGGAATAAGTTTATAAAAATCATATAACAAAGAACAGAAACAGAACGAGAGAGCATTCACTACACTAGTTAAAATGTGCGCGCGAATTAGTCATTGTGGGAGTGTTCCGCACAGAAAAAAATATGAATAAATTATTTAAATGAAAAGCGACGGCTAGAGTGATATCAACAATCTTCAGTTACGTCGTCCTTCGAAACCACAATTTAGGAAACATGATTTGATGAGATAATCCGTCAACTTCATCGGGCATTGCAAGCATTGTAAGCGTTGAGCTTGCGCTGCTTTCCGCGAGTCGGTCCAGGAATTCCCTAAGGATTCATCCCTCCGGCCCAATGTTCGGGTCGAGCAGCGCCCGAATATCGTCCTCCACAGCTGCGACGTGGAATGCTAGATACCCACAGTAGCGTGTATTCAGCCTTGTACATTAAAGGCCCTTTGGCCAAGGGATTGTCCCAGGTGTTCTCTGATGTCTGCTGAAGAGCAGCTTGTATCCAAGCGTGTAAAGAAGGCCGCCCTGGCTCGTCGCACGGATGCCGATGCGGCACTAATGTCTCCCTACATTGAGTTTCTTTTGAGAATGTTAGTCGCTGCGGGAGGGACCCGAAAGAACGAAGAACAGGGCCGCGACTGGCGCTGTCTTCCGTCAAGCTAAGCTGAACCGCTGAGTTACTGCGGAGAGGTTGACCGGTGTTTTCCTCGTTTCCCACATCATCACGCGTGCTGTGGGTTACCAGGACGCCGGCCTCCCCGGCTTGTGCTGCTGAATCGGCAAAGGGAGGAATAGACAAGAATAAATTTCAACCCGTCGAGCGGAAGGCTCTTCCCCTCAAGGTCAATCTGTCCTGGCTGGTGGTGGAATGCGAGTCACGGGACGTGAGCCCCTGAAAGCTCTTAGGTACTCAGGCACCGCCGAAGGCCCTTTCCCCTTGGGGAATGGGGTGTCCTGTCCTCCTCCTCGCAGGAAGCAGTCGTATAATGGCGACTGCAGCCGTATTGTCGGAAGGTGCCCGTCCTCAACCTATAGCATGACCCATTGACTCTCGGAGCTATATTCTTCGGATCACTTTGAAGACAAGCATTCCCTCACAGCCACCATCTAATGCGTCAGGAAAGAGGTGCCATTTAAGGTGTCGGCCAATAGTTCCCAGAGAACAGCCACCAAAGCCGCGGAGTCCATGTCAAACCGGTCCGGAGAGGGTGAGTCGTTCTGAACGTCAGGCCCAACTTCGGCCGAGCTAGGGCTATCTGTGCGCTCGTCGGGAATGCAGTCGTTGCAACAAATGAGCTTACCCCAGACATCATACTTCCGACGTCTCTTTCTGCTTTCTGGCAGACTGACACCCTTCATGTGAGTGCGCTTGGCGCACTCTGCATCAAAAACAATTTTGTTTCCCATGAAATCGCTAGAAACATCTGCTGCATGTGTCCTCACTGGATTCTATCTTATAATAATAATAATAGTGATAGTAATATTCATTATTTTTATTTTGACGAGGCCACGAACCTGTCATGAACTTGTCTGGTACAAAGAAACAACACAGGGGCATTTACACATGTAATATAATATATTATCAAGATTACGACAAGATGTTGGTACATAAAATAATTCAAGGTGAGGACACTCACGTTTATTAAATTACACATAGATAGCTACAATAAGAAACATATTTGCGAATATAAGCCAACGGGGTATTATGCTCAGAGAAGTAAGGATGGCACCGTATTCACTGTCTTAAAGATTAGCTAGGAATGCACATACAAGAAACAAAAAGCGTTATGTGGAAAATGATTTTGGAGCCACGGATAATAAACTCTGCCTGCCTGAGGGTATGCTTCGCTGGCGCAGAGTACACGGAACGTTTGATTTCGGAGATCAGTGACATGCGATGAAACCGAGTATATCGTACCGTCTGTACACACCACGCTCGCGCAGCACACTTTGAGTCCTCCACATGTCGTAGAACGATACTTTGGTATTGAATAGAGCTGCTAAGTTGTTTGCGTAGGTCTTTACGGCTTCCTCCAGGTTAAACACAAACTGTGACGGCTCTGCGGAAAAAAGAAAAGCCTCAAATTCAGACTTGTTTACCTTCTCTGAGAAAAATGGGGCATCATAGTTAGCAATATAGCAAGATACCCTTTTCAAAACCCTTCAAGCAACGTTGTTGGTTGACATTTTGTTGGGCATGAGGCGTTGCGATTAGATGCGGCCGAGTCCTTGAAGAACGTCGACTCAGCCTTCTTGTTAAATTCCTGCTCCAAGTGTGTCCCCTTGCAATAAAAGGCTATAATGATTGGCGAAGGAACAGCTGGGAGGCAGGGTTAAAAAATATCCAGAATACTTTTTCTTATTCGGATAATAATAATGACAACAATGAAAGGACTTATCAGTCTTCAACATCGTGCCCCCCTCTCTCTCCTCCCCCGCGTTCATCGCGCATATGTACCAACGCTTCACTAACGCGTCGGTGCCGCGGAAGAAAAAACCTGGCTGGTGTCTCCGAAGCGATGGATCAACCGGCGATTCCGACTCTTCCCCTTTAGGGAACTTGATTCTGCCGGGAACCACTTTTATTGGTCCGAAAGAAATAAAATCGCTCGGCGCCAGATTGTTTAAGTATGACAGATGCGGAATGCACTCAAAACGTTGACATGCTCTTGTTGGCCAGCGAGAAAATTATTACATCTTTCGACACCGTAAATATTCTTATTTATAACGCACGCCAACTGAAATACTAAAATTAATGCCGCTTATTTTATTTTGGCTTATGTTTAAAAAAAACACTATTACAAACTTGGCTTTTTAAGCAAGTTTTTGTATAAAGGCATTCTTTTTATACAGGGTACGTACATGACGACTTCTGCACTTTTGATAAAAGAAATAAGGTTCTACTATTTCAAGTGTTCATGCTTTGCGGCTGAACGTTTTCTAAACAGTGAAGTCAGGATTATGCAATATTTTGGCGGCAAATAATAAAGGTAATCATCCTCGATTGTCATCATACTTCAGTCGATGACTTTGGGAAATCAGTAATTCTATAAGCATGATGCATTTTTCTGTTTTCAAATAAAACTATTTTTCTCGGATTTATGTGGCAGTCGATTGCCGTTAGAGGTATCTGTTTCAACAACTAGTTGTACCCGAGCACCGCATACCCAAGTGACGCTGCTCCGTCGAATCAACGCCCAAGCACCTTAAGGCACAACACAAAAAAGTACGTGACATTTTTTTTCTTGAGTGACCTGGCTGATAGTGCATATGAAATCTCAATATTGCGGCGCTCTTGGTCCATAAGATGGTGGAGCGGCAAAGTCAGGAATATTTTTCCAGAAGGAGCCCTATTAAAGATTCGTTTATGTGGCTGACCAGGATTTCTGAAATGTTTGACGTACTCTCTAAAAATGTTTAGGTGTATGAGGTGTTCGTCGAAGTTTTCAGGGGGGCCCGACGTACCCCTCAAGAATTCCTAAACGGTGTAAGAGACTCGTCACAGTTTATTAAGAGGCCTGTGGGATCTGTCCCAATATGTTCCGCAAAATCACAGCACCCATCATTATCCTTTTAACGGGTATATGGGAGAGATCACGTGACCCTTCACGATATATGCGTCGGGGAAGCCGCTTTACCATACTTTACCGAGCGCCCACAGCGAGTCTCGGAAATTGAGGAGACGTATCTTGTGACCTTGGCTAACGCGGCCGCATAGCTGTGTTAGTGTGTTGTATGTACATGCTTTACGTGTGGAACAAGGAGTGCTCAAGGACGCCAACTGCTCGCTCACGAGAGACTGAGTGCGTGGGGAAAATGAGAGGGGAACGGTTCTTCGGTCGTTTGAAGATAACCTGTTTTTGGTCAGTCGAAACACAGCCTTCGTCAGAAGCTACTCGCCCGGTTTTTGTTTCTCCGACAACCAGAATAAACTAAATGCAGAACAACGATCAGACGCTCTGTCTCGGCTTCCCGTCCCATGCGTGGTAGCTGGGTGTGTGGATTAATGAGGTATCTCAGTGGCATGTTTCTTTCGCCTCTTCGTCCGTCTGGCTTCAGAAACATCCGGCGAGGAAATAAGACGCACGAGACGCCTCCGTGAAGGCACCACGGGACGACACCGTGACTGTGCTCCGGAGTCCTCAACTACGGCGGATGTTCGCTGCACGTTTCTGGTTTTCGCTAATCGTACTACTGACACTGTGTATGTGGGCTTGCGGAGCACCTCCTCGGTTTTATGAGTTTGACAAACGTACATCTCAGGAATTTACCCAGCGGCATTGAGAGTACCTTGAAGGATACTTTTTTTGCGACAAAAAACTCGGTTGTCCATATTTGGTGTAATTGCTTTTGTCTACTGCTGCTTGCGCGCTAGTGTGAGCAATCGTTTTGTTCCTATAGTCTGTTTTAGTTACAACATGCATGCAAAACTCAATGTCTGAAATAAATTTCCAATAACTTGTTAAACTGCATTTTTGGTTTATGGTTCGCAGTCACTTGGGCGTCTAAAGGGTCGAAGGGTTGAGGGAGCCTGAAAGGCTGAAGGGTCGGAAGGGTTGAAGTGTTTTGAACGGCTGAAGGAGTTTAAGGGGCTGAAGGACTGTAGTGTTTAATAGGGTGCAGAGGTTTGAAGTGCTGATAGGGTCCAATAACATATCCGGGCTGAAGTGGTATTTTCCAAATGGAGGTGAAGCTGAGATGTCTGGGAGGTCCAGGACTGTGGGTGTGGACGGTAGGTGGAGCGTAATGTATGCCTATATAAAAGAGTCGACTCGTTTTAGGGGGATGGAGTAAAAGTTCCGCCCCCTCACTGCTTGGCTACGCCACTGGGCTATTGTACTTGGTTGAATGTCATTGTTCTATTTTTTAGGGTAGCACCAGAGCCCTTCCATACGCTACTGATCACGAAATTTCTCCGTAACACTATGGACGAGCCAACAAACGAGGTCGTCCCGCCCAAGGACGTCCTCCTAAGCGTACTAATAGATGCCGGTTTAGTGCACCCAGAAGCAGACAAGGTGCCCGTCGAGCTCATCGACCTCATGCGGGACACGGGACCAAAAAGATCACCTAGGACAGCAGCTTGGACAACAACACAAGCAACAGCGACGACAGCACCGAGGGCACAGACCATACTATCGACGACGAGGACGACACCAACCGGGTGAACGCCCGCACTAACAGCGCCTTCGCAGCACCTCAAGAGGCAGGCAGCGAAGACGGGACCATCCTGCTATAAACGCTAGGAGCAAAAAAGGCGCTGAAAAAGGATGGAATTAGGACCCCAGCCGGAGTGGAATCTCCACCAGCCGCGACACTGGCAGGAGTAAAACAGCCGGCAGCCACGCCCAATAAAAAAAAGGTAACAGAGATCTGACCCCCCCCCCCCTTCCCTCCCTAGAAGAGCTTCCACCGGGTAGATTTACCGTCCTGCTCTCCTCAACCGGGGCAGTACGCCTCACAATCCAAAACAGAGACTCCCTCGCAAAGGGCTTGCGGCGACCCACAAGAAGCAAGGCAGCTGCCGCACGTTTCAACCCGAAGAGAAACGTGATGGCGGTCGACACAACCAGCGCGGCCATGACGCACAGGCTGCCGACAGCTGACAGCATGGCCGGACTCCCGATCTGCGGCTCCATGACGACTCTCAAGCAGTGAGTATTTGAGTGACCAGAAATTTCCCCCCGAGGACTCCACAGAGAAGCTGCGCAGTGGCCTCGAGTGTGCGGCACCCGTCGAGCGCATGCGCAGTTTCGGCGGTGGACGCTACGCTGAGATCTTCTTCGGGGGCCTCCGCCTGAAACGGTGGAGATCTACGAAATCATCTTCGTGGTGAATGAGCGTCACGCCAGACCCGCGCAGTGCTGGGGTTGCGGCCGATTTGGACATGTCCAGTCCGCCTCCGCTTAGCCCACGGCCTGCCCAACGTGCCGCGGAGGGCATCAACGTGTAAGTGCTCCTTCAAACTGACCCCCATCTGCCCCAACTGCGTGTGCAGACACAGAGCCTTCGACAAAGGCTTCAGCCTCTACCAAAAACACACCGGAACAATCAACCGTAGATTGTTCATCACTCGCCTCCGCTCTTTGTGCATGTGCAGGTACCGGCAGGAGCGTGATCACGTGGTTTGGCGGATACGGATTAGCCGTTGCCAATCCCGCAATGCCTGCTTGCTGACCTAGTTTCGCGTGTGGTGCTGCCAACGGGTGCGGCCTTCGGGGCTGCTGTGGCTACCGCTTCGGTGGTAAATGGTATCTCGTCCGCGACAGCGTATTCGAAGTGTACCAAGGCTACTGGTGTTCTGAAAGTCCTATGCTTATGTCGGCAACGAGTGATTTCTTAAAAGAAGCCCAAGAAATTTTTGTGATGTGTTGAATGTTCCGTTCGGAAAAGGACAGCTTGTTCAACATCGTGTTGAATCTTCACGGGCAACTTCTTTCTCATTTTAATGTTTGAGAGGTTATTTCTTCAGTGCCCGTGTCGACATATATCTCGGATTACATCTTTCAAGTACGGTATTTTCATCGTAAGTACCCTGCAGCCTACTTCTTGGCGGCAATCGACCTTTCTTCTGCGGATACTCTTCCGAATTTCGTCTCGAATTAGGCACTGTATATCTCCTGTCAGCCGGGAGAATAATTTCCTCTAAATTCTACCGGCAGTCACCTGCCATCAGCTGGCTGAAATAGTTTGACAACTGCAGGTAGAATACTGACTTTCTTATTTTCTCTGGGTTTTCTGCAAATACGTTTCATGGACAGTTTTTCGTAGATACACGTTTAATGGACACAAGTTTCGTCGACACTAATGTTTCATCGACACTTGCTTCACGGATTGCACGCTGTGAGGGAATTTCGTCGAGCGTGTATCCCCGAGGCACGTGCTCACCAACCTAGCCAACTCGCACACGCCGGTTCGTGGTGACAGTTTGCAGGCAACTCAATACAAAAAAATATATATATATTTTGAGCTGTTTAGAAAACACCGCGTGTCGATGAAACGATCTGTCGATGAGACGCCGTTCCATGAACTGATCTGACCTCCAGTTAGTGGCGACTGCCAGTAGAATGTCGGGGAAATAATTCCGCCGGCTGCCAGCAGACTAGACACTACCCAAGAATTGGCCGGGTTCTTGTTTGCTTTGCAATCTTCTCAGTTGTATAATATCTTAATTATTAGTACCTCTTCGCATTTAGATTGCTTAGTTTGTACTGATTTACATAATAGGATGTGTGTAATAAACTTTCAGAAGATTCAACAATCAATTGTGTCCCTTTAACTGCATTTTTGCCAACTCCTAAGCAAATACTTTTTCTTTTTCTTTTTTAGGATTTATTAAATAGGTTTATCAATTTCGAAACGTTTGAAATAAGTTTGACATAAACAACGATCGTTTCTATCTAGATACAATGTCGTCGCTTTTTTAAAATTCACATGTAAACAAATAAATTGTTCCACATTTGATACGACGGCGGTAAAAAACAAAAGATATACGTAGGTAGCTATAGAGCGGTGGTAAAGGGAACTGTAGGACGAGCTATAAAATAAGCTATAGCATACCATGCAGTTGGCAATAGGCGGCTAAAGAACGATAGGAAAAGCTATAGGCTATGGGTATAGAGAACCATAGGACGAACTGTATAATGAGTTATAACCAACCATACAGAGAGCAATAGGCTGCTAAAGACAACATAGGAAAGCCATAGGCTGCTATAGCACGCTGAATAGAAAGAGTCATGGGGTAAGTCATAAGCTATTGCAGACCATACAAAAATATAAATGCGGCCAAAGGAACCACAAGAAAAACCATAGGCGGCTATAGCATTTTTTCTGAAGAGACCCATAGAGTAAACCGTACAAACTTTTATAGCTTTCCAACGAAAAAATAAAAGACGTTTACAATGATCTGTAATGCCGAATTAGAGCGCATCTCTTGAGGAGGAAAAGAGGAGAGTATGCCCCTCCTCCCCCTCCTTATCCTCCCCTCCTTCTCTCCTGCGCTAATGGAAAGTTTTCGCTCCTCCGCTAAGAAAAAACTTTCCTTCTAAATTTATCGGGGAATATTCCCGCTAAATTTAGCGAGAAATTTAGCAGCTTTCTTCACTAAATTTAGCGGAAAATTTAGCCACAATTTCTGCGCTAAATTTAGCCAAAATTTCCGCGCTAAATTTAGCGGGGAACTTTTTCCGCAAAATTTAGTGGGGAAATATAGCGAAACTTTTCCCGCTAAATTTAGCGGGGAGACTGAATTGGTGTTGACGGCGCGTAACGTCCATTGTCCCGCTAAATTTAGCAGGGAAATTTTTCCGCTAAATTTAGCGGAACATTTTTCTGCTAAATTTAGCGGGGAAGCGTTTCCGCTGAATTTAGCGGGAAAATGTTTTCGCTAAATTTTTTCTTGTGACGTTACACGTGACGTCGCGTGTGACGTCATTAGGGTAAGCGTCACACGTGACGTCATTATGGGAAATGTCCCATAATGCAGCGCGCGGTTACGGCGACGCAGCTCAACCCGGAAACGGGCGCCTAATAGCAGCGCTCTAAGAAAAGCTATAGACAGTTCTAGCTAACCAGTGATACTCCCTAGAAAAGCTATAGACACCCATAGGGAAGACCTTAGAAAAAGCTACGGAGAGACATAGAAGCGTCTATAGCTAATGGGGCCCATTTCCTAAAGCCTGCCATGCAAGGATTTTCTATAGTCGACCATAGACCATTTTTGTATGGGATATCTTCGGCTTATGCTTAAACTGCATCCAAAGGTACGAACACGAGTATCATGGGTGCATGTAGCACCTCAAAGGCTCGGTGAACGTCCTTCTTCTGTCAGAAGCTAAATGCCTTGTATCATGCAACATTCTACAAAAGTATGCACAAGGCTTATCCTTTGCTTATCCTACTTTTACGTAGGCCTAGTACGGTTCGCTCTAGACAAGTCGCCAGCCTGCCGTTATCGGTCGGTCATAAGAGTCAAAATATCTTATTAAATAATTTGCATTCTGGTGTTGCGATCACGATTAAACTGTCTGAGCGATCGTCGTCTTTCAAGCTAGAAGAATGTGTTAACCTAAGCACGTGGTGTAAATTAGGGGGCGGCTTAAAATACGTAGTACGACGTAATAAGCTACTTTTGGATAAATAAAATAATGGCGAACTCACCTTCAGCAACAACCACCTGAAAAAAAAAACACCGTAGAAAAAATGTTAGAGCGTTGTAATTACGCGAAGAAATGCGACAAAAAATTGAAGAATGGAGTGCACGCGCAAGCCGCCTTGGTGACGCCGGGCAGAGAAACGGCCTACGATTCCCTAGTAGGTTGGTTCGAATCCGGCCGAGGTGCCCACAATCTGACGGAGCCTATTGCGCACAAGCCACCGAGCATTCGAAATTTCGTATGCACGTTAAAAAATCTACATCTGGACGAAATGTAGCTTCGATTCTCCGCTGGGTTCATGGAACATGTCCGTTGTTGGTCTGATATATGAAATCTCTAGATTGAATTTAACTTGTCCTCGTCAAATTCTAGATTTACACGGAAGCATATAATATATGCACATATTCATATGATCAACATGTTCCAAAGAGAAAGAACATCTAGTCATACATGATCATGGATTGTTATGGAACTCCAGGCTTCGGATGAACTCGCGCGTCACTGATGTGGTCGCTTCATCATTGAGGATGCTCGGAATGGCGTCTAGGATTACGCGAGTTCAAATTGATGTCAACTGTGCTCGTGTTGAATAATTGCTTTCTCTGCTCAAGCCTGGAATTTCGTTCTATTGCCTAGAATTCACTTACTTAAAAATACTCTAAGCGCATTAAAAACGTCCGAAGGTTTTTTATTTGTGTAATTTATGACGGATACTTAGGAAACAAATATTGCTATGACGACTGACTGCCGAGTAAAATGGCTATGGATACACTTTCCAAAAGAGGTCTTCGTAAATTGTTATTTTTGCCCAAAATATAAATGAACAAGGTGTCATACTCAAGTTTATTATCCATCGTAAGCTTTTGTTTGTCTTCTCGCCCTTTGAGGTCAATGGAACCGTTTTCTCTTGGTGAGCGCTTACAGCTTTGGCCTGCAGTACTCTTTGAGATGTGTTCCGAGATCCCGACGATTTGGTAGTCCTTTGTGGCTGTAAGTGTCGAGTCCTTGGCAAATATCTATTGTCGTGCCCATAGCCCCTGGAGACTCGTTTTCGTTGCTGGCAGGGACTTCTCCAAGTGTCGAATGTGGAATGTCCGAGTGTCGAACTTCCTGGATATGTTTGTCTTGCCACTGAGCAGCGCATTCGACGCATGCGCAGTCTTTGTAGACGAAGCGTCAGGTCGTCGAATGACTTTGATCCGAAGAGAGAAACGAGAGGCTTGTGGTCGGTTTCCAGTACGAAGTGTATTCCCACAAACATAATCTCGGATTCCTTACAACGCCCACGTGAGTGAACCCTCTCGATTTGGACGTAATTCTCTGTGTCGGTGGGTGTCCTGGACGCCTGGGCACTGATGCGAAACGATTCATCCTTCCGCCCTTGACGCAGCACTGCTCCCAATCCGTAGGATGGCGCATCTGCAGATACGACCAATTCCTTGCCGCCATAAATTCCAAGAACGGGACAAGTTGAGAGGACTTCCTTCAACTTTCTGAAAGGTTCTTGCTGAGGATTATCCCATACGAAGTCCACTCTGGAACAGACCAGTGACGATAATGGATGCAGTAGGTCAGACAGGTGTGGCACTAAACGTCCTAGCTATGTCGCCATACCCGTGTGATACTCTAAAACTCTTGTTTTTAAGACGGTGTGGGCATCTTCTTTACTGCGTTGACGATCGTCTCGTCTAAATGGATGCCGTTTCTCTCCACTGATCAACCAGGAAATTAATGATAGTGGTTCGAAAGACACATTTAGCTTCCTTGAGCGAGAGTCCACCTCATGTGAGTCGCCTGAGGACTTCTTGCAGGCGATGCTCGTGTTGCTCGGAGGATGATTCCATATCAAGATGTTGTCCATGTGTCAAAATACACATTTTAATTTTCGTAAAAGTTAGTTCACGCGTCTCTGAAAGTGTTTGGAAACCGACGTGATTCCTAATAGTAGGCAATTGAAACAGAATCTTCCAGAGAGATGAACGTCGTCATGAGTTGTTACTTTTATTTTAAAGGAATTTTCCAGAACCCAGAGTTCGCGTTCAGCCTTGAGAATATTTCGTCTCCTGCTGGTCTTTCCATCGTGAGCTCCTCTAAAGAGATGGAGTGACAATCGCGCTGATTATGATTGCTCAGCTCTCTAAGATAAACAGAAATGCGAATTCGGCCTGATGGTTTGGGGACGATGGCCATCGGCGCGCACCAGTCCGTAGGTTACTCTACTGGAGAGAGGACACCTTGCGACTGAATGTTTTCTAGCTTTTTTCGCGTTTCACGATAGAGAGAAATCGGTACTCTTCTCGGTGAAGCGATAGCGAAGAGTGTCGCAATAGGTTTCAGCTTGAGAACGTGAGCACGTTTGAGAGATCCGAGCCCTTGGAACAGGTGAGATAAATCTTTCTTTGAATCGCATGCTTGGTTCCTGGGTGTACTATTTTTTAGGGCAAAGCCGAAACTTTTCGACCGCTGGATTACGCAAGAGTATCTTGCAAAATCCTTTCACAACATAGAGGTCTTCCAGTGACTTTCGCTCTTGCAGTAGGGTTGCATCCAAGCTGATCCCGTGATTTTGAGGTTTTTTTTGTCCCGACTATGAATTCGATGCCTTGGATTGGGGAGCTTTAAACAATTTGAGAAGAGCTTCTGAAAGACGACAGTCAGCAACACCGTTTCTTCTCTTCCAGGATCGATTCCCAAAACAACTGGAGTAATCCCTATGAATACTTCGATGTCCCATTTTGCCTGCTGGGAATAGGCTGCGGTTTCTACGAACGGGCCTTTTATGGCATTTGTTGGAGCTGGCATACTTCGCCGGACACACGTTTCTCGGGTGAGCTTGTTAATCACACAACTAGCAGGGCTTGCAGTTTGGTTTGTGTGGGGCGGTCTTCGTGGAAGTTTAGACATGCTGACGTTCGGCTTCTCGTTGAGCAGATCCTGGTGTTGTCCTAGTTTGGGCAGTGATTCGGCCAACGCTGGCGGCCTCTTGTTTCGTCGGTCGAAGTTCCGCTTGTTCATTTCTAACCCTTTCAGATCGTCGCGCAGCTGCAATGGCCCTCTCTATAGGTACAGACGAGGATCCAGTTCTGTAGTTTTTCATAGTTCCATGTTTTAGCAAGTCTATGAAGAGCACTGACGAATTCTCGACTGTTTCATTGTCCAGTTGCACTCTAGTTTTGAACATTGCTTACTCGTACACCACATTTGGACAAGGGATGAAGTGTTCCATCACCTCGTCGAAGTCTCGGCCCTCGGTGTCGGAAAGGTTCAAGGTGTGTAAGACGTCTTCAGGTTTCTGGTATTATAATGTAAATGAGGGCGTCGACCTGGTGTGGCTCGGGTTGAGATGCAAGACGTGATTCTCTGTGGAAGCGCTGGAATGTCTTCTTGCACGCCGGCCATTTGTTCGGCGGTGTAAAACTGAAGGCTTCGGGTGGTAAGATACAGATTGTCGCAGTTACGGATGGTTGAGCAGCACCGTTCCCGACCGAAGTTGATTGCTCACTCATTGCCCTTTCAGTCGCATCAGTCCTACGCTTTACAAGTCATTAGCAGATTCGCGGGCTAATCCCACTTCTGACACCACGTTACGTTTTTAGACGTATTTACGAAAAAAAGCACGTCGACAACTGCTCGTGCTGAAGTCAGACTGAAGGCTGAAACCTCATTTATTAGGACTGGATGTTGGATGAAAGAACAACGCCTCGGGTACGAGGATACGACGCGCCTATGTCAACGTGGAGCCAGGGACGGATGTTTATATTCTGGACCCGCGCAAGCGGTGCTTCGTGGCCACTCCCACGAGCGGGCAAGATATTGAAGCTGGCCTGTTGGTGAACTCAATATTACAGACCGCCTCACAACGCAGCTGTCAGATTTTATCTATTTGAGTTAATTTACCCCAGCGCAGTCCAGAGAGTTATTGCTGGATTACTGTTTACGCCTTCTTAGGCTACGTATAAGTCACCGAGACATTCGTGTCTAGAATGTCGCGCGCCAGATTACCGCCTTGAACTTGTAGCCATCTTTAATATGAAGCACCGATGTCCTGACTTGGGCGTAAGCATTCGTAATGGTAACGTGTCAGAAAATAGGACTTTCCGAACCAGCCTTCAGTGCAAATTTCCACTAATATCGGTGCAAAACCTATGCAAACTTCTTTTTGACATATATTTACCTCCCTTACATTCTCGTATATTCGACTGAAGGTGGTTGACAGGGAGGCTCCTTTGTGTCTATGTATTTTTCATGTTTTTTGGCAGTAGTTAGTATAGAAAAGGCAATTATGTCTTCTTTTTTCAAAGATAATAGTTCTAGCAGGAATGCCAGGTATTTGCGTGCGTGCGTGCGTGCGTGCGTGCGTGCGTGCGTGCGTGCGTGTGCGTGCGCGTGTGTGCGCGTTTGTTTTCTCAACTAGGGGGTTGTATTGGTGTTATGGTGGTTGCTTGCTGAACTTGATAATGTTGTACATATAAATATACTACTGAGATTAAGACAATAACTTTTTTCATTATGTTGACTTTCTCTTCCACTTTGAACTCGTCTTGTTCTCCACCCAGTCTCAGTTGTTACTTGATATAACAAATTCAAACTAAATATTAAATGATACCGTTCGTGCCACGGCGCTTTACGGCCCATCGTAAGTGGGTTGTAGCGAACGTCGTTCGGCGTCATGTCGCACAAAGACATCTCTAGTTGCGGAAAAAACTGGGCTGACAGATATGTTGTTGCTGTTGAGGTTGCCTTGTGGGTAATGGACGAAGCTTGCCCATATAGGAACGAAGTCGTTTCGCCTAGTTGAAGAGATCCGGCAGAGGGCTTGTTGGTGATGAACAAAAGAAATCACCTGTTAGGCGAATTTGTGTGCCGTAGACCAACTCCACCGTTCCGCACCCAATGTCTAGCTTAACTGCAGCCTTAATTCAAAACATTACGAGGAGAAGACATACAATCCAGATTGTTGGCTCAGACGTAGTAATGCCTGTTTTGATTTGCATATATAGAAGCATTCGAAGGGTTAATTCGGGCTAGGATGGTATCGTGTCGTCGACATGTGGTGAAATCTAAATAATTTCCAGAATGTACTAAACAAGCTGTACCAGAATTGTAATCCACAATCAGTGGTGACAGTTGTTGAGACACCAAATCGTGCTACCCAAGGGGTAAGGAATGCTTGTATGATAGAGGCAGCTAGGTGACTTCCGTTAGGGGAGCTGCTTCAGGCAATCTGGTGAAACGATCGATGACGGTGAAGAGATACCGGTGACCTTGAGAGGGCGAAAGGGGTCCACGACGTCCATCTGGATTTGAGGGAAGCGTGCGTTGGGGAGCTGAAATGTTGCATTCGGGGAGATAGTGGGGCGATGGACTTCAGTAGGCAGACTGTTTATGCAGGTACGTGCCTACTTCTGAATGTTAGTATTCGCGCCAGGCCAGAATGAGCTGAGCCGTTGCGTCAATTTGATACCTGGATGCGCCAAGGAATAAAGCACTTCGAAGGCTTGCCGCCATATATCTTGAGGGAGGTATGACCCTGGTTGGATTCTTGAAACGCCACACAGCACTGCAGGTGAAGATGCGGCTAGCTGGACCTCTCTAGACTGCTACGAATAGGAGGAGAGGTTTCTCAGCGTCTGGAGCTTGGAGTCAACTTTCTGAGAAGCTGCGGGGGCCGAGTAATTCGGAGGCGGGCTTTCAATGTAAGAAGCATGAGTGATGATGCAGGAAAGTGCATGGGCGACGACATTCTTTTAACGTGAAATGTTCTTCGTCTAGTTTTTCCGGATTTTTTGAAGCCGCATGTCATGAAGCCGTGGTCTGAGATGTCACATGACCTCATTTTCTTCGCTTGATTTAGCGGGAAAATTTACGTCACACGACCTCAACACCATTTCAGTTTCCCCGCTAAATTTAGCGCAAAAGAATTACGTGATGTGACTTCGTGCCAAGTTACCTCTACGCAAATTCTGTTTCTTTAGGGGACACGCTCTTCTTCATGTAGCCCAGAGTAGGGTCACTGAAGATATTTCTTAGCTCCGTCCCAGTGCACAATTGTGTGCATGCAGAATAGGGAGGCGGCTCTTCCAATCCGGATGTACCAAAATGTTACGGGTAGCCACAGTGTTGAACCGAAGGACTCTCAGATGAAGGTTCTCTTTAGAGGCACTGGAAGTCCCAGGATGACAATTGACAAGCTTCTGTTCGGCTTGGTTCTGTCCGATTTTGTCACAGAACGACGTAAGCGCTTAACGGTTGGCTCGCCTTTCTTTTCTCCTGCCTCCCTCCCTTTTTCCTTTGTTCAGCTGGTCCCACCCGAGATGTAAAATAACCAACTAGCTCAGCTCATTCCCATCGCGCTTAACGAGACCGTTTGCGACGGAATGGTAAGCAGTGGTTGAAAAACGGGTCGTTTCTAATAGTGAGAGCATCTGGTGGAAAAGCATAAATTAAATCTGAATTCGGCGATCCGTAATTCGATTTGATAAACCCAGCATTGAACCAAACCACCATGTCCGCCGAATAGGATGGGGAGGGCCTTCAACCAGCGAATGAGGCGGTAGAAACGGGTCAAAAGGCAGCGATACGCTTCACATGGCGGGAAGGGCCCACTAATGTCCATAAAGACTCGGTCGAAGCGCTCTGTCATGGACGGGAATGAAATAAACGGTGAGGAAGTGTGACGTGTTACTTAGGAATATTGAAGTCGGACGCATGATCGGGTCCAGCTACAAACGTCTCAATTATCTCCGGGCTAGAGAAAATTCCAAATCAATAAATGTTGCATGGCGCAAAGTCCGAGTGAGACAGACCATGCATGATGGAGTCAAAACACGCCTGCGAAAGTTAAGTGATAAGGATAATCTTTTTAGGCACGTGGAGATGTCGCAGATTATTGCTACGTTGGAGGCAGTAAAGTGGTGTGTTCGAAGACGAGCCGACCAGTAGATAAATGCATCACTTGAAGCTCCTTGTCTTCGCTCCGCGAAGCGCTAACGGTGTACAAGTCGAGAGCTAGAGGAAAGCTAATCCCGCAGAAATCAGGTTTCCTGTGGAAGTAGAATTCCTTAGAAATAGTCCTAAGATACAAGGCTGCAAGCATGTTTTGCATTTTATTATGTCTGACAGTAACTATTCCAAAGCTGTTTAGTTTGGAGAAAAACATTTGCAATGTGTCATATATTTACCAGAAAAAAATACGGTGAGTGTTTTCATTTTTACAAATTCATAAGAACAGACAGAACTTGATACAAAAAATCAAGCAGCCTAAACGTAGCATTTCACTTTGCTCCACTTCCCAATTTTTAGTGAAGAAACGGTTTTCTAAAACGTTTAAAAAGTGGCTCTATTTATTATGGAAATGTGGCTATAACATATAATTTCGTGATGAAAATCTAAATACCCCACACGACAAGCGTGTCAGATTGTGAATGAAACCACCCAGCTTGTACAATTTTTTGGAGTAATCTTGTGTGTCCCATTTCCCGTCGGGAGAGGGTGAAATCAAACATAACTTAACTCGTCAATTTCTTTTTTTTTTTTTTACAAGAGTTACGCAAAGTGTTAGTCAGCTGTGTTGAAAGTTGGCCGAGTTGGTATGATCGGCTAGAATGAATTAGTAAAGTTAGGGTGAACGACCCTTCAAACCAGCTATTCATCTGGTTTGAAGGTTCATTCACTCTAAATTTTCGACCATTATCTTTTTTTTCTCTGCCCTTTAATCAGAAAAAAAAAATTGTATAGTGTGAAAATTGTCTCAATTCCCCCCACTTTCCCCTATACACTATCGTCTGTGACTAAGCAGACTACAGTTGATGACAGGTTTAGAGTAAAGTGCCAGCTCCTCCCACCTTTTTCCACTTTAGCAGAGCGAACTCTGGAGAGAAGGTCGTTCTTCTGCTAAAAAGGAAAAAAATGTGGGAAGGTTTCCACCTTACTCTCAACCTGTCATCGACTGTGGTTCAGTGGAAAAGAAAGTCAAAGGAGCAGAAAGAAAAAATGTGTGAGGAAAAAATGCAAGAGAAATCAGCTTTACCAATTCACGGGTAACGAAAAGACGATATAAGAAAAGGAACTGGTGTTTAATAATTCACGGCGGAGGTCTCCACCGCTTCATAGGACACTGTCGCATAGGACACATGTGCCCTATAGCAAAGCGAAAACAAGGCGCTAGACCACATGGTTTTAAAGTGCACGGGCCTTCACCTCGCCCTCCCTGAAGGGTATAATTGATATGGCGGGGTGGAAGCAGTCTTGTACACATTCTTCCAAAACAGGAACGAAAGCTTGTTTATTTTTCCTTCTCATTCTTGGAACAAGCTCCCGTCACAAGTTCCAGTAATTCAAATTGAACGCGTTCTCGTAACTTTCCAAAAAAAAACAAAAAAAAAACGTGTCGTTACGTTAAGGTTACATTTTGCGAATTCTAATTATATATGCTACTGAATATACCGTAGATAAAATAAAGCAATCAAGTGAAAATATCTATATAGATCTACGTGTCGTGTCTTCATGATTCCATTTGCTCCACTTCTTGGTTTTCGAATATCTCTCGGACACTTGCCCATTTCTTGAATGCGGAGGTTGAAATATTCAATAAGAAAAATTGGCAGGAAGCTCTAGCTAGAAAGTCCTAGAATGCATAGAATACGGTATTTAAGGTTCGACAGTTTAAAATGATTGACAAGACATAAAACCGTGGTTGCGGGGAGTGAGAAACCTTTGTTTGTTTGTTTGTTTGTTTGTTTTTCAAATTTCCGGATACGTTGAGCGGCGAAATTAAACTGGTGTCTAGGACTCGTGACGTCAGGTCCCATGACATTAAGTTTCCGGCTATATTTAGCGGGGAATGGGAACTGGTCTATAGGGCACTTGATCCGAGGTCAAGTGATATCTAATTATCCACTGGGAAGAAAAGTGAACGTGTTTGTAGGTCCCGTGACGTCAGGCCACCTGACATCAATTCTCCCGCTAAATTTAGCTGGGAAAGAGAAACTGGCGTAAAGGTCACGTGACACGAGGTCACGCTATGTGACATTTTCCGCTAAAACTGGTGAGGAAGCTGAATCTGAGTATAGGTCCCGGGACGTCTCGGGTCACGTGTCATCAATTATCCCGCTAAATTTTGCGGTGAAATTGAAATGGTGTATTGGTGACGCGATGTCAGGTCACGTCACCAATTGATCTATGCACCGAAATAATTGGTGCACGAATCACGCCACCTAAACACCAATGGAGTTTCACCTGCTGTAATAAGGTTGATTGCTGGGCTAGTTGGTAATCGTTGTACATAGTGGAATAAAACAACGCAAAGGGTACAAAAAGGAAGAGACAAACCACACAGGGCAGAGCGCTGACTCGCAACTAAAGCTTCTTTACTCAAAGAATAAGAGAAAGAAAGACACACGTCGCTCCACGCAATCACACGCGCACCTTTCACCCATGGTAGCAGACTACGGCACGTGCTGGACCATCATTTTCAACTTCAGGAATAGACCTATTGCTAAATTACCCAAGCATCAAGGAGAATGCCGGGATTGGTGTTCCACGCGCCGCACGTGCTGGCCTCAGCAGTAGTAACTTTTCTAAAGCAAATACCTAAAACAAATTGCATCTCCCACACACGTTCGTCAACGCTTTATTTTGGGTATTTACTTCGAATCTTTTATATGGAGAAGGCCTGCGGATGTGGCGCGTGGAACACCAATCCCTGCATTCTCCTTGATCCTTGGATAATATAGCCATTAGCGGCGAGATGTTTTGGTGGCGCCCTCTCATGGCTCCCATCCGTAACGTCATTACCTTGCAAACAACAAGTTCGATGGTATTTGCAATGAGCATGCTGAAAGCTTGAAATCATTACCCTCTTAAAGCGACACTGCCAACACCATTAAAATTCAAGCTCTTACATTGCTCGTATTTTCGTCGATGAGAAATCCTTTCCTGACGTCATAGTCAGCATTCAACCAACCACGGCCGGCCGACCACAGCGACGCTTTCGATCGCGCACGTCGCCAATAGGTCTATTCTAGCTCCTTGCAGACTACGCCACTGATGCTGCGCTGATACATTTTTCTTCTCTACTCTAGATGTGCAAGGCCTCCAGCACCTCGCGTCTCACTTTGTCCCTGTGTCGTACCAAGATGGTGTGGCACTAAAAACCGGCTCGCACAGGCCCTCTTCGCAGTGAACCGATAGGCGACCTTCCACTGTCGCTTCGAGGGAGTACCTGTGCTCGCGGAGCCTTTCATTCAGGAACACTGTACTTCAGGCAAGGTCCCGTTTGTCCCACGTAGGTGCGGCCGTACGAAAGGGGGATACTGTAGACTTCTCCCTTAATACATGAGACGAACGGCCTGACGTGCTTCTTACTAAACTTGTTAAGGCAAACGCGGCCATTGACAAAAATTTTAGACCGGTCAATGTGGATCTGAAGAAAATTCGAGACAGGACAAAAGGACTTTGTGATCGCCTAGCCTTAATCCAGCTGGCGGGGAGAGTAGGAAAGGCGGAGACTGTACATCTGCAATTGTTTTTCAGCGCCGAAACGCATAAAGAAGGGTGCCCTTTTTGAGCCAATGACACGGAAAAGGGGTCGTGGCAAAGACAATTGGCCTCCTACCTTAAAAAGCACTTGTCATCATTGAATATCAAGGACCCTTTTAGGGTTTTCAATTCTTTGGAGCTTGTGGAGTACCTCCAGGCAGGGGGTCTGGAGATGAGGGACGCTTGCAGTATAGACGTGGAAGATCTTTTTTACTCCTTGCCGCATGACAGACTGCGGGAATCAGTGAAAGAGTGCATTGAGGCTAATGGAGAGCTGGCTTTCAGGAGTTCCAGTGAAGTATCCCTGGAAAGCTTTTTGGAATTGTTGTTATTCCATCTGCAGTCAATGGTAGTCGGGTGGCGGGAAGGGTGCTATCGTGAAAAGTCGGGTGTGCATATTGGCTCATGCGTCATTTACCTAGGTGAAGTGGACTGTGCCATTGAAAGAGAGCTAGGTGGCACGAGTGTTATCAAGATAATCCGCTACGTAGACGACTTTTTGGTGTTTTTCAGAAGAGCTAGACTATTGGGAACGCTGGTCGACAAAATGGTGGCGATATTTGAGAAGTGTGGGGGAGGCCTTAGGTTTACCTTTGAGGTCCCAAAAGAAGGGGTAATCCAGTATCTGGACCTTTCTCGGTGCCTAGGAGACTCGCCGGTCTGCAGGACCTAGCATCCACGATCCAAGAAAGGCATCCTCGACTGGAGGTCGGCCCACTCGAAAGTTGTGAAAAGGGGCATCGTTCTATCGTGTCTGAGCTCATCGCTCAAACAATCATGCCTCCATATTCTGGGGGATAGCTTCAAGCTACAGACTGACAGTCTGGGGAAAGCTGGCTATCCGACGACTCTACTTTTAGACGTGGCAAGCACACTGCTGAAGAAAATAAAGGGTAGCCAGTCCACACAACGGGATGTGGAACGCAAGCGACCTGTGGTTATTTCGTACTTACACAGGGTTGCATTGCTGGCAGGTGTGGCGTCGATGTTTTATTCTCTGCCCCGGACAAGCTGTCCAGGTTGTGCAGAGCTGTTAACCCTTCTTCGAGGGCGGCCACGGGATGCAGTACGAGGCATCGAGATCGCTTCGTCCCGTGTTCGGAGGGGGTTGTGTATTCTCTCCCTCTGACGTGTGGCAGGCGCTACGTTGGCCAGACGGGCCGCTGTCTCAACGACAGGTTGAGGGAGCACGCTTACAGTGTCTCCACAACCGTGTCTGGTCACCTGGGCATTCATTGCCGCGACTGTGGTTGCCTTCCCGACTTCCAACGGTGTGAGGTTGTTAAGCGTCATAGGGACCAGCTTACTCGGGAAATTCTAGAGGCTGTTGAGATAGCGAGGTTGGGTGCAGCATGTGTAAGCAGTCCTTCCGTGGCCCTATCAGGTAAGGAGTTGAATTTTCTGGTTCCGTGACTTGCTCGATTTTTAGCACATACTTTGTACGTCTGTGTCATGGCGCATTTCATTTTTATTTTCAATGGTTTTTCAATGTTTTTTATTATTGTTTTATTTTTATTGGTGATACATCACATGGGCTGAATTTTTTCTTCTTTTTTTCTTTTTTTGTTCGTGACACCGCAAATATATATTGCGAGTTTCCGTTCATTAAACTCAGTTGTAAGTCAGCGCTACGTCCGTGTCACTTCTTTGTCTGGTCCTCGTCTTTGCGCGCTGTTTTTAATTTCTCGAAGTATGTACCAACTCGCCCAAGCCTCAACTTTACACAGGGTTTTCCGCAGTTTAAAGGGGACGACACAGAGACAAAGTGACACGCGAAATGGAGGCCTTCCACATCCATGCAGAGCAGAGAAGAAAAGTGTATCAGCGCGGCATCAGTGGCGTTGTCTGGCAGGGAGCTGGAATTCCTGAAGTTGACAATGGGGGTTCAGCGCTTGCCGTAGTCTGCTACCATGGGTGAAAGGTGCGCGTGTGACCACGGGGAGCAACGCGTGTTTTTCTTTCTCTTTTTCTTGCGTAAAAAAGCTTTAGTTGCGAGTCAAAGCTCTGTCCAGTCCGGTTTGTTTCTTCCCTTTTGTATCTTTTGCGCTTTTTTATTCCATTATGTACACCTGCTGCATTTAGGGGAAATGCACGGACGGACTCACGGTCGAACGGACAAACTTTTGGGGTCGGCATTTTTGTTAAAAAAACATTTCATGCCTTAAAAAGCCTAAATCCACACTCGGGTAAAATTGCAGATGCTTAGACCAAGAAAGGGGAGCGCCGTTTTTCTGCCGTTCCCTCAAAAAAATGTAACGAGTTCACGTTCTAGATCCGTCGATGCAAAATGGAGCGACGGCTTTCCCCCGTTCTTAGTAATAGGAACGCGTTGCTGGAACTTCGTTCCTCGGAATGCCGTTCCGAACAACACTGGGTGGGAGACGGGAGGAACAAAAGAATACAATAAAAAAAAAAGCTTTCAATTTTTAGAATTGTGAGAACATAGAAAAGCGTTATAATGTAGAAAATGGATTGGGTAGAGGATTTATAGAGAAAAAAGCGTTTAGCAAAATTGAAAGCTGTAAAGGTGTAAATGTTTCTAGGCTAGGTGGGGTAAGCTACCACCCGATAAAAGATGTATAACCAATACAATCTATTCATTCATCCATCCTAATATTGAAGACATACGCCTGCTGGAAAAGCTCTGGTCGTCTTGAAATCGCATCGCAAGAACAAAAGCGGACTGAACAAGGATATCAGTGAACAGAAGCGGCGACCCTTTAAGTCTCAGCCTATTCTAGATCATACCGAGAAGACGCCGGAAAAAGAAAACAGCGTTTGACTAGGGACAGAGGAACAAGGTGGACTCGTTCTGTTACGTCCAAGGGCTAAGTGAGGGAACGAGTTTTGTCTCAGTACATTCAAGGGAATATGGCTTCGATAAAAGAAACGTCAAAACAATGTCGTATATCGACATAGTCTGCGGCGAAGTGCCCCCAAAACGAAACAGTCTTTTTTGTTTGAAATTTATGATTTGCAAGGTGATGAAATTTCATCAGCTCGGCACCATGTTGTTTGTTATTTTTATCAAGCTTGGATTGTTTCTTAACTGTTTTAATTGAAGGTAGTCCTATCTAACGAGCAAATGTATCGCGTGTTCATTTAAGGTCCAAAACAATTCGCTCACCTTTAATGAAGCAAGCAGGATCGCCTGTAACACGAACACTTTCATTTTGGTAATTCGGAAAACGGATTTCATTTGAGTCATTAAACGGTTAAACGCTTTGTTCGACGCGACTCTGAACTTTTCCGCGTCTTTGGAGAGATGCTCCATTTATTAAGGCGGTTCGATAAACCAAGTTTGAGGGTCTCAAATTGTACAGAAGCTCTGAATGGCATTGAACTGTATAAAATACAATGTTCTTTGTTCAAAGCACTTTTTGTCGGTGATATTTCCGGTGACCTTTTGATGGCGGCATCGTTTTCCGCTGCACTTCGCGTCTAAAATGCGGTATTGACGCATGAAATATTCCTTTCTTCTATTATGTTTTTGTTCATAGAGAAAGATTACATGACAGCTTAGACTGGGCAGTCGTTTTGAATCCCATGACTAGCACACTTTTCCTTGCTCTTGGATCATGAAGCCGCAGTCGCGCTACTCATACACTACACAAAAAACACGATCGATGTGCGCTCCAAGCATGATGACAAAGTTATCTCCGAACACTTCTCAGGCATGCTCAAGGCACGTTTACTTTGTCAAATATGCACTTCGGACATGTGTAGACAGATTTCTTTTTATGATCAATGTGAAAAGGCTGTCATACTGGGAAGAAACACGGCTCACACGATGCCTGCAGACAGTGTTTTCATATGATGTATTAGCAGTGTCAGCGAGACCTCAGGCGCAAACATATGCCTTGCAACAAGAAGAGACTCCCCTCGTGAAACACGGCACTTGGTTTACACAGATGAGTTGAAAACCTACATCCGTCACGTCCCAGATATTCACCTTTTCATCTCAGTAGTGGCCTGACCTATGGACAGGGTGCGCTGACGTATACCCGCTGCCATTCAGAGGCTTCCATTTGGTTGGTTGTTTCGGTTTCAGCGTGATGGCGGCTGAGTTGGGGTGTTGTGTACTTTTCACTCAATTTAGTTAAGTAAACACGTTAGTTGTGGCACACAACCAATGAAACAGTAGTACTGAGCCGCTTTGAGAAACACGTAGTGGCTTCGAGTCCAAAATGGGGACGTTTTAGAAACACGTTATCATCTGCCTGGTCATGTTCATGGTAATTTTTGGCCAGGTTCTTCGTTAATTTCGGCCATAGTGAAAGAGCAAGTCGACAACCAGGATGAACAATGTGGTGAATTGGGAAAAACGAATGAACTCGCAAGTTTATTTGTCAATGTTTGATTTTTGCGGACACCAACGTTTTAGTAGTTTAGCGGCAACAATGATGCCGATAATTTAAAATAAGAAGAGATATTGTCTCGGCTTGCTTGCTTTAAAGAAATTAAGTACTGGATAAATATTTCAATCCTACATTTTATCCCGAGAAGGAAATCGGCCCTCCTATTGGCCCGTGTAAAGTATCAATTAACAGCATTTTATAATTCTCGCCGAGTTAGAAATAAATTATTTGTTACGCGTATTGTTACTTAATGCACTCCCTGGATATAAGAAAAATGGCAGTCCCGTCAACTGAAATCTGACATTCATCTTCTATGAAAAATTACAAATGAAATTAAATGGCGCAGGCGAAGTGACGTCCATCAAATGTCAGGCATTACTTCATGCACCTGTGTAGACAAATGTTTATATATAGGGTGTCCGAAGTCACCAGGCTCGATCTAAATCGGACCGTAAAAATCGACACCTGCACGTAGCAATCAAAACTTTTAGTCAGAGGTGTATTTCGCAGGTCGTTTTTTTTTTTTCTTGTAAAATTACAAAGCGTAGCTTCCTTTCTGTGAAACATGGGGCCAAAACAGTTGCCAGGGTCAACGGCAGAGGGCGACGTAGACGACCGAGTCGAGTTGCGGGGTGCGTTTGGAGTGCGTATTGATAGATGGCTTGGGGAACAGCGTCCGAATACAGCAACTGCATAGGCTCAGCGAAGCATATCCACTTACTCTACGTCCGAATGTGTAGCCGACCAGCGAAAGAAAGCAGACGACACGCAGACGAAATCCCTTGTCAGAAGAGCGCCGTTGTTATGCAAACGCGTTTTTGTTTTTCCCCTTTGAGTTTTGCTTTTATTGTCGGCATTTATTCTTACAGTGGAGCTGTTAAGGGCTAGGTTCCCCAGTTTCGTGTTCGTGGACAAATAAATCTCGACACAAAACTCTGGATAGCTACCGCCATCTACGAGCGACGTCGGCAACCAGACAACCGGCTTTCCGATTGTCTGGTTGCCGCCGTCGCTCATACATGGTGGCAACCATTCTAGCCTTTTCACTTTGGTTTTCACCAGAGTGGAAAGACTGAATTTCTCTAGGCGTCGTCCTAGAAGTCGCCCTCGAGGTCGTCCTAAAAGGCCTCCTTGAGGTCGTCCAAGACGTTGTCCTCGAGGTCGTGCTTCAGGTTGTCCGAAAGGCTGTCTTCGATGTTGTCCTAGAAGTCATTCTTGAGGTTGTCCGAGACGTCGTCCTCGAGGTCGTCCTTAAGGTCGTCCTAGACGTTGTCCTCGAAGTGGTTTTAGAAGTCGTCCTTGAGGCCGTATTTGATGTCATCCTAGACGTCGTTCTCTAGGCATCGTCCCCCATAGGACGAGTATAAAACTATACTAGATAGCAAGAATATTGATAGTTTTATTCAGAGGTACGATTGGAATAGACTGATCTCACCAAGCGTTCCACGCATGCGTGACGCCGCCATAACTGTAGTTCGCAGGAGGCAGACGCCAGTTCACGAGACAGATCATGCCGCCTCGTGCTCTGCTCGCGCAGAGCTCCAGCGGGGCTGTCGCGCGTGCAGAAAGACTACAGCTCCCACGATGCATGGTGGCAGCGGTGGCGTACTCAAACTAGCTGGTGAAATCGGTCTATTGCTTGCTAGATTATGAGTACTTAACAACCTACGGAAAGTGGTTCAGCAGTTTCAGGATATTTATGCAAACGCTACTAGGAAAGATAAATTTAAAAAAAAGAGAAGGCCTGAAAATATTTGGATAAATCCGGAAATATTAGAATTGCGTTTTCAGAAAGAAGTTCTTTGGAAGCGATGCAAGTAAGATCCTGGTGATATCATGCTTAAAAATTATTTCCCTGAAATGCGCAACATAATTACAGCTAAAATTCGTTTGGCGAAACGAAATTGTTCTGTAAACCAATTTCCAGCTTCGACTAGAAATCCGAAAGTAACGTGGAACATGGTTAACCAAGTTATTGGCAGGAAAACTAAAATAGTATTGATGATACGATGCAAAAACATTTTAAAGGGTCTGGTTCCCACAGCGCGCTAGCAAAAATGTTCAACAAAAGCTTTATCGACGGCGTAAAATAAATAAAAAAAAATATACCGGCGACCAGTTTATATGACGTTTTCCCAACATGCTGCGCCAATTCAGCTTACTTTCCAGATATGACAGGAAGTGATTTGACACAGATCATTCACGCGATGTCAATAACAAAACAGCCAAGAATCGGCAGTATCCGAGTTAGAGACATACACTACAATTACGATAAAGTAAAACACATTTTGATTAAAATAGTGAATGACACACTGCACACCGGAAATATTCCTGGGGGTTTAAAGTATCTGTGATAAGGCCCTTATACAAAAAAGGAAAGCAACAAGATGTCTGGAGCAACCGACCGATATCAATCCTACCAATCATGACACACGCAATCGAAAAATAGGTTAAAATAGCAATGAATAATTTTTGCGACAAATTTTCCCTGGTAATCAATAGGCAGCACGGGATTCGAAAACAGAAAAGTACCATTACTCTGCTGAAGGATTTCGCTGATTGCATTAACGAAACACTCGATCAAAACGAAATAGCCCTAGCGCTTTTCATTGACCTGTCAAAGGCATTCGACACCATCGATCACTCTTCATTGTTGAAAAAATTATACAGTCTGGGGTTTCGGGGTCCTTTTTATCAATTTTTTTTAATTATTTCAAGGACAGATTCTAAATGGTTAAGATAATGAATAACCTTAGTAGCACGGCTCAAGTCCAATTCGGGGTGCCACAAGGCAGTACTTTGGGACCTATGATATTTAACATTTATACGAATGAATTAGGATTTCTACCACTTCAGTCAAAAATGTTTCAATATGCACATGACACCGTATTAGTTTTTCTACTTGAGGAGTATGATGAAGCAATTTCTGTTTTTCAGGGGGACATATTGATAGGATATTTAGATGATTTGCTGCGAATTTTATTTCTTTGAATGTTGCAAAAACTAAACTGATGTGATTTCGAAATCCGTATAAACAGATTGTAATATCTCAAAACATTTTTTTGCACTCGGTACAGTATCTGGGTTGTAGCTGTAAACCTTTAGCATACGATAGTTCAGTTCAAGAGTTAGGCGTCTTTGTTGACGAACACATGCTGTAGAATGCGCAGGTGGAATCTGTTGTAAAAAAAACTACGAGTCATATCTGCATATTTGTATAAACTCAAAAGTATGTGTAGCTTGAAGATAAGATTACTTGTGTTTAAATCTTTGGCGGACGCTGCATTACGGTACGGTATTACACAGTACGGTCATTTTTCAGAATATAAAGAAAGAGCGATAGATAGGATAATAAAACCCATGCTAAACAACATCTCATATCGAACTTTATATCAAGTATTCGAAACTCAAGACAAAAGCTAAAGAGTTGGTAATTTTGTTTTTTAAAAGCTTTTTTTACCTACGTAGCAATAACAAATAACTATTTCAGTAATTCCTAGAAAACTGCCGTAAATAAAAATAGAGATTTGAGACGAACTGAAAGGTACGTCATTCCGAAAATATACACACTGTATGGAAAGAAACATAGAAATCATTACATTCTTTCTTTATTTAACGAACTTCCATAGTCCCTTATGAATGTAACATCCACTAGGGTATTGAAAAGAAAATTAAAAAAAAAAAAAATTAGCGTCAAGTATCTGAGTTGGAGATATCGTAGCCTGATCGTTGTAAAAAGTTCCTACTTTTTGTTTCAATGTTGCATGAGTAGACTTGTGCTCATAATGTGCTCATATTTACACTTTCGCTAATTTTGTGCTTTTTTCATTGTTACGCAGTACTATTACTTTTCTTTTTTTTTTTTTCGTGCCGCGGAGCGTTGGTGGTGGTGGTGGTGGTGGTGGTGGTGGTGTTTGCCTGACGTGAGGTTTTTCTCACTGGCTGTGGAAAAGTTTCACGGGCTTGGGTTATTGCAGTATTGATGAGAATGAATGCAGGGGAAAGGAGGGGGAACAGATGGTGATGAGAAATATAGGATGATGAAACACAAATTAACAAATTAAAGTAAAATAAAAAGTCGGCAAGAAATCAGTCAAAAGTGAGAAATCGGGCACATCTAGAACGCGAGCATCACAGAATGTTCACAAAATTCCCCCAGGAAACTTCACGAGAAAAAAAAACTATTCCTGGCACACAAGCACGTAAAGAGAAATCGGCGGTCGTATTTTCGCACTCATCAGAGCCTTGCCAGAAGCCCACAGGCATCCAAGAAGCTGAACACAGTCTTTCGGAGACGTGTGCACGTAGATGGTGGACCCTTGGGGAACAGCATATCCACGAGGGTGGGTGAAACACCGAGGTTCTTCAGTGAAGCTAGAAGGACGGTTCTTTCTGTATTGTAGTGTCCACATTCAAAAAATATATGCGTCAGCGTTTCTGGTTGATCGCAGTGCTCGCAGAAGGGGCTGGTTGTTTTTTTGATGCGGTGCAGGTTCACTTGCGTGTGCGCGCAGTCTGCTCTTAAGCGGTGGAGAAGAGAAGCGAACTTCCGTGTTAGGCCACGCGTACAAGCTGGGGGAGGAGGTTCATCAGACGCCACACTGGAAACGGGATGCTTGTGTTGTATCCAAGTCTTAATAGCCAATCTCGGGTCAGAGTGGCTGGGAAGGTTCAACGTCGCAGTGGGCAGTTTTAGAGCGGTTGAGGCAAGATGGTCAGCCATCTCATTTCCGGGTAAGCCAATGTGCGAAGGTATCCACTGTACTCGCAGGTTGGAGCCATGGGAGACAAGTAGGTGACCCAGCCTAATTATTTCACGAACCAAATCTGGATTGGCGCCTTTGCTGCTGAGGATATTATCGACCGCACACCGAGAGTCTGTTGCCAAAAGCCAGTTATTTGGTGGTTTCGTCGTGATGTGAAGAAGAGCCGCGTGGATTCCACTCAGCTCAGCTGTAGTCGACGACACGGCATGGTCGAACCGTCCTGACCATGAGCAGGGTTCCGATGGGATGTGGTAAGCTGCAGATGCGACATCATGAATGAAGTCGACAGAGCCATCAGTATAAATGGCCGTAAACGAGGAATGTCGAGACGTCATCACATCCTCTGTCAGGGCTCGACTAACCACACAGGGGTGTCGTGATTTTCCATGGAAACCCGGGATGTCCTCGTAGATGGTGAACGGGTGCTTGCTCCACGGGGAGTCAACTGGAGGAGAATGGACGAAGGGTATGAAGCCGAGAGCCTCAACTAGAGAGGTGCAGTGACCGCCATATTGTGAAAGATGACGCTGTTGCATGTCAGTGAACAGCGAGACACCACTGGTCGACTCAGCAAGCCGAACGAGATGTTTAAAAGCACGGTTCACAGCGTGTAAAGCTACCGGCATCTCTCGGCCCTCAATCCACGTTGCATCGATTCGGGAGTACGAGGGAAGACCAAGAGCCATTCTTATTCCGGCTCGGTGGCATCGTTCCAGCTGATCCCATAGAGATCGCGTAGGCGGCAAATATGACGCCGCATAGAGAATGCGGGAAAGGTTAAGCGCCCGGTGCACGCATAGTAGGGCTTTAGGGGTCGATCCCCACTCAAGTCCACGAAGTCGACGAATAAGAGATGTCGTCATCGCCGTCTGACGTACAAGATTCGTTACGTGCCGACGCCAACATAATCGGGAATCAAGATTGACCCCCAAGTATCGATAGCTACGCACGCGCGGTACTCGAGTCCCACATAAAGTAAGCCGCGGAAATCCATGACGAAAGGGACGGCGGGAACAAGCGAGCACCGCTGTTTTTTGCGGTGAGACGGAAAGTCCGAGGTCTTCTAGCATGTTTGCAACACGCGCGAGGGATATTTGCATGAAGGGACGTAGAATGCGTCGATCAGAGTGGGAAGCCCACAAACAGATGTCATCTGCATAGATGATAATACCACTAGGGTGTGGTGATTTATGCATGCATAAAGGTATTGTTGTCATTACGATATTAAAAAGCACTGGACTAAGGCAACTACCTTGAGGTAACCCACGCAACAGTGGATGCACGGCTCCCGTAGTCTTGCCCAAGCAAACACTAATTGTCCTGTTGCTCAGAAACTCTTGGAAATATTTTAGCATTCCTCCTGTTATGCCAAGGTGACTCAAGCAGGCAAGAACTACATCATGTGGAACCGAGTCAAAAGCTCGTTCAACATCAAGAAACACTGCCAAAGCAGTGTCTCCTCGTGAACGAGCGTCTTCCAGCGCTGATGTAAGGCTCGCAATACAGTCAGCAGTGCAGCGTCCACTTCTGAATCCCGCTATTTCAGGTGGCAGTGCTTCAATGTCGTCAAGGTACCACTGGAGACGCGTAAGCACCAAGCGTTCTAGAAGTTTCCCAGCACACGAGGTCAAAGATATTGGACGGTACGAGGACAATTCCGACGAAGGCTTGCCTCGTTTTAAAATGGGGGTTACTACAGCATGCTTCCATTCTTGCGGAAGAATGCCAGTAGTCCATGCCAAATTTAAGCGCTCGAGCAAGACGACGCGTGACTTGTCACTCAGGTTACGCAATGCTTGGTAGGTAATGCCATCAGACCCAGGAGCACTGTGGCGTTTGCATTTCCTAAGAGCCGCATCTAGTTCCGACATATTGAAAGGATGATCCATACTCTCCGGACTCCGTGCAGGACCAGTCAGTGATCGAGGATATGAAGATCCAGAAGGGCGTTGGGGTACAATGAAGCGCACCGCAAAATCATCTGCAAGTCGTGATAATTCAATGCCAGTTTTAAGACTGAGGGCGATGAACACATCTCGAGGTGTTGGAGAGCAGCCCATACCTCTCAGTACTTTGTAGATCTTTGGCTTAGGTGTACATGGAGTTAATGAAGAAGCAAACTGACGAAATTGTCGACGGCGAAGTACGCGAGTATGACGGAGTAAAGCTGACGTAACACGACGACAGTCTATCCAATGGGAGACCTTGCCAGATCGGCGCGCACGACGCTGAGTGCGGCGGCGAACAGCACGTAAGCGTACGAACTTCAAATCCGGAGACGGCTGAGATATCCTTAATGATATTTTATATGTGGATTGAACGAGACATGCGGGAATATCTTTTAATATATCCTCTGACGGCTCAAGAAAGCGAAAATTTGCGCGAAATACGTCCCAGTTGGTTACACTGTATTGACGACGTGGGAGGCGGGTCACTTCGGGTATATTCATCAAAATTGGAAGATGATCGCTTCCACGTGTGTCCGCATCCAACGACCAGTATACGTCTAGATTGGGGGAAGCGAGAGTAAGGTCCAGCACGCTAGGTTCTCCGCGATGACCAAAAAATGTAGGAGAGTCGTCATTCAGAATAATCAAATCTGTTGATTCAATCTCATCTGCGAGAGTCGTACCCCGAGGCGTCGTGCGTTTACTACCCCAGAGAGGATGATGTGCGTTAAAATCTCCGCATATAAGGAGATGACCAGGAAATTGAAGACGTAGGCTACTAATGCACTTCGCATCAAAGCGACCAGTAGGACATATATATACAGACACAATGGTCATCTTAAAGGAGCGAAATATGACCGTGCATGCTGCAAATTCAGCTGTTTCTGTACACAGATGGGACACATCTTCTGCAGCTTGCTGCACACTAGAGTGAACAAAGAGTGATGCCCGTGACGAGCTGTTAGGCGTGGCCGCCGCGCTAGGGTAATAGACATAGGGCTGAATTCGAGAGCCATGTCTGAGGCGGCATTCCGAAATTGCAAGTATAGGCACCGGCTGAGATGAAAGGTAATACTGCAACTCTGCTAATTTAGAAGTGATGCTGCGGGCGTTCCATTGTAAGATAGATGGGCAGGAAGCCATAAAAATAAAAATGAGGAGAGTAAAAACTTTCATTGCAGAAAACTTTTGACCAGGGGCTCTATAAGTGTGATAAAATTCAGGAGCTGGTTTGCCCATGGATACTGTAGAAGCGGGAGAAACTGTCGCGCTATGACCAGCATTTGGCGTACGAAGCTACCTAACGAGGAAGTGAGGGTGCTTGGATTTTGGAGGGACGGTATCGCCTCCTGTCCAACACTAAGAGGAGCTTGAGTGGTCGGGAGTACAGGTCCGGCCTGAACTGGTGGTGACGACGGTGGGGGCTCGTTTTGCAGCGCTGCTTTGTAGCTTTGTCGCACGTTGCTCTCGCCAGAGGAAACAAGGACAGGTGCTTCCCTAGGCGGAGGCTCTGTGTCCATTGGCTTCGGGGCTTCGGCGACAAGCGAGGATGGCGGGTCTTGTTTGTCTGCAATAGGTTGTTCTGCCTGGCATCGTCGGGAATGACGTCGTCTCCGTTGAAATTTTTCAGTTAGAATAGCCATCTCTGTTGCAGCTTCGGCTCGTGGAGCCGCCTGCTCGGCCGTACGTTTGTCAACTTGGGCTCGTGCTTCTGCGAAGGACACATTGTTCTCGCAGCGATAGCGACACACGGAGCGCTCAGCTTGCCAGAATGGGCACTGTTGGGATGTTGTTTCATGTGGTTTCTTGCAGTTGACGCAAAGAGTGCTCGAGCCTTTGCATTCCGTAGTTGCGTGAGCTTCTGCGCATCGGAGGCAAGTTAGCGACCGCTTACACACAGCCGCAACATGGCCAAACAAACCGCATCGGTGGCATTGGATGGGGTTGTTAACATACAAGTCGACGCCATGTCGAACCAGGCCGACGTAGACGTGCTCCGGAAGTGTAGGAGAAGCAAACTCAACACGAATAGTAGTGGACTTGCCGATGCGACGGACGTTGCGGATGCCTACTGTTGAGCGCAAAACTCCGAGTATTGCGGAGTCAGAAAGGGTGCTGTCGATGTCGCGGACAATTCCAACGCTGGAGGCCTTTCCACGAGGCTCGAAAGCACGCACTTTCATACCGCAAAGCGTAGTCTGCCCAAGAAGAGTACGTGTCGTCTGTCCATTCCGCGTGTCAATCGCTAGGAGATTCTTCCGCTTGTTAAAGCGCACCTCAATAACAGACGAAGGCACGAGCGTCTCCAGAGTGGACGTGAGGCGAACCGAAGTGATGGAGTCAATTCTTACATCTCTATCCACAGGAGTGAAAAGAACTACGAGACCGACAGTGGGCTCGGTTTGGGTGATGATAGTCTGCTCGCTAGAACCAGAGCCTTGACTTGGGCAGCGTCTCTTTGTTCCGCGGACGACATCCTGGAACGCACCTTGATTGTCGTCAGCAATTGAGCCCGAAACGCTGGCGATTTCTTCGTCGTCAGGCGGGAGCGGTTCCGCCATGGCGGCGACTAAGGACGTTGAAATTTCCATGCCTTGCCGGCTGGACTGCCGCGCAACGGGCCAGCCAGAACCTTGCAAGCCAGCAAGAACTGCTTATGATGAAGTCAGAGAAAAAAAATACTCACTGGCGATGGGCAACGTAGTATCAGTAAGCAGAGAAAATAGGAGTGTAGTATTTTGATTTGCACGAGATGGCGCTACTTGACATCTCCTTTTTAAAGTAGCCATCTCGTGCATCCATATAAAATAATAAAAAGGACAGCACGCGACGGCATGAGCCGTGCGTGATCTGCGGCCTCATCGGCCAGTGTTCGCCCCGCTCCTGAATCCGTAGGTTGTCCTTTCTTCTCGCTCCGGCGACCGTCCAGGTCCGCTCGGGGCATGTAGTTTCCCGGCTACGTCGAACGTGAGTCACCGGCGCTTGCGTCCAATGTAGCCAGGCTTTAGAGCACCGCCGCGTCGGCGCAGAATATAACATTTTGGCGACGAGGATGGGATATTTGTTTTAATATGTAGCATTTCCTCTTTTGTAACCCGGGATTCGGGAGGGGGCTTCACTCCGCGTCGCGGGTCAGTGGTTGAGGAAACCGGCGCGTAACTGTATTCATGAAATGTATTCCTTTTTGTTCCGGGTGAACGGTAGTCATATTTTGCGGAAAGGCCGCGTTTGATGAGTTTCGGGGGGAGGCATTAGGCCTAGGTTTTCAGTACGTTCCATTTTCATCGTGAGATGACTTCGTCCTCTTCATCTTCGAGCGGCCCAACGGCGTTCCCGCCGCCGGCCGTCTTTTTGGCAGTGCCCGGTCCGCCGATAGTAGCTTGGCCGGCATGGAAGCGTGCTTTTCTGACTTTTCTTGACGCGTCGGCGTTGCATCTCGTAGAACCGTTCCGAAAAAAAGCCATCCTGTTTTCGCTGTTGGGCACTGAGGGCCAGCGCATCGTGGATGCATTTCAGCTGTACGAGACGGTTGCGGTGGAGGGGACTGACGAGTTCCAGGTTTTTCTGGAGGCAGTCGAGAAGCATTTTGAGTTTTCGGGTAGTATCGCGCTTGAACGCCAGAAGCTGCGCGGTTTGTTCCAACGTCCTGGCCAGTCGGTAACTGAGTTTCTTGCCGTGTTGCGCCATCAGGCTTCGTTTTGTGCTCTGGGGAACGCCCTCGATGAAAGACTTTGCGAGGTTTTCTTGGAAGGCCTGGAGTCCAGACGCGTTCAGGATCGCGTTCTGCAGGAGTGCGAGGGCAGCGAGCTGCCAACGCTGTCGCGGGCTATCCAGATCGCTCGCCAGTACGAGCAG
Organism: Ixodes scapularis; assembly: GCF_016920785.2. Classification (NCBI taxonomy): domain Eukaryota; kingdom Metazoa; phylum Arthropoda; class Arachnida; order Ixodida; family Ixodidae; genus Ixodes; species Ixodes scapularis. The sequence goes on along the minus strand of NW_024609836.1, from coordinate 34,910,323 downwards.
AGAGCGAAGACGGCCGCAAGTTTTCGGCGGCGAGAGTCGCAAGTCCCGGTCGCGGCAGAAGTCCAGCGTGTCCAGATCGAGAAACGTCAAACGGCAGCAACACAAGATGGCGGCCAAGCGTCGTCTTCTTTCATCGAGCATGGGCAAGATGGCTACAGCGGCTACCCTCCCTGGCCTCAACCTGGCTACCCCCCGTCGCAGCTTGGACCCAGGATGCCTTGGGCTCCGGTGGCCTCCGGTCACGTGCCCCGTTTTCCGGCGAGGGTGTTCCAGCCTCAGCGTGGGCGTGAGCCCGCTCCGCCTCGGACGGGTGGGATCGGAGCAGACGACGCCTGCTACTTCTGTGGACGCCGCCGTCATGATCGGGCGGTTTGCCCGGCGTCTCAAGCGACATGCTTCTTATGTGGAAAGTGGGGACACTTTGCAGTGGCGTGTCGGAGTCGTCGCCCGCCGGCGGCTGCCTTCACCTACGATCGGCGACAGGCATCGTTCCCGGTTCAAGGCCGTGGTACTCGGCGGACCTTCGCCGACAGACAGTTCAGAGGGGACCGGCCCGGCCGGGTGAACGTGGTCGGCCAGTCGCTGTCTCCTGAGGAGCTGCCAAGCGTTAGGCTGACGGAGGAACCTGTGGTCGTCGGGACGGCCGAGCGACGAGAAGGCGGCAGCATGCGTCGTGACGCCTTCATGGCCGAGATCACGGTAAATGGGACCCCTCTTCGTCTTCTTGTTGATACCGGTTCATGTGTGTCGATCCTAAATGAACGCATGTTTAACGAAGTTAACAAGCAGCGGAGGATAAAGTTACATCCGCCGTCGACGCCTCTCGTCCACTATTTGCAAGAGACCATTCCGGTACTTGGATGTTTTGTGGGACAAGTAATTTTTAAGAACCGCTGGACAACGTTGGAGTTTTACGTAACCAAGACTGGACGTTCGTTACTCGGCATCGACGCGGTCCGTGAGTTGCAACTGGTGTTGAATGGCGCTAAACATGAGTGTTTGTATGCGAATGCAGCTCACGGAGGAGGAGCATCACAGCGGGATGTGAGGCCCACGCCCAACCCGCAGCGACGACCGTTCACCGCGTCGTCCTGTCAAACATCGCAAGTCCCTGGTTCTCGACCAGCGGCAAGTTCCAGACCTTCATTTGCGGAGAACCCGTCTCCTGCTTCATCGGTCTCTGAAGAGACCACACCTAAAGTCTTCGAGGACGAGTCAAGTCCGCAACGTCATCCTGAGAGTCGAGGGCTCCATAGTCCGCAACGTCATCCTGAGAGTCGAGGGCTCCATAGTCCGCAACGTCATCCTGAGAGTCAAGGGCTCCATAGTCCGCAACGTCATCCTGAGAGTCAAGGGCTCTATCATCCACAGCGTCATCCTGAGAGTCAAGAGCTCTACAGTCCTGAGAGTCACGGACTACACGGTCCACAAGATCATCCGGGGAGTCAAGCGCCCCAAGGTATGCAGCGTCATCCAGAGAAATCCAGTCCTTCAACGAGCCTTGTTGGTGGTTCCTCGAAGCGAGACACATCCAAGTTGCCACCTGGCTTCGAAGATTTTGAACATCTTTTTAGCCCGGGGTTGGGTCTGCTGAAGAATTACTCGCACAAGGTCAAGGTGCGGCACACAGTTCCACCAGTCCAATCAAAGCTCCGTCGCCTCCCGATGACCCTAAGGGATCGGGTTTCCGAAGAAATTTTCAAGCTGGAGCGAGAGGGCGTAATTGAACGTGTCGAAGCCTCCGAGTGGGTGTCACCTATTGTTGTCGTCCGCAAGCCCGATGGCAACATCCGTATGTGTGTGGACCTACGAGCTCCGAACCAGGCCGTTGTCATTGATTCATTTCCACTTCCTTGCATCAATGAACTGTTGAACTCTCTACGGGGAGCGGCGATCTTCTCCAAGCTGGATTTGGCGTCCGCCTACCATCAAGTCCGTCTCGACCCGGTGAGTCGTGACCTCACGTCTTTCATTACCCACGAGGGGTTATTTCGCTTTAAGAGAGTTTGCTTCGGGCTGGCATCCGCACCCGCAGCTTTCCAGCAACTCATGTCCAAAATCCTAAAGGATTGTCCAGGCGTTCAGTTCTATCTGGACGATGTCATCGTTTATGGATCCACTTTGAAGGAGCACGATGAGAATCTCCGTCGTGTCTTGTCTCGAATTTCCCAAGCAGGAATGAAGCTAAACCGTAAAGGTGTTTTCCAAGTACAGGAGCTCTCATTTTTGGGACACCATCTTTCCGTGAAAGGATTAGCACCCCTGTCATCCAAGGTAGATGCGGTCCTAAATTTTGCAACTCCCTCTGATGCAGTGAAGTTAAGAGCATTTTTAGGGCTGGTAGAGTACTACAGCAAGTTCATCCCTCATTGTTCCACGGTCGTCGAACCGATGCGTCGTCTCCTACGTAAAGGAGTTCGTTTCAACTGGTCTCCGGAAGTCGAGGCCAGTTTTCAGAAAGTAAAGACTTCCATCCAAGAAGCTCCAATTTTGGCCATGTTTGACCCGACGTTGCCTATCGTCGTGGCCACAGATGCTTCTCAGTACGGTCTCGGTGCTGTTTTGCAGCAGCAGTATGGTAGCCAGCTTCGTCCTGTAGCCTTCGCGTCTCGCTCGCTAACTGATGCAGAGCGAAGGTATTCCACGGGCGAGAAGGAAGCTCTCGCATGTCTTTGGGCGTGTGAAAAGTGGCGCGTGTATCTGTGGGGAAGGTCTTTTGTCATTCGTACTGACCATCAGGCGTTGGTCACGTTGCTGTCCAACAAAGGTTCCGGAATCCGTCCTCTAAGGATCACTCGTTGGTCCTCCCGACTTCTGAATTACAATTTCAAAATGGAGTTTCAGAAGGGCGCCACCAACGTCGTTGCTGACGCGTTTTCACGGTTGCCAGTGTCTGACACTGAGGAGGGCATGAGATTCGACGAGGAAGTTGTTTCCGTCGTAATGGTTCCTTTGTCGAAAGGCGGTTTTCAACAGGCTACGGCCAATGACATAGTTCTTCCTTCAGTTATCCGCTATACTACCTCGGTTTGGCCTGAAGATAGTAAAACCAATCCAGATCTCCGGCCTTACTATCACGTCAGAGACCAACTGTCGCTGTACGACGGTATTTTGTACAAGGGAGAAAAACTTGTCGTCCCTGTCGAGTTTCGAGACCGGATCGTGGAAGTAGCACACGAAGTTCATCAGGGGATCACAAGAACCACAAGTGTGATCCGGGAACACTACTGGTGGCCGTTGATGAATGAACACATAAAGAACAAGATCCGGAACTGCACGGTGTGCCATGCTACCGACAAACCAGTGAAGGCTGCACCGGCTCCCTTGCAGCCCATCCAGTTTCCAAGTCAGCCCTGGGAAAAGCTAGGAATCGACATCGTGGGCCCGGTTGATCGTGCACCGGCCAGTCAAAGGTTTTTTTTGGTACTCATAGATTACCACTCCAAGTGGCCAGAAGTTCAAGCCACGTCTTCTGTGACTTCTGCGACTGTCATCAGCTTTTTGAAGAACGTTTTTTCACGCGAGGGACTGCCCTGCGAGATTGTGTCAGATAATGGAGTACAGTTTACCTCCCATGAATTTCAAGATTTCTTGCGTCAACATGGCATCAAACATAGGAGAACGTCATTATACCACCCCCAATGTAACGGGCAGGTGGAAAGATTTAACCGAGTCCTGAAGTCGTGCCTTCAGTTAGCTGTTGTACAAGGTCGTCCACTTCCAGATGCCGTCCGAGACCACCTGGAAGCGTACCGACGTACGGTACATCCTGCAACAGGATTTGCACCATCCTTTCTCCTTCATGGACGAAATCATCGGTCTAGACTAGACGTACAAGGCATGCCGACTAGGACGGTACCTGACGATCTCTTGGAACGTCGAGCTCAGCTACAAGGAAGAGTACAGCGCTATCAACAAAACATGAAAGGGAGGGAGAATGTAGTATTTTGATTTGCACGAGATGGCGCTACTTGACATCTCCTTTTTAAAGTAGCCATCTCGTGCATCCATATAAAATAATAAAAAGGACAGCACGCGACGGCATGAGCCGTGCGTGATCTGCGGCCTCATCGGCCAGTGTTCGCCCCGCTCCTGAATCCGTAGGTTGTCCTTTCTTCTCGCTCCGGCGACCGTCCAGGTCCGCTCGGGGCATGTAGTTTCCCGGCTACGTCGAACGTGAGTCACCGGCGCTTGCGTCCAATGTAGCCAGGCTTTAGAGCACCGCCGCGTCGGCGCAGAATATAACAAGGAGCGAATGGAATTCGCGTCCGCTATGTGACTTTCTCTTCTTCTTCCTCCCCGCGGAGCGTTTTTTGTCAACAACGTGTATGTAATTCCAGGCGGCGCTGGCGGCGCTGCACGACTAAAGCCCCTCGATATGTTTTCGCTTGTCTTTGCTAGTAGCGCCAAATGCGCGAGCGCACGTGCCCAGGTCTCGAGCGGCCCTTGGAAGCAAATGGCGGCGCAGCACTGAAATGAGCGGGCCTTGGAAGCGAATGGCGGCGGAGCACCCGCTCGTGGCACGTGTCTTGCGCATTTCCACAACAATGGTTGGCGGTACTTGTGAAAACACTTTTATGAAGGGGCTTTATGCACGACTACTTGAAAGATACAGGAATGGAGATATCTGTGCAGAAGACGCAATACATTCTCCTGGGAGGCTCTGGGGCGGAACAAGCCAAGGTTACTCTCACCATTGGAGGCGCGTCCCTGAAGCGATCAGACACAGGCTGGGTACGCATCCTTGGTATACCCATCTCCGAGAGTGGTGGTGCAGCCGAATGGTGAAAGCAATTGACGCCCACTTGGAAAAAGATAGTGCACATCATTAAACGAATTTCAACTAAAATTGGAGGCGCCACCTCCGAAATCGCGCGCACCCTCGTGTACGCAGTCCTTGTGTCTCGGGCCACGTACGGAGCTGTGTGCTTCCAACTGACAAAGACCCAAGTCGAAAAACTGGAGACCCTCTACCGAGCCGCCCTTCGGGTGATCACCGACTTGCCTCGCCACACCCGAGTGGAAGAACTATATCGCTACGGAAGACTTCCACCCCTACGGTTCATTATACAAGATTGCCGCGAGGGAACCCAGGACCGCCGTCTCCTCACTCTTCAGGGGCAGCGCCTCCTTCTCTCAGACGACCCCACCATGGCTGCCATTTTAGACGAGGTTCCACCGCACGTGCCGCCGTGGATGGACTTCCCCGTCACGGACGGCAGACCACTCAGCCGGAAGACCAACGCCCAACGCTATGGGCCGCAGCGCGCCACTATCGCCCGCGCACTCAACGAGCCCTCAACAGACCCCACGGAGATGCGGCTTTTTACGGACGCATCCTGGAATCCGAACACTCAGATCGCTGCCGTTGTGGCGAGAACCGAAGACGGCTATCATCGCCTACAAAATTACCACCTAAACGAGACACCCTCCACCACCGAAATGGAGCTCCGGGCGCTTCAAGTCGGTGTAAATTGGATTCTCACAGACCACCGAATTGAGAACGAGCAAACCAAGACGGTCACGATCTGCACTGACAAATCCATTACCTAAAGGTCTACCTCGGGGGGCCCAAGTGCTTGTTGTTAAAGCGCGAACGGGCTTCGCTATCACAGAAGCCATGGTGGCAAGGTGGCGGTACAACCAACTGTGCAATCAGGAAGGCGATCCCCCCCCACCTCCAATCACACGTTGCAGCAGCTGCTCCGCAGATCAAGCACCGACCATCAGACATCTCATCTGGGAATGTGACGGACTAAAAGACGTCAGAGAGAAGCACCGACCACCAGGTGTGACCTCCTACGAGGGGTGGGTTACTCCGGTACAGGACCAAAAAACGACCTTGCTCGCACTGTGGAGCTTCGCTTGTGAAGCCTCCATAGTGCGCCGCACCTAACTCGTAACACCCCTTTAGCCCCTTCCCAAACAGGCCAAGTGCCACCCTTTTTCGGAATAAATTTGTTACTACTACTACTCCCATGGTCCCACATACAAACAGAATGCTGCTTTTGTGGGCAAGCTCTTTATTTTTTATGACTTGATTTCAAATGAAAGTTGAATTGAATTGAATAGCACAGCTTCGCTGATCTTCCTTCTTCACCAGAGTGGAAAGGTTAAAAGTTGTATTTGTGTTTTGTTCTTTTTTTAACGAAAGGTACATTGCAAAAATATTATGTTCCTTTTAATACACCACGGTGGTCGCAAGCACTCTCGAAAAGCGGGTAGCGCCCTCTATTAATACGAGCGCCAAACCGTCCCGCTACTCGACTTCGTCGTCTGCGTCGCCACCCGCCCGCCGTGTACCCTGGCAAGTTTCTTGGCCCGATTTTTTACAGAAATAGAGCTATGATTTGTAATTTTACAAGAGAAAACCGGCCTGTGAAATACACCTTTGACGAAGAGTCAGCAAGCTCGATCCATTTTAGATCGAGCTTGGTGACTTGGGACCAGGCTTGTGCCTATCTCAAATACTCTACTCAGGATACTGTATTTCAAATACTTTTTGAATTATCTTAGTATCTTCCAAATACTTTAGATCGAAAGTGTTTGATACAGTATTTTAATTACAATTCTGAATATCTTGTACTCATTATCTCAAATACATTTTTGACATTCAGCCATCTTCGAGTTTTTCGGTATGAAGTGGCGTGCGCGTGGCACAAGCAAACGTGAACATTATTTCGATCAACCAAATCCTGTTGCTAGCTCCGATAAGCTACGGTGGCTTAGATTAAGCTCGAGGAATCATCGCACTTGTGCCTATTGTAACTCATATTTCAGGCCAAAGTTCGTACAATGAAGGTTTTCCTCTCCCCTTCCCAAAGGCGCCTTTTGCTTCGTAGAGTTTCCTCCAAAAGATCCTCAAACAAAAGGGGCGGTTTTCCAGAAGTAAAGATTGCCACACATGCGCAGCGCAGAACGGAAAATGACCCACGAAAACAATGCAGACTTTAGTTTTGAGAAAAAAAATAAAAGAAAATGAAAAGTGGATACAAAAAGGACACTTTTTTTTTTGCTTGTATAATTGACAACGCTACTGCAAAACGTCAAGGTTTTTTTTGTGTGTTTTTTTGCCAGTCTGGCATTTAGTGTTTCCGCGAACACTGTCTCTAAGCGAGCATTGATAAGCAGAGAACAGCACAAGAAACAAACTACTAGCAGGATGACCTCTCAAAATGCCAACAAAGCGTCCCCCAACGTTGGGTGCCTTTATAAACGCAACCTACTTGAAGAAGGTGGGACCATGTCTTGGCTAATACGTGGACTCTCTTTGTCATCCATTCACTCATTTTCGTATCCTAAGTTCGTTTAGTAGTAGTTGAAGTTAAACGATGCGCCTAAGGTGCGCCGCAGGACGTAATATTCAGCAATGTCACCATAGCTAAAGCGACCTTTTTTTTTCTTTTCTTCATTTTTTTTGTCCCGGAAGTGTTTTGTAGCGTGTATCAGTGATATCATGCTCGTTATAGTTGAACTGCACAAAATATCCCTACGGTGTTGTTTTTTTCCCCTGTTTTGTCCTGCTGCGCGCTAATAAACCATTCTGGTAAACCAAATTTGCGCAGCTGTATATGTGTGTTCGTCACTGACGTCGGTACAAATTACGCAATGCGGAACTATCTTCAAAAGTAATTGAATCACATATCTAAGTATTTGTGCTCTACTCAAGATATTTTACAGTGAAAGTAACTTGGGTAGTATTTTATATACTTTATGAAGCAGGTATTTAGTAGCGTAGCTTAAATACTTTTATCGAGTATTTTGTCCATTTCGGCCTCATCAGCCGCTGAAAGTAAACCTCTATCTGGCATCAACGACGAAGATGCAGCTGCGCCTGGATGATGTCCATACAAGCGGCTTTTTTGGCGGTTCATCAGCCCCTTGGAGCTCTGAATTTGTGTGTCAGTCTTTCCCCCAAGAAGTTCAAGCTTTTGAGTTCAAATTAACTATTTTAACGAAATGTTCATATGTCAAGAACATCATTAAAGCACCTTAATGATTTGGGACATGGGACCTTGCAGTGTGTGTAGTTGCTTTAAATGTATAGACAGACCCACCCAGTTTTTCGCAAACAAATGATGAATATCTAACGTATTTAGGTGTAATATTATAAGCAAACAAATCGCCTCATGTTGCGGTTACCATGATTCCGAGCATCAGAAGAAATACAAGCGAAACATTTGTCGCCCAAACTTATATTGCCTATATATAATTGAAAGCAACCGTTTTCGATTTCTTATTACGGAAAAGCACGATGCTTCCAGGAAGCACAAATGGTGATTTCCTACGATGATAATTCTTGAACAAACCTAAGTTGTCATACGTAATTGTCCTTTGAACCCTTCTGCTGTCCTAGAATCACTGAGATACTCAATCTGCGTCAGCAATGATTCATGTGTCCCCGCTAACCTCCTTACACGTATCCGGCCCGCCGACGGTGAAAATAATCAAAACACGTCGTCAAGTTAACCGCAGAAGTTATACACATAATAATGGAACGCGGTTGGATAGGAAAGAGAAGCATCAGACGACGCTTTAGAGTAAGGCAGGAAACGCACTGAAACACGAAGAAAAGCACGTACGCAAGGCATACGCCTAGGCGCAGAGAGGAGAGCAGAGCGACGAGTTGAAGACACCTTATGGCGAACGCGTCGTGTGATTCCAAAATGGCAGATTACCATTATTCCCGACGGAGGGTGAAAACGTCTGTAGAAAATCCTGTGACTGATGATTCGTCCCTCAGTGGTCTTGTTTCCTGTGGGCTTAGCTTCCCCCCTACTTTCGATTTCAACGATCCTCTAGTCGGCTCGTTCTTGAACACAAAACTCGACCTACGTTCAATGCTACCCCAGTCTGCGACCTCTTTACGGGCACAAGAAGATTGTTCGTACCAACTGACTTTCGCGGGCATGCTTTTGAGTCCATAAATACTCTGTCCCATTCAGTCTTTGAAGCCACAAAATCTTGGACCCGGAATTAATAGAGACGTTTGTGGCTGGACCAGAACATGCATGCATACGATCCCAAAATTCTAACCCAGGGAGCACACAGCTCTGGGCCAAAATTTAGTTTTTGTTCGGGAGCTTAGGACCTTTAATTAGCCCGAATAAAGCTAAATTCGACCCAAACCTGACCATGTTTGCAACAGTCTGGATATCTTGGCCCAAAGTTTCCGAACAAGTAACTGAGTTAGGTTCACTGTCTGTTATGCTCCGGCTGACATCTGGCATCTTTGGGCCCAAATCTCCAAACAGGTGCCAAAGTTCGGGTTCACTTTCTGATAGTTCGGCTGTCACCTGGCCATATAGTAGTTGCCAAACAAGTGCCAAAGTTTGGATTAATGCCTGGTAGTTCACCTGTCACCTAGCACATTTCGACTCAAATAGCCAAACACGTGTCAAAGTTAGGCTTTACTTTGTGACAGTTCGGCTGTCATCTGGCATATCGGGGCGTAAATCGCCTAACAAGTGCCCGAGTTAGGATTGCTGTCTAGAAATTCGGTGGAAATCTGACGCCTTTGGTCTCAAATCGCCAAACAAGTGTCATAGTTTTGTTTCATTTAATCCGGTTAGCATCTGACATCTTTTCACCTTTTGCCAAATATGTGCTGCCACTTAGAACGCGACTGGATTTAGAAAAAGTGGCTAGACTCCGCGCCGCAAGACTCTTTGCTCGGACATGACGAAGAAAAGGTAATTTATACTCGGACCGATATTTCCGCAAGGGCAAAGTTAGGCAATCAGGGTGGGTCCCATTGGCGCTAGTTCATTTATGCTAGGGGATAGATGACCGATGAGGTATTGGTAGGGCGCGGGCGGATGCGACTTAATAAAATTCAAATCAAGTCCAATTCTGACCGCAACTTTTTTTTATATTATTTTCGGTGCCTCGTACTTTCTCTACCCCCAAAGATGGGCGAATGTTTTGCCGCGTCTGGACAAGAACGCCAATGTACGGTCGGAGAGTTACACGTTCTCTAACGGGCGCGCCGTGAGACTGGTCTGATGTCACCGCAGCTGCTGCCATTGAGCTAGTGCTGCGCGAGACTGAAGTTCCCAGGTCTACTGAAAGCATCTACTTATTAAGAGGTGTTTATACTCCCATGTCGACGAACGCAACGCGCGCCATCGCAAAACGGCGTTCGTCGGCCACTATACGTCGCTTCACGCCACGCCCTGTTCCATTCACGACAACCTGTTCCATTCTGCGCACGCGCATCTCCATGGCACCCGCGTCGTATCGAGCAGCGTATTTTAGTTTCCAGGTCGGTATCAATCATGCGATCGGTCGCTGTGGGGGTAATGCTTTCAAGCAGAGGTTTGGAGCAATGTTTTGCTGACCGAAGAAAAAAATTGAGATAACGAGTGCATACCAGCGTTTATTTTCATCGAAATGTCAAACAAGTGTCGAAGGAAAAACAAAGTTCGAGAATACACTTAAGACTGCTTGCGTGTAAGAATGCGAAAGTATTCGTTAGACGCAGCTCATTTCTACAACCAGCGCGCCACGTCTTTTTCACACTGCGCACCGGAGGTTACCTCATGCTACTCCGAAAATATCTTTAATCAACTCCGCATAGTGAAACTGATCCTGGTTTGTATATATCCATATATCTGCATATAACTATGTATATAGTTATATGCAGTTACATCTATTTGCACGTTCCTCGTCAGTCTTGTAGACTTCATACTTTGTTTTATCCTATAGACTTTTATCATGCTGCACCCATAACACGCCTACAATTGACTTATAACCATTTAGAACAGATTTGTGCGAATGCTAGCCTTGATATATTTGATGAAAAGCCTAAATTTCGACAGTGTGTTGAGGCTATTGTTCTTTCCTAACGTTTTGCTTTTATCCTGTTTAGCGTTGTATTTCTGAAGGAATAAGTGCACCACTAAGGAGGCGTCAAGCTGTTGGTGGGTCACTGAAAATAAGAATAAACAATAGTTATATGCTTGTTATAAAATTTTAAAAAAAAACTCAACAGTCGCCATGTCGAAAAGTGTGCTAATTTAACAGAAAGGTTTATACATATATTCAACACAAAGTATGAAACCGTGGGAATACCATTTATTAGAACAAATTATGGTCATTCCACAATAAAATACACTGTTCCGATCATACTGAAGCAGCTTAGCTTCAAAAATATTGAAATTAAGAATATATCACTGAGCATCTTACGCGATATGTTTTTCAACCCTATAGTCAGATTTAAACGGCTCCTTGCTAAGTCAAATTTGTTTTGTCTTTTTACGTGTATTGTGTGCGTTCTTATGTAAAAGTTTACCAATTTTTTGTGTTAAATGCACATGAGCTTGGATTTTAAAACGTGCTTTACTGCTGCTACATTTTTGTTGCATTGGCACCAGTGAAGCTGTTAGTAGACAGCTTTTCTTCCTCGGTTCTGTCTCAACAATCTGTTTGACGCAAAATAAAATTCTTAACTCTTGGACAAGAAGAATACAAGCACTGAAATTTTGACACCGGGTATGTATCGTAAGTGCTACGTTCGGGAGGAGAGCAGCAGATGACAAATCCAAACATCCCCGGTGTGGTAGGCATTCTGGAGCCGTACGTTCAGGAGTCGGTAATCCGTGGCGCTCTGAAAATAGATTCCTAGATTGGCGTGACGTCACTGACGATCCCGTGACCTTTGGTTTTACCCAGACCAAGGATAGCAAAGTTCTCTCCACAGAACAGAATAGACCTCTTGCAAAACGAACAGCGCCACGACGGCAGGTAATTTCGGGAACCCTCGGTGCAGATCACGCGCTTTCTCGTTGCGCCTCCGCGACTGCGCGCGCGTCCCGGCAGCTACCGCCTGCAGCCGTTGCAGCCATCCGCCATCCCGCCGTATCTGTGGCAGCGTAAAAGCATCGGGACAGGTGAACTTATTTGCACGCGTTATTCGTCGTAACTTACCTTCACGTATTGAAGTGTCACCGAATCCACTTATTTTGTTGCACCGCAATCGTGGCGGCTTTTCGACCAGGTTCGACAAAGCTTTGGTGCAGCAGACGACAGAGCCGGTACAAAGCAGAGGGATGAGAAAGAGGCAGCCGTTGGCTCGTCGCTCGTCCGACTCAGCTGCTCAAAAGTTGTTGCCGTGGTAACATGCGCTTGCTCGCGTATGTCACGTGGTAGCGGGAGGAGAGACGTTGGGAGGGGCGCACCGAGGACTCCCATTAATCGTCGCGTGGCGCGCTCGGTCTTTTGGGATTTCTGCAAAGGGTCTATTGGCGATTGCTCATCCCGCGATATGTGGGTAGTACGAAAAGTATACACGCTCACCCCAATAATCAATCAATAAATATTCTGTCTAAGATAATCGATCAATTAATATTGCGTCATAGAATTTGTCTCTCGTGAAGCAATCGCCGGTCAGAGATCCTCGTGACGTCATCGCTTGACCCTCGCGACGTCACGTGGTCACGCGAGAACTCCGTCGGCGCGCTGCCGCCAGGTGTCGTATCCCGCCAGTGCGTGGCGGCGCCCTAATTGGCGCATCCCTGACCTCCCAACTTCGCTCAGATTACGGATGGCAGAAAAGGCGAAAGGTCGGAGACTTTTATGACACGTAGGATGATGGGAGAGGTATTTACCTGACACGAACGATCCTGTCTGTGCACTACCGAAGAATATGATTTTTTCTCCCTACCACCGACATCGGTCGCCCTTGAAAAAATGGAATGTTTACAGGTTTTTTTGTGTTATTTTTCTGTCACCACGACAACGCCCATAGTCAGTTATATAAATTCACGTCTCCCCCTTGGTACTCACTTTTACGATCTGAAATCGAGCTTCCGGCACATTCAAGCGGCAATCGTGCGAGCCAATGGGGATCCCGCAAGCAGCGTCGCAACGGACGGAACGGTCACAGACGAGAGCCATACCCATTCAGGCCTTTGGAAGTTCGCTCTTTCAATACCTGCACCTTTATCTGAACAAAGGGTTGTTAACTCAATACGAAAATACAAATACCGTTCTTATTTTTATGTTCCGCTTAACGCAAATAAAACGAGCATGTATCATGCTTTTTTCTTGGATGCTTTACGAAAAAGACCCATTTAATACGCCTGAGAGGTTGGACATTTCGGCAGAGGAGAAGGTTTGCGCCGCTCGTTTCAAGCGTACCAAGGGCTCGACCCTGTGTGATATGTACTCTATACCCGACTGTTTACTGGCTATACTCAGCAAAAGAGACTTCTTCTACACGGGGTTGACATTCGCCTGGTATTGCGACAAAATATTGCCGCGCGCGCAGCTGTCTAAGTAGGCAGCGCGCCCGTGGCCTAACGGTTGTCGTGCTTGGTTCCCACACAAAGGGCCACGGCTTGATTCCTGGCAGCGGACGTACATCTTTTATTATTTCTGTAACTCTCGCATTATAGCACATTCGAGAACCCTGCTGCGTATTCGAGGTCCGAATGTTCTACGCGCCGAATGTTCCACACCGAATGTTCCAGAAGCCCACGCGTTTACATGGGGCTCCGCGTGTCGAGCCAGAGTGAGTCTTGCTGCCCCAGCGTTCGATCCTGCTATTACGCCAACTTCGACGCCCGCGACGCTTAGTTGTTATCTTGTATTTCCTTTGTGTTTTGGGAAGAAGTTCGCCCCATTAAACGTTTCGTTTACTTCAGTTTTCGGCGCCTCATCAATCGTCATTCGTGACATTTTTGGTGGAGGTGCGGGGTGCCGCATTCTATGCCACTAAAACGTACCCCTCTGAAGATCTATCGGGCACGATATTTTTCAAGTCCCGGAGAGCTGATCCCCGTCGACGAGCCCGAAACCCGAGCCAGCCGCCACAACCAAGGTCAGCCCCCTGAGTCTGGACTTTGACCCGAGAAGTCGAAGACCCAGGGGACGACGATGACCCAGCAGAATCCGGTTCCCCCTTCCATCGCCTACCTGCCCCTCGACCCTCGTACGTCAACTCCCTTCCACGGCGAGATCCACGAAGACGTCGAGGACTGGATCCAACATTACGAGCGGGTGGCGCGCCACAACGAATGGACTGCGGAGTAGTGCTTGCAGAACCTCTACTTTTCGCTGGAGGGTACTGCCAGGCACTGGTTCGAGAACCACGAGGCTTCATTTCCATCTTAGGAAATGTGTGTGGCCGAGTTGCATCGAGCGTTCACCACCCAGCACCAATGGGAGAGGGCAAATGATCTTTTCCGGATTCGAACCCAAGGCCCCAACGAAGGAGTCACAAACTCCGTGGAAGATTTACTGCGCCTGAGCGCGCGTCCCGACCCACAAGCCACAAACGACAAGAAGCCGCGGGTCATTATGCGCGGTGTGAGGGACGGCATCTTTGAAGGCATCGTCCGAGACCTGCCGGCACCCGTCGAAGCTTTCGTTCCTGAGGCAACTAACATCGAGCGCGCCCTCCAAACGCGCGCTTCCCACTACCAGCGACATCCAGGCGTTGCTGCATCCACTCCTGGTACGCCGGACTTCGGCGAAATTATTTGGGAGGTCGTCCGGAAGGAACTGTGAAGGCTGCTGCCAACCGCTAGTCGTCCGTCAACCCTCTCAATCGCCGAGGCTGTGCACCAAGAAGTGCATCGGGCGCTCCAACCAGAGGTTCTCGTCACCATGGTGGTGCCAGAGGAGCAGAGCTGAGCTACGCCGCCGTGGCCCGACGACCGCCGCAAGCTCCTTGCCAAGCCCCGGTGCCACCCCGAAGAGACGCCCCAATGCCGCAGTATCCTCAGCGTCAGGAAGAACAAGCCCTCTACATTCACCCGATACACCGAGATAGACCGACGTATGGCGAACGGCCGACCGTGGCCCGGTCGGATACCACTGCGGGGAAGCCGCCCATATCTACCGTGGATACCCCTACCGTCGACTTGGGCTGCGTGGTTTCCACCCGAACGACCCACGTCCGAGGTACGGCGAACGCCCTCGCGTTTTCGAGGAGTACCTCCGACACTCGCCCTCCTCAGCGCCGTTTCTCCGCCGTGAATCCCGCTCACCATCGCCACGACGTCCAGTGTCTCCAGCTCCACGACCCCGCCGAGAGAACCTGTCTCCCCTGAGTCGCGGGGAAAACAAACCGCGGCAACGCCTGGAGGTGGCATTGCCGAAGACAACCA
Source organism: Ixodes scapularis (assembly GCF_016920785.2). NCBI lineage: Eukaryota > Metazoa > Arthropoda > Arachnida > Ixodida > Ixodidae > Ixodes > Ixodes scapularis. The sequence continues at coordinate 34,895,210 of NW_024609836.1, read as the reverse complement.
AAGAAAAGAGCCTCAAAGAACGCCGGAGCGCTCCCTCTCTACCGACGCCACGGAGCGCAACGATGATCCTGCAACGGTGCCCAATAACCTAAACATTATTATCGACGGCCACGATGCATCAGCACTCGTGGACACCGGAGCAGACTACTCAGTCTCGAGTGGGAGGCTTTCTCGCCGTCTTCAAAAAGTGACGACACCGTGGGATAGGCCGCAGATACGAACAGCTGGAGGAGACCTCATCACGCCTCTGGGAAGGGGCCATGCTCGAGTCGAAAATCCACGGTGAGGCGTGCCCTGTGAAGTTCGTCGTTTTGCAAGACAGTGCGAGGGGCATTATCCTCAGAATGGACTTCCTCTGCGAGTATGGCGCCATTATCGACCTTGTAGAGAACAGATTAACACTGCGGACGCCTGTTCCGCCTTCAGAGAAACCGCCAACAGCGTCAGCCGCCGACCGAGTCCCTGCCGACCACGCGTGAACCTGCCGACGCGGTCAAGTGTTGTAACCGTCGTGACCGATGCAATGACCTGCGGTGAAGTTGTTCTGGAAGGCAACGTTTAATTGCTCCTGGGAAGAAGAATAGGCGTCGCAAGGGGGGGGGGGGGGGGGGGGTAACTGAACTTCAGAATGGAAGCACTATGGTCCTCGTGACGAACTTCCGACAAGAAACTGAACACCTCTTAAAAAGTACAGCTGCGGGCCACGTCTAGGAACTCCTGAACTTCGCCGAAATCGCCGCGATTACGGAAGAATCCTCGCCACCTGAGCGAAACAGAACGTCGCCAGCGCAGCTCGACATCGATCCTAAGCTTCCAGGCCCGAAACGGCGGCGGCTGATTAACCACCTCACCGAATACCGCAACTGCTTAGCGACATTGTTCAAGGTACGCCAAACCGCTCTTGCGAAGCACCGCATCGTTACCGAGAACGACGCGCGACCTGTGCTTCAGTCGCCGTACGGGGTCTCCGTAAAAGAAAGGTAGGTAATCCAGGAGCACGTTCAAGAGATGCTGATCGACGACATAATCCAACCTTCCAGCAGTCCGTGGGCCTCTCCACTCGTACTGCTAAAGAAGGACGGAATGCTTAGGTTTTGTGTGGACTGTCGGCAGCTAAACGCGGTGACGAAGAAAGACGTCTATCCACTTCCCCGCATCGACGACACGTTAGACCGGCTGGGCTACTCTCGATACTTTTCATCGATGGACCAGAAGAGCGGCTACTGGCAGATCGAAGTTGACGAACAGGACGGAGAGAAGACAGCTTCGTCACGCCATATGACCTGTCGAGTTCAAGGTGATGCCCTTCGGACTGTGCACGGCGCCAGCAAGTTTCCAGCGTGTCATGAACACCATACTGGCAGGACTGTAGTGGCAAAGCTGTCTCTTCTACCTCGACGACGTCGTAGTGTTTTCCGGCGATTTTGACGAGCACTTGCGTCGACTCCGAGCTGTTCTCCAAGCCATACCGACGGCCGGACTCACCCTCAAGCCGTCAAAGTGTCGGTTCGCCTATGACGAACTGTACTTCCTAGATCATGTGGTTAGTAACGAAGGCGTTTCGCGCAGACCCAGGGATGACTCGTGCCGTCGCAACATCTCCAACGCCGATAGACAAGAAGGCCGTGCGAAGATTCCTTGGACTATGTGCGTACTATCGACGCTTCGTCCGCGATTTCGCTAGGATTTCCGCACAGCTCACACACCTCACGAAGAACGCCGAGAAGTTCGAATGGGCCGAGGAGCAGCAGCAGGCATTCGACGAGCTGAAGCGACGGCTCCAGACTCCTCCTGTTTTTGGACACATCGACCAGGATGCGGAAAACGAGATTTACATGGACGCAAGTAACGCAGAACTTGGCGAAGTACTGGTTCAAGTTCAATATGGCGCCGAGGGAGTCATCGCCTACGCAACTAGGACAGTGTCCAAGGCGAAAACAAATGACTCTATGACTTTAAAAGAATGTCTTGCGGTCGTATGGGCAATCACGAAGTTTCGCCCGTACTCGTACGGGAGCCCGTCCCGTGTAGTCACGGACCACCAGTCGCAAGCCTCAAGAGTCCTTGAGGCTTGCGAACCTCAAGGACTCTTCAAAACAACCTCGCTCGATAGAGTCTTCGACTGCAGGAGTTCAACATAACAGTGGTAAACAAGTCAGTCCGCAAGCGCAGAGACGCCGACTGCCTGTCAAGAGCCCCCGTCGAGACACCTCCCGGCAGCAGCGACCATGATGACGACCAGTGCTTCCTATGTGCAGTGAACACCGACGACATGGCACGACGCCAAAGACAATCTTGAGCTGCGCGCGCTAATCGAGCACCTCGAAGGACGATTGTGTACTACCCCCGGCAGATCTCCGGCAGCCGATTCCTTCCCCGGCACGCCGGTCTAGCAGATCGGAAATGATTTGATTGGCCGTTTTCCGCCCTCCACATCGGGAAACCGCCGGATAATCGCCGCCACAGATTATCTCACGCGGTACGCCGAAACGAAAGCCCTTCCTTCAGGAACTGCTTTGGAAGTCGCCAAGTTTTTCATCGAGTCCATCGCCCTCCGCCACGGCGCTCCTGATGTCCTGATTACAGATCTCGGGTCATCGTTTATGGCGCAGCTGATGCAAGAGATCATCCGTCTCAGCCACTCTAACCACCGACGAGCCACAACGTACCATCCTCAGACTAATGGGCTGACGGAACGCCTAAACAAGACCATCGCCGACATGATGTCGATGCACGTCGACTGTCGACGTGGAACACAAGACGTGTAACGAGGTCCTGCCATATATCACATTCGTCTACAAAACAGCGGTTCAGGGAATTACTGGTGTTACACCACTCCAGCTGGTGCATGGTCGCAAGGTGACCACGATGCTTGACGCCATGCTACCTCACGAGCCAGCTGGCGACAGAAGTGAGGACACCCAAGTGGTTACGAATGAGCAGAAGTCCACCAGCTCGCCCGAGTCCGGATCCAAGACCAGCAATGTGTCGACGCTGGCCGCTACAACCTTCGCCGTCTGGACGCTCAATTCCAGTCCGGAGACCGGGTGTGGGTGTGGACACCGATATGACGTCGTGGCTTCAGCGAGAAGCTTTTATTATTTTTGTAACTCTCGCCTTCTAGTAAGTTCGAGGACACTGATGCGTATTCGAGGTCCGAATGTTCCACGCGTGGAATGTGCTACGCCGAATGTTCCAAAAGCCCACGCGTATACATAAGGGGCTCCGCGTGGCGAGCCGGAGTCAGTCTCGCCCCAGCGCTCGATCCTGCTGTTACGCCGACTTTGACGCCCTCTGCGCTTTGTTGTTATCTTCTATTTCCTTTTTGTTTTGGGCACAAGTCTGCCCCATTAAACGTGAAGGGACGGAAGGCTCCTTGAATTTGTTTACAGCAGACGAACGATATACAAGAAGCTATGTAAATAAAAAGACGTCCGAGATCCCCGAACGCCGGTATGCTCCTTCGTTCTTGAGCATTCCCTCGTTTCCTGTCTCTTGTTCCTCGTATTCTTTTGGGACCGGTTAGGTCACCGGCTACAAACACTTAGTTTACTTCCGTTTTCATCGCCTTATCAATTGTCATTCGTGGCAATATAGAAGATTTCCGACACTTGGCAGCTTTGACAATTAAGGGAAAACGCGTTACCCAACTCTCTGCCTGGTTTTCTACATCCAAGGTGTGCAGGTGCTTGTGGGAATCATGATAACGTCTGCAGCCCTCTCCCGCAACCTACCTGCTTCGGGGCTTGGGGGATCAATATCAGGAGTGTTTCTCTGGACGTGTCGCACACCGTTCCCGGCGATCTCTATCCTCATGGGATGCCGTCCAAGGTCGTAGTCGCCTTCGTCAAGAGCGAAGCTTTTCAGGGAAGTCGCGAACAACGATCCCTCTAAATTTGAACATTTCAATTTCAAAACTACCGTTCTGGATGATGCCCGGTTACAGTGGACGGAACATATCGATTTCCAGTCAAGATCTCTGCATGAGAACATATATACGCTTTCTGCATCGTCTCAATTAAAAAGCCTACCCCTTTTTCTAAAGCTGCCTTCTCAAAAGAAGCTTTTCCTTTTTACTACATTTTAACTCCCGACAGAGAAGAACAGAGTTTGTGGCGGAACCTTACAGCAAACGTGAGACTCGCCCTGATTTTTAAGCAACAATTAACTACAGCCGTCACGATTCTCCTTTTTTCCCAAGACGCCTCGTGTTTTGTAAATTAACAAGGATAGAAAAGTCAAGTCCGCCAATTCAGAAGATTAAAGAATACGAATTCTACCCAATGTTTGCAGGGAACCAGTTTACGCGTTCGTGGTTTCACAGCACGTTTGCCTAAGACGAGATTGTTCAAATGATGCCGACGACGGGCTTCTCCGTGGTTAACACTGCGCCGAGGTCGTCTTCTAACGAACACTGGGTTCTCTTTTTTGTGCCCTCAAAGAAGAACAGTATTAATTATTTTGACAGTTTGGGGATGATTCCGGTAAAGGGAGAATCTACGATTTTACTGGCAATGTTTCCAGCTACTTCTACGGCATAAAACGAATTCAAAGATCTTTGTCGCGGACCTGTGGCCTCTATTGTTTATATGTCGGGGCGCTTCTTTCTGTTGATATACCACTCCGAGAATGCCCGAGAAGTCTCCGTCCACCGATTACGAATAAAACAAACTACTCATTTCTGTGTTAGTGTGGAAATAGTTTCCTGTCTCACCGTTAGAGATGTTCTGCTGCAGTACTCTGTGACCTTTATTTTAAAATAAAAATACAAAAACGAAATTAAAAATTAGTTGATGTTTTATTATATTCGCTCTTCAATATACAGAGCAAAAAGGGCAAAAAGGGCGGATGAGGAAGCGGATGCTTCCGGCAAACACTGTGTGATATGCCGCGAGTCGTTTGGCAAGCTTCATTTCATTGTAGCCTTATAAGGCAAACGTTTTTAATCGTTTGATTGTTGCTTTTGTGTATTTATAAAATCAGATGCACCGTTTTTTTTTTTTTGTTTTTTTGTTTTTTTTTACAGATATCATGCGAGATAATGATTGTTTTCTATAGAAGTTTGACCCCTTGACTTTTCACTTTCCACGTATTGTATTTTGAGTGCGCCTCGTGTTGCGGAAGCTCTCGCAGGGCAAACGGGAAAAAAGAAGGAGGTTTTCCGAACCGAAGGAATGCCCTTGTGTCTGTCTCCCTCGAGGTTTTCAGTATTAATTCCATCACATAATACTAGGTTTGTGTGTATGATATTTTGTGCTCTTTAATTCCGTTTATTGTAAAGTCTTCTTGCTCTGTACATAGAAGAGTGAAGATAATAAAATATCAACTCGCTTTTAATTTCGTTTTTGTATTTTTATCCTAAAATAAAGGTTACAAAGCATTGCAGCAGAACATCTGTAACGCTAAGGCAAAAAACTACTTCCGCACTAGCACAGAAATCAGTTGTTCGCTTTATTCGTAATCGGTGATTGGAAACTTCTTGGTGCATTCTCGGAGTGGTATATCAAAACAGAGGAGCGCACCAACATAAGAGACAATAAAAATCACAAAATCGCGACTTTTTTTTTTTTTTTTGTGTTTGAACAGTGACTGTTTAAAGTCATGAAGGAACGCAGAATCCAGAAAAAGGCGTGCGCTGTCAACGTCCTGCGATCCCGACATGGCTAATGTATTGCAGTTCATACTCTGTATGTTAAAATCCCTAGTGGGCACGAGTCTTTGATTAGTTTTGAGTACGCATTCTAGATGGCCCTCCAAGGATTTCATGACTGACTCGGGGCTTTTGGGAGGTCTGTAGACAACGTCAAACAAAGTGGAAAATTTCTGATAGCTGATCTTGCACCAAATGCTTTTGTGTTCCGGAATCTCTTCAGGTTGAACGTAATTAACTTCCTTTTATTACTTTGACTACCTCGCCACCCCCGCGTTCTTCCCGATCTCGTCGTACTATTTTGTGTGAAGGAGGCATAGTTTCGGAGTCGATTATATTGGGTGAGAGCCATGTTTTTGTAGTAGCCAAAATGTAAGGATCATACAGAAGAATCCTATCCTCTAATCGGGATACTTCGTTGATAATACTTCTTGCATTCAGCAATATGATGCGTAGTGTTTTGAACTCGTGTCAGGAGGATGCTTGTGCCGAGCTAAATTGCAGAACTTGTTGTGATCGGGAATTAGTTGGGTGGACTTGTTTCGGTCGGGAATTCGCTTCGTGCCATGCATACACGGCATCATCCACACGTAGCCTGTACTGTACTCAAGGGTAACTTTGCGGCCCTGTGCTTTGAATGTTTTGCCATGCCGCCATAAATCGGAGCGTTTCGGTAGCGTAGGTTTGCAGTAGTCGCGACTAATGGAAATAGGTGAACCTTTTAATGTAGAACAACTCTCCAATACAAGCATCTTATCGTTATGGTAAACACAATTTACCATAACAGGCATTGGTTTATCGGCTTTCTTCTTGCCTATCGTGTGCACCCTTTAACGGTCTTCACCGCTACGCCGAGTGTTTCACAAAAGACTTCCTCAAAAACGTGATTTTTTTTTTTTTTTTGGCGTCCCAGATTTTTGTTTTCCATTTCAAGGAGGTCGAAAATGAGCAGTTGCGGCGTAAACTCCTGTCTTCAAAATCGTCCGGTTTTTTTTTTTTTTTTTTTTTTTTTTTATTTATTTCGATATTATAATTTTTACATACGAAACTTCAGTTTCAGTTGGCTGATTTCTTATGTATGCTATGTTAAGACTTCAAGCGTGTTGTTCGATTCTGGAAATTTGGTTTTCATTGTCTCGTTTATTGCGGACTGATTTGGGAAAATTTTATGTATCGAGTCCTCTAGAGCAGATTTCATATTTCGAAGCAGCTGTTCAATTTGAATAGGCTTGGGATTGCGTTCAACATCGCCAGCAAGCAAAATCAAAAGCACCCTGAACGCGTCGTAAAGGATAAGAAGACACTTTGCCGGGTACGGTCGGACAATAATCCACCTATTTTGGCTCCGAAAACAAGATATGGCGTATTTCGAGCGAACCTGTATGAAGAACAGTAAGGGGTTCGACGGTGCGTCCGAGATGGTCCTGCCGTGTCCTCTAAAGGCATCGGAGCCGAGATCGGGTATATGTCTCCTTGTAGATGGCGCTGTCGTCGAAGTAGATGCCTGGTGAACCGGCTGAGTCACCAGGACAATCCCTTCTTCTGGAGGCACGTGACCTTTCTCCAGGGTAAACGCAGAACTTCCATAATCATTGCCGGACGGGGCACACTTGATTGCTGCACACAGCGTGACCTGTATGAAGAACAGTAAGGGATTTGTCTTTGCATCCGAGATGGCCCCGCCGTGCACTCGTGACGAATGGCACAACCTTCGTTGTACCGTTCGTCACAACGAATGTTCCGCTGTGACGAATGGTCGTGTTTCCTGTTGATCTATGAACAATCGGCCTGTGACGAATGGTCCGCATTCTTAGAGTCACTATATAGCGCGTGTATAAGTGTGGCGCGTGTTAACCTACCCGGCCCTCCAGTTCACGCCGCTTCCTGGCGTTAGTGTGCGGCGGCTTAGTATACAAAAATGTTAGCCCTCCTGGGCCACCCTTACATGCCGCTTCTTCATCTATCCTATATATAATCTCATCACGGGGGCTCCGCCTTCGTTCCCCACTGCACCTCCAGAAAGGGAGCCCCATGCCAAATAACCTGCTCGTTCAGTAAATAGAGTTTGCGTCGACTTGTTTTATTTTAGCACAACATGCGACGCTAATCGCCGAGCCTTCGTCTTGCTGAAAATGCAGCAGAGGCAATTTTAAATTTCACGCGAATAAACACCAAAATAAAAATTTATAAGTCGCTCACTTCTGTGCAAAAAAATTGGGTTGTGTGTGTGTTTATACAGCCTAGAACTTGGTCTGCCTCAGAGGGGCGACGAGTCTCCCAGCTGTAGATGAGAAATTTAGCCAGTGCGGTACAACCGCTAGCCTGGGGTCTTTAACGTGCATCACGCAGTAGTGATACACGACCGCACGCCGGTACGATTCTCATCCAGATCGAAACGGGCAGGGGTGGGGCTCGAACCCAGGATCCCTGGGTTCCGCAGCGGGAGCTTTCGCTCCACGTGCTCCGAGCTGGTGTGCGCTAGACCACTCGGCCACCGATTTTTTTTTTTTTTTCTTTATTGTCGGCCATCGATCCCCCTCACTTCTCCCCCTCACTTCTGTGCAAATCGTGATATTGCTGTATAGTATCCATATAAGGCTGGTTTACTTTATGTGCCATCACTGGGCATTCGAAACGCGCATGCTGCATTGCAAACTTCCCGAGTATAGCGTGAGGGGGGGGGGGGGGGGCTTTGGAATTTGGAAAGGGGTGCGTTTCGACTTCCGAACCCCCTCCCCTCTTTCTGCCTATGCCACTGTACAGGTAGAATGGTCAACTGGTTAATCGGCAATCGGCCATCCACAATCGACGACTTTGGGCTCTCTAAGCCCACGTTTATAAAACCCTCCGAGGGCGAGAAGGCCCGTGCAGAGAGAGAGCAGCCTTCCCCGGGCGTTCGAGTGTTCACGCGGTGCTCGAAGTTCGGGGGCGGCTGATGCAATTTCCGGTTGTTCTATCAACAAGAGGCAGATGATGCAATCCCTCGGCGTACTTCCGCGCTCCTGTGGCTGATGTAAGGATTCCACGTTCTTGCTGAAACCCAACACCGACAGACCCACACACACACGCACGCACGCACACGCACGCCGGTGTTTCTCCTTGCGAGGGCTGGCGGTCCCAGATGGTCTCGCGGCCTTCGGAAGACCTTTTCGTTCTTGGAGCCCTCATCGAAGGCCACCACCGGCCCGATGACTCAAGCGTTGGTCTCGGGAATCTGAGCAAGCGGCTTGGCTGCCGTTGGCGACAGGTGAAGGCCAACTCCAGGACCGAGCCAAGGAAGCCAGTCGTAGCGGGGGCTCCGCGGGGCGAGGCGAGGTCAGTCTCGCCCCAGCGTTCGATCCAGCTGTTACGCCGACTTCGACGCCCGCGATGCTCTGTTATCTTCTGTTCACTTTTCGTTTTGGGCCCAAGTTCGCCCCTTTAAACGTCTCAGTTTCCTCAGTTATTCTTTGTTTCATCTCCTCATCATTTGTGATGAGGTGACGAAACCTCATATCCGAAACGCGGGAGTGTCCCGACAGGCACGCGGTTGAATACTGTCCTTCCAATGAAGATTGACCCGCAGCCCGCTTTTAGCAGACGCTGCTACCCGCGCTCCCAAAGCGCAAAACAAATATACAAAAAGAATGTAAAAAAATATAACTGCATCGTAACGCGGGTCCTGTCCGCATATTATTAATCGAATATTGTCATCATCAGCATGACCAATCTTAGTCCTCTGCTTCATATCTGTGTAATTTGCGTCCTCATGTACAGCGCACCCAGAACTTAACGCCGTCACTGGGTTCCCAAACATCGGGCTCGTGTCGGCTACTTACTGTAAAATTTGTCACCAAAACGTTCGGGATGCCTTCTCAGGATGGGATAAAATCGGGAACCCAAACAATCTTCACATAGTTCAATCGGCCGCCGCAGGGACTGTCAGAAACGGCAAATGCCGTGGCGGCGTTACGTTTGAGACGCACTGTACATTGTGCCCTTTGTCTTCTGTCACTTCCCTACTCCCGGCATTAGTTTTATTTAGGATGCCTCGACGTCCTTCTGTTTAGGGAGATGCCACCCTCTGTAGCACTTGATGGCGACAGCACGCGCTCCCGGGGAAAATACAAAGAAATCGACGAAAACAAAATGTCGCCATAGCACAGTCAGCGCCAGAAACGCGTGCAGGGACACGCTCTTTCACTCGCTTCGGAACAAAAACTTAAAATAAACGTGTGGGACAAAATGGCCAGATGTCTCCACTCTAAGCAAAGCACGCATCAAGGCACCCTAGTTTTATCTTTTACACTGCTCGAACGTGCCAAAGTTTAACGCGCTATGATTTATATCTGACTAGTTTTCTTAGTCACAAGTGTTATGCAATATTATAGGTAGTTAATATGAAATGTTTAATTGGTATACGACGGAAAGGGGGGGGGGGGGGTAGAAAGCGGAATGTATTTTTTTACAAAATCGTGTATTAATTTTTACAAGTTTAATTTTTTGTCATCTTCACAACGTTCGCCACCTGACGCAATGCACTTTACGTGACGTTTTCTGCGCTGCTCAAAAAAGCCTTTAAACTCGTAGATTTTGATGCATTTCGGTGCTTCTGCCGAAAGAAATGCTATCACATTTAAAATATAATTTTAGCTCTATTGAGACGAAAACCCAAAGAGTTAGCTGCTAAAAAAATGAGTCGGAAGTAACAATTGTGCTTCCAAGATGAAGTTGCGTGAGCAACTTGCGTCGGCGGAAACTATTGACCGGTCTAGTTCCCAGAAACAAAGGGTATTGTGAAAAGCTCAAAGATCACAAGTTCAACACGGCTGAGAAACGTGCAAGCAATGAGCGATGACATCTGAACTTTTCTTTTTAGAGAGCAGCTCTTAGGCGCCCGTCTTCGTGTTTCGCGGCGTCGGCGTAACCGCGCCAAATTTTGCGGGAAAATGGACGTCACGTTACCTCAGCACCAATTCTATTCCCCGCTAAGTTTAGCTGGGAATTTTGGGATGTATTGGAGCTTGATCACAATTTTCCCGCTAAATCTCGCGGAGAAACTGAATTTGTTTATATATGACGTGAAACCAAGTCATGTGACGTCCTTTTCCCCGCTAAATTCAGCGGGGGAAACTGAAGTGGTGTTGAGGTCACGTGGCGTAAATTTTTCAGCTAAATCTAACGGGGAAACTGGGAAGAGGGGAGGGTGCGGAGGAGGAGGGCAGGAGGAGGGTAGAGGAGGGGGAGGGGAGGGGAGAAGAGGGGGAAAGGAGGAGGAGAAGGGAAGGAAGAGGAGAGGATGGGAGAAGGAGGTGATGGAAAGGAGGGGAAGAGGAGAGGGTACGGTGGAGAAGGAGGGGCATACCCTCCCCTCCGTACCCTCCCCTCGTCCTCCTCGAGAGGTGCGCTCTAATTTCGCATATTTTTCGCGGTTTCAATATTTCGCGCTTTAGGCCACAGCTGAAGTTTTGGAATAATTCGCAGGTTCTAATTTTCGCGACGCGGTAGGTTCTCAATATAGATTCCAATGTGTTTACTTTTTCCCGGAATCGTTCGCGGGACCTATTTTTCGCGAATTGTAGGCGATTCGCAAAATTCGCGAAAATTAAGTCGTTAACAGTATATATATATATATATATATATATATATTAATGCGTGAATACTCTGTTTCTTGAATCGCTCTTTGAGAGGATCGGACTCCTGGTCAGGGGTTAGTTCTATACGGAATAGATGTCGCTATGATTAAGAACCAATTAAAAGACGATTGAATCTCCTGGCGAGGGGTCGCTCCTCTCAAGAGGTTTTATCCTCTACCCAAACATGGGGTAATATAATGACTCCGCACTTCTCCAGGATGTCAATAATTTTGCACGTAGCCTTAGGCTTCTGGAATTTGCCTTTGATAAGCCCCACCAAACTAAGTCTTCCCTGCCTTCGACATTGTCTGGTTGGACTCCCGGTGCTAACAGAGACAAACATCTAGAGTCCTAGACCTTTGTATTCAGGCGGTTCAAGAGGACATCGAGCCAGCTTAAAAAAATCAGCAGCCTCATAACTACAATATCTTATTTCCAGAACGCAACGCGCTAAAGGCTCTTAGCATTAGAAGGAATTTTATTACGACACCTGCTGACAAGGGAGGCATCACAGGCATACTCAAGATCAGTGATTACCTAAAGGAAAGCTTCAAACAACTCAACGATACCAACCTTTATTTTTACCTACGCAATAATTAAAACAAGCGGCATGTCGAGTTTATTAACGCGCATATCATGCAGCTCAAGACACGAGGAAAAATTACCGTTAACAACTTAAAGGTCTAACTGCCAAACCTGGACGCTTCTAAATGCTACCTGAAATCCAGAAAGAAGGAAATCGCGGCAGCCCCATTATATCTGGGTCAGGAACGCTCACCGAGCCAATTTATAATTGTATTGATAACTTGATTAGAAACAAGTGTCCTACTTTTCCGTCGTAGGTTTGCGATACAAATCACTATCTAAAAGAAATATTAAAAATGAATATAAACAAAGACTCCTTTGTTGAGTCAATGTATGTGTCAGCCCTGTGTAAAAACATTCACAATGAAGAGGGCATAGACGCGCTTGTAAGGGCACTTCACGATTCCACAAAAGACTACTCCACGAAGGGCCACGTTCTGGCTACCCTTCATAGCCTGATTCGTGAATTAAATAGGTTTGAATTCGACCTAGCGTACCACGATGGGAAAAAAAACTGGCCCCAAACTCTGTAAATACCTTTATGGGCGACTTGGGATCAACTTTTCTCGCATCCTGCATCCTCTAAACGATGTTTTATAGAAGTTGCATTGGCGGCGTATTTCTTACCTGGTCACACGCAAAAAAAAAAAAAAAAAAAAAAGACAGCTTCTTTAAATTATTGCAGATTTTAACTCCGCGCACCCTTCTATTCGCTTCACTCAAACATAATCAAAACTGATATTAATTTTTTAGACTTTAGAGTTTTATTTGAGGACACAGGGCTGGTCACTCAACTCTATTCAAAGTCCACATACAGCCAGAAATATTTTCACTTTGAAAGTTATCGACAGTGTCCTTGCAAAAGTGGTATACCGAGCAGTCACTCCCGTAACTTTAAACGGGTATCCGTTGTAACAACGATGCCTTTGACGCCAATACTCATCATTTGCGCGGAGTTTCGAGGGAAGAGAAGTACCCCTAAAAATTGTAAATGAGGTTCTTATTAAGGCGCGCGTCATTGAACGCGACCTCGTGTTATGCGGACGCGGCTCTCAGGTGGAAACATGCCGACAAACCAAACTCGTGCTAAACTTTTCCAAAAAAATTGTCCAAATGTCACTGCTGTATTAAGAAAATCATTGTAGATTTTACAGCAGAGTGAACATCTCGAAAAGAGTATTGCGAGTGTCCCCCGAGTGGTGCACAGACGCTCGAGTAACATTAAGAATGACATAGTTATGTCCAAGGCAGGCGTCGCTGAGAGCAATGGGAGGGGGCCATGCGGAAAGAAAAGATGTGGGGTCTGCAAGCACGTGACGTCCAGAAGCGATATAGAAAGTAGAAATTGCAGCTTTAGTTAAAACATTTATGGTGACTTAAATTGCAACACCACTAATTTGGTACACCACCTTAAATGTGGTGCTTGCAGTAGCAGTACGTGGTCCAGACAGAGACAGCTTTCTGATTAAGTTTTATTAGAGCGCACGTAAAATACATCTGTCTTAAAACATGTGAATATACCTGGACATTTATTCAATAAGCTTGAGGTTACATTCTTAAAATCGGGTTTTAAAACTAACCGCAAGCGCGAACAAAAAGAATCCTACTTAATCCACAAGCCCAACACCGTAGGTAGGTAGGTATTTTAATGCGAAAGCATTAACTGTTCCCTGGAGCGGAGCCGGCGTTCTCCGTAACCGCGAAAAACGGTAGAGAAATTCCCTCCGCGCCGTAACGGCTCTTAAAATGGCTGCGACGCGGCCCGCACGCTGGATACTTCCAAGGAACGCCACTCCACACTCCTGGCGCTGCTCCCGCGCGGCGCCACAGGAGCGCACGCCCGCCGCTACCCAGAGCCCGGCCGGACGGTGTCCGTAGAGGCTGCCCGGCCGGCCCCTGCAGAGGATAGTGCGGTACGCAGCTTGTGGGAATGCACTACGTATACGAATGATTTCGCATTCCTACACTTAAGCAATCTTAAGTGTCCTCCTGTAGTTTTATGGAAAGTTGTCGCCTTCACGGCACTTGAAGATTCTAATCAGAATCTTCAGATTAAAGATTCTGATTGTGCACTAACTTCTCCCAACAATGGCAATGCTAATTAACCTGTACTATCAAAATATGAGACGTCTAAGAACCCAAACAGACATATTTTTTTACAGTGCACTTGCCTGTGATTATGATAGCATTTGCCTGACGGAAACATTGCTCAATAAATCTTGCTAGAGCAGTTCATAGTTTTCAAGTCACTTCTCTGGTTTTAGGGCAGAAACAAATCGGTCAAATGCGGAGCTGGTGTTTTTGTAGCATGTGAATCTACATTTTTCCCGCTGAGGCGAAATTACCTGGTTTATTTAAGTGCCTGCCAACAGCCAAACGGCCTCGGCAGCAGTGCACTGCCCTGTGAAATACAAGTACAAAGGTAAGAGCAGAAGAAACTGAACAATCAAGTCACACAAAACTGTCTACGTTAAAAAGAAAACTAAATATCGAAAGTCTGTTGCAGACGTGTCATGGGGCAAATGGCCCGCCCATCGGGATGAAAGGTGTTTGGGCACTTGGAAGTCTGCCCTTATGGTACACGAAACTTTAGCGCCGTCAACAGTTCCGCGCAGTAAACTCAGCCACGCACAATTTGGCGCAGGAAATGCATATCTCTCGATTTTACGACCGCACAAGGGAAAAACGATCGACGTTCACCACGATATGACTTTTGTCGTAAAAACGACGGCGGCCAATGTGTCTATCATACACAATTCTAATATATTTGCTTTGAACATTTTCAATTGAATTATTGTGCGACACCTCTACATGGTTCCATAGCACTGACGAGAATTCCCAAGGCGGGATCTAAGGAGTGCACAGTACAAGCTTAAAAGACATTCGGAATTACGAAGTGTTCTCGTAAGCCGCAAAAGCCGCAAAATCACGCCCAGGTTGCATAGCCCTTGGTTTACAATGCGCCTGTAGACGGAGATATAATCGAGAATCCACAAAGACATCCAAGATCATGCACGTCAAGCACTCCCCGCATTTTTTTCACAAAATGGAAAATAGTAAACAATTAAGCTCCCTGTCTTCCTAGTAAGGGGCATTACTAGCGTCTTTACTTAGGATTAGTTGGAGCTTACGTATTAAACACCACTGCTCACTCAAGCAAATGCCATTTTGCATCAATAAGCAGTCATTCGCATTGTCTACCCTGAAAAACAGTTTTAAGTCATCGGCGAGCATTAGCGTTTTCAAATTCAAAATACAAGTCCGTAAATCATTTACAAACACCAAAAAACAAGATTGGTCCTAACTTAGAACTTGTGGCACGCCAGATAAAAAAGTAAATGACTTGGACACAAATTTCATAAATCTAACCTGATTTTGGCGACTACCGCTATAACGCTCAAACCATGCGCAATGCAATGGTCATAACCCATATTCTTTCAATTACAACAAAATTATCTGCTGGTCTACCTTATCAAAAGCCTTTGCCATGTCAAAGTAGATTCTGTCCACCTGACTAAGGTTGTGTACGGCAGGTTCGCTGTAACCAAGGAAAGCAGTTAAATCTGTTTCTACTAATCTGTCCTTGAGAAACCCGTGTTATACAGCCTTTTCTTTTAATAGGAATGTCAACGTTAACGAACCACCATTCCAAGAGCTTTGAAAAATCAACCAAAAAGGAACACAGGACGAAAGTTATTAGCATCGCCAGGATTCCCAGGTATTACAATAAATATTTTCGAAGGGGAAGGATAAATCCTATATTGTAAAAACAAATTAAAAATAGATAGGAAGTCAGGGACAAACACTTCAGTACAGCCTTTGATCATAAAACTAGGAATGCCATCAAAGCCAGTCAACAGTTTCGGTTCAAGTTTCCCAACAGAACACACCACCTCATCCTCTGTTACATTTTGGCATGCCAAATAGTCAGCCATACCTTTAAATGCGACAAGAGGTGGCGTACTATAAGGCGTGAAAAAAAAAACTCTAGCTAGTACTCAGCGAAAGTTTTGCTCACTTTATGTGGTTCGAAACAAATCAAGTTATCAAATTTTAACACGGGAGCGCTGGCATTATCTTTGGTTTGTGACCGCGCATAACGCCAAAAACTACTTAATTATTTTCTAAATTTTTATTCCAGATGGCCATGATAGCTCGCTTCGTCTCGAGTATGGAGCTTCTGACTGTCATTCTGCAAATTGAAAAATGTTAATACCAATACTCACTTCTTAATTGTTATAAAATCTGCGGTAAACGTCTGATTTTTATGCACACAATGCTTGAAGTCATATGAAAACCAACTAGGAAATTTGAACTGCCTTGAACTCCGTTTGGACACATTCTTCCATAGCCCGCTGGACTTTTGATGTTAGCCATTCAACACAAGTGTCAGCGTCTGTAAGGCACAATAGGTTAAACCTATCATAATCATGGAGACTATTGTACAGGTCCAAATAGTTGCCACGTGTATACGCGAACTTTGGTATAGCCTGCTCAAGTTATAGTTTAAAAGACAAAAAGAAAGATAAAATAATCGGTGGATGAAAATTGTAGACCGGAAGAAGCGCCTCATGCACCGCATTCACTTCAAAGATGGGCACGTTCGATATGGTCAAATCCAAAACGTTTCCAGCAAAGTTTGTCGTTATATTCTGCTGCTAAATCGCATTAAAATTGACTAAATCCATCAGGGACTGTGCTTTCTCTCGTTCTGCAGCACAGTCACTTTTTCCTGCAGCCTGCAGGCCAGTCGATCTTTGGAAGAATAATATCACCATATATGTGCACTTCCCATTTAAAAAAAGAAATCAATTAGGTTTTAAAGGTCTGCAGAATGGTCTACAAAAGTGATAATAGCAGAGTTCCGCGGAAAATGGGAGCACCGAACAAGATAGTTCAAGCTATAGGCTGGTATTTCCAACCAAACAATCTCCTCATATGTCTCAAGGTAAATCCGTCGCAGCGGGGAAAACGTAGCCTTACATGCTACAACAATACCAACTCGCAATTTTGCCGATTCAGTATAAATTATTTTTGCCCTAAAAACACAAAACTGACTTGAAAACTATGAACTGCTCTAGCAAGATTTATTGAGCCATGTTTCCATCAGGCAAATGCTATCATAACCACAGGCGAGTGTACTGGTAAAAAGAAATATGTCTCGTTTGGTTCAAAACCTAGTACAAAATCGGAATATTTAAAGTGCCGCGAAGGCAACAACTTTCCATAAAAAGGGCGAAAGGCACGTCCGACAGGCGACACTTAAGGTTTCTTGATCAGCTGAAAGAGTTCCTTTTCCGAAGGGATGTGGAAAGAACTGTTTTCAGTTGTCTTGTCCCAAACAAACCCAGCCAGTTGTTTTTGTACATGCGATGGTTTGGTGCTCGTGGCCAGCCGAAAAAAGAAGCCTGTAGCCATGGACGGCTTTGAGGCGACCTCCAGCACGCACTGTTTAGCCGCACTAATCGTGGCAGGAGGCCTTGGTGACCGCCTCTTCGCGCCAGATGAACGGAACAGAAATCAAAGAACCGTTTTGCTGTAATCCAATTTTTCATGTCAATTCTCACGACTTGAAGGCATGCGCTAGGCAGTTTGGATTGGACAAAGTGTTTAGTTCAAATTTTAGGTTAAGTAAATTGACGCCATTTCAAACAGGTGTGAGTGAGTGCCAAAAAGGCCCATCGGGAAAAATCGGTATGTTGCGAGAGTGGTGTCGTGTATGAAATACCATTCAGGTGTGGATTGAAGTATGTAGGACAAACGTCACGCTGCATCGATGACAGATTAAACGAACATTAAAAAATGTGAAGACCAATGCACAAAAGTCGGAAATTGCAAAGCATATTCATGAATGTAGCAACTGCATGGTGCTCTGGTAGGAGCCTGAAATCATACACAAAGAAAGGTACGATGTAAAGAAAGTAGTAAGGGAGACCCTGCGGATGAAGTCGCAAAATAAAGCGCAGTTTGCGGGCCTGTTGCTAGACAAAGAGTGGTGATACCTGCACCCCTGCGCTAAAAGACGGTCTCGCTGTGACAGGTCCACCGAGGATCGGCTTTCAAGGAAAAGCGTTACGTCCAGAATGTTAGGTGGAACACCTCAGTGATATGCCTCGTATGTGACACCTGCCTTCCGTCGATGAAGAAGGCGCCGTACATGATATCGGCGAGGTTCTCGGGAAGCCCCGGAAGCGTCATGGGCGGCAGTGGTAGGCTGTCGCTTGCAACCTTTGGTGGATGCGCAATCTTTCCACCCCTCGTAGCGATCGAGATTGACGTTGTTTTCGTGTCAGCGAACACAGTCGGCACAAAGTCTGGATAATTTTTGTAGAGCGATGGTTTTTTTGTCTTATAAAGCGTCAATGTAACAATCATGCAATTTTCTAGTGCGCTTTTCTGAAGTACCGTTAATGTTATTAACCTGCGACTAAATTAGCTCCGGATACTGTGAACAACCTTATTTTTGCAGGCTTGATATTTCACAAATTTTGGGAATATCTCGC
Source organism: Ixodes scapularis (assembly GCF_016920785.2). Taxonomy (NCBI): domain Eukaryota; kingdom Metazoa; phylum Arthropoda; class Arachnida; order Ixodida; family Ixodidae; genus Ixodes; species Ixodes scapularis. The sequence goes on along the minus strand of NW_024609836.1, from coordinate 34,876,857 downwards.
GGGCAGAAACTTTTGCCAGGAGTGGTGTGCTATATCTTCTTCACCATGGTAGTAATATATTCGCAGGATCTGTTTTTTGCGGCAATGTCTAAGTCAAGAAATTCGCAAAAAATTAAGTCGTTTACAATAGTGGGGTATGCTCATTTGCCTCCCAGGCCTTTGTAAGATCCGACGGATCAATCTCCTTCATCGCGCGAATTCACGCCGCTCTTCCATCAAGATCGAATTTCTCCGAAGGAAACCGAAAAAAAACTCGTCCTATACGCTGCCGGGTCGTAGCTGCAAAAGGCGGCGTAAATATTTTCTGCTTGTGTCAAGGGAAAGGCGAAAGAAATGGATGACGCGAGGTAGGCCCTCTCAGCAACATTGTCGTCTCTGCTCTACCTGTCAACCCAGGGTTTTGCAATACGTGGTCACCAAGACACAGAGAGAAATTTGAGGCAGTTGCCGGAACTCCGTATCCCGTCCCTGCAATCGTGACTTCAACGAACAAAATACAAATATATTTCCCATCAGATTCTGAACGAGAACTTGGAGCTCGTGTCACAAGATGTCCTCCATTCACTCACAGATACGCAATGCGTGAGGCGGAGCACATTTCGGTTATCGTGGACGAGACAGTAGACATTTTTGACAAAGAACAACTCTCAGTTTGTTTTTGGGTAGTTACAGAGAGGTTTGAAGTCCAGAAGTTGTTTTTGCTGTTTCTTTAGCACAGTTGACACTACAGCCAGCGAGCCTCTTGTCTGTTCTAAAAGATATTCTTTGTAGATTTAACTTGCAAGTGCCGCGGCCAGTGCTATGACGGAGCAGCAAACATAGGAGGGAACCATAGAAAGTAGAAGCCCTCATGCAAGAAGAACCACGGGCGCTGTATGTACACTGCCTGGCGCACGTCCTCAACTTGGCCTTGCAGCGGACGTCATCCAGAAAATAGACATGTGTCGTGACTTTTTGTACGTTGTCACCGAACTGATAAACTTCGTGGCCTGCACGCCAAAGAGCACGGCTCTCTTCAAAACCTTCGGAGGGAGGAGGATGTGAACTTGCGAAAATTTTGTCCCACAAGGTGGACGTTAAAGGCCGCTTCCCTGCGGTCAGTTCTTTTAAATTATGAAAGTCTTATCACATGTTGCGGGAGACAGCATATAAAGAGCGAAATGAGGCTGGAGCGAAAGCAAGCGGGCTTCTAAAAATGCTCCCCAAGTTTGACACATTTTTCGCACTCAAGCTTCTTACGATGGTATTTTCACGGATGGAAGCCCTGAACACCGCCTTGCAGAAAAGGACGCTCAGATTTCACGAAGCAGAGAAAATGGTGAAAGCCGTCAACGAAAGCATCACTGAACTGCGGCAGATCTTTTCCCGCTTTTGGGAGGAAGCATTGGAAGAGGCAGATAAGTTGGACGTTGAGGATCCTTATGTTATTGTTGTCAGGCAAAAAAAGACCCCACGTCGTTATGCGGAAGATTCTGCTGCTCGTGTATTTCCATCGGCGATGGACATGTACCACCGGTGGTACAACGAAGTGCTTGACCCCGTGCTGTCTTCACTGTGGAACAGGTATCCGCCTGGCGTCTGGCAACATATGGCCCCCACATCGAGCAGTTTGTCGCAGAAAATTAAGATCTCACGTATGTCACGAAATTCCACGGGGACGATCTAGAACCAGGACGCCTGTTGCTACAGAGACATGCTGATGGATATTGTAAAGCATCACAACTCTGCTCACCTACAGACATTCCCCGACGTAGTGCAAGTATTTTCGGGCGACAAAGGAATCTTTTGCTGGAAATGGCGAAGTTAATTAAAATTGCGTTGGCCATACCAGTCACGTCAAGCACCTCAGAGAGGTCATTCTTTTGTCTGCGGCGACTCAAAAGCTATTTACCGTCGACGATGGAGCAGACTCGACTGAATCACCTGGCACTTCTTGACATTCAAAAGAGCTCTCCCGCAAAGTAAATTTAAATGACGCCGCCGACAAATTCATTAACAGATAAACTGTACGAATGAACATGTTCTCCACATCAGCGAAATCCTCACGGACTTTCTGATGCGGCATTAGGCAATAAAGTGTTTGTTGTCCGCAGCGTTTGTTTTTTTGTTTTTTTTTTTTTGTATTACTCTTTACCGATGATGTTACATATATAATGCACAGGCCGCTTAGTAATGCAGCTGAAGCAGTTTACGTTTTTGTTTAATTCCCCAGAAAGATAAATGCAGAACATTTGCAGGTAGTCAAATTATGCCAGTGTATTGCTTAATTTTATATTATTACTTCTAGTCAAAAATTACGCCGTCGTGCAATGTAAAAGGATGACCCATAAATTGGGTATAGAAATTGTGATATCTTCTGCAATGTGTGTACATATGTGATATGTCTTTTTGTGACTTTAATCTTTCTCCGAAAAAGGTTCCATGATCTGTATTCGATGTATGTGTAGTGAGGCCTTCAATGTTGAAGAAATAAGAGCTCCCTCATACACACAAAGCAATGGTGTATTGGTTAGGCTGTTACTTTGTCTATTTTCTCGGAGAGATAGTGCATCCAGCCTCTGCTGCGTCGCGCAATGACAGCACAGCAGAGGTTGGTTGCACTATCTATCCACGGGGCGCGGTGCCGCCCGGGCTGAGATGCGCTCCGATAGCAAACCGAAACCTAAAAACACGTCGATTTTGTGCGGTTTTTCAGAAAGCCGTAAGATGCTTCGCGTGCCTTCTATCGTTCTGCAATTTGTTGATTTACTGTTTTTCTATCATGCTTGTAATGTATCCCGGGCGGAGCTCAAGCCACGACACCGAGGAGCGTCCAGGGGGGCTAAGCTCGGCGCGGCGAGATCGAGGCGAGTTCTCCGCCAAACTCGCCGACCGCCGCGATTGGTCGGCGCCGTGCATGACGACACGCGCCAACACTCCCTAGATCGTGACGTTAAACGGAGGGTTTGAGGCGGTCGGAGAGTTGCATATTCGGAACTCGCGGCGAGATGCGGTGACGTCACTGTGACGTGGCAGAAGCCACCGCGGATAGGAAAAGCTTGCCGGCTCCGATCTAGGCGAGTTTGGGCGAGTTGGGCGCGAGATCAGGGAGAAGCGTTCAAAATGGCAGCGTTTTCGTTCGTGTTTTGCCGTCGGCAGGTATTTAAGCCCCGCCAATGAGTTTGACATGGACGACGTTGATTTTAAACAAAACTATCGCCTCTCGAAAGACGTGGTAAGGTGGCTGTGCGATGAACTGCGTGGCGAACCGGGCTTGAGGCGATGGAGCCGTGAATGAACCGTCGCCCCCGTCGTGAATCCTACATCCAAATTCTACAAAGTGAATCCTAGAAACAAATGTGTTTTTACGGCAATCTGCAACCAGGAACGCAATTTACCATTACCTACAGGCTTTTACAATTATTTTGATGGGTTGCTGTGCTGCGTAGATGCAAGATAAACGCACTTGATAAAATTCAAACTAAAAGAGATGATTGAAGAAAAGCAATATACATGAATGGCGCAGACTAACAACTGTGTAATTTCTTTCTCATCTTTCTTCTTCCACACCGTATTTTGACAAACAAATTGACGGTTAGTTATTTATACAACAGGAGAACATGCCAGAACATTGTGACATTGTCACCTACTGTAGATAAGCAATTTAGCCAGTGCAGTATGACTGCTAGCCTAGGGTCTTTAACGTGCACCACGTAGCAGTGATACACGACCGCATGCCGGTACGATGCTCATCAACATCGAAAAGGGCAGCGGTGGGGGTGAATCCACGATCCTGGGTTCTGCAGCGCGAGCTTTCGCTCCACGCGCACCCTTATCTGAAAAAAAAAAAAAAATATTGTGGCTGTGTGGCGGTGTGGAAGGAGAAAGATGAGAAAGAAATTACACAGTTGTTAGTCTGCGCCATTCCTGTATGTTGTTTTTCGTCTATACTCTGCTTTAGTTTATATCTTTATCAAGAGCGTTTTTCTTGCATCTACGTGGCGCAGCAAACCATCACAATGTCTAGTCAACTAGCCCACATCCAAGCAATGTTTGTATAATTAGCATCCCTGCTATTACCTATTCTTATTTGTCATTTACGATTTAAATAAAACAAAAAACCCTTCACTGCCGAGCGTAGGGAAAAATCGGAGCTACGCTGGGGAACTCGCCGCCGCCGGGGGGGTCGGAAATGTAAGAGGGGGAGTGGAAAACTCGCCGGGGCGGAGTCAAAAGAAGCTCCTCCCCTCCCTCGTGACGTGGCATCGGAGAGATTCCCGCCGGAGGCGAGCTTAGCCCCCCAGGTCCGTGCTCTTGAAAAGCGCGGGATAAGCGTGAGTGCCCGGTGACGCCATCTCTTGGCCGCCAGCTGATACATGACACTTCCCCCTCACTTGGCTGAGAACCCGAATCTTTCTGGCGGCCGTCGCACGCGAGTGCTGGTGCGTATGATCGGCTGGGTGGATCATGAAGGTCCTGTAGGTTGTGTAGGAGCAGTAGCCGGCCCTTGAGGGGTGATTGACACCTCACAAGGCTCCATGGCCAAGTCCCACACAGGTGAAGGTGTAGTAGTCGTTCTGCGCGGTGGCATGGAACTTCTAGGTCGTATATGTTCCATATGTCGCCGTGTCTGCCCCTGATCGGTGTCGATCATCCACGACCGAGGGCCGATGCGTCTAGTGATGGCACCCGCCATCCATGTTCGTCCACTTGAAAACTTGCGAATCCACACTGCTTGTCCCACCAAAAATGCTTCCGGGACTGTCGAACTCGTGGGTTCATAGTTGGGTCCGTGGAGGAGTCTCTCGAGCGGAGACGGCAACTCTCGGCCAAGTAGCATCCACGCGGGAGTTTTTCCCGTCGCTGTGTACGGTAGTGTGCTGCTTGTATAAAAAGCGTGCCAACGTACAGTCCAACGTGCCTTTTCCGCCCTTCGCCAACGCCTTCTTTAACTGCTGGACCATTCGTTCAGCTTGGCCGTTAGTTGCAGGGTGATAAGGGGCGCTGGTGACCGCTGCGATGCCGTTGGAGGAGTAAAATCTCTTAATTTCTTCCGATACAAAGGCGCTCCCGTTGTCGGACATTACTTTCCGTGGTATGCCAAAGGTTGCAAACACGCTGCGCAGTTCTGAAATAACCGTAGATGACACCATATTCCGAACTGCGCGAACTTCTAGCCATTTGGAATACGCGTCAACAATTATAAGGTAGACTTGCCCCTCGATCGGCCCGGCAGAATCTAGATGGATGGTGTCCCATGGTGCCGTAGGTCTTTCCCAGGTTAGGTTCTCGGTCTTTGGTACTGCTCTCTGGTTCACTTGGCATGTGTCACATTGAGCTACACAGAGTTCAATCTCTTTGTCGATCCCAGGCCACCACAAGTAGCTCCGACCGTATGCTTTCATGGCAACGATGCCCCGGTGCCCCGCATGTAGAAGTGCTATGGCCTCAGATCTCATTGACGCGGGAATTACCACGCGCGATCCCCAGATGAGACAACCACGATGAATTGACAATTCTGCTGCCTTGAGCTTGTATGCGACGAAGCGATCACCGTCCAGCTTTTTCACTTCGCCATGTTTGACCGCTTGGAACACCTTAGCGAGTATGGAATCCTCTGCTGTGTTGTCCGCCAGTTCTGTTGCAGTCATGGGAGGTTTCGTGAGCGCTTCCAACATCAAGACATCGCCTGGAGGATGTTGCTCGTCCTCAGTTTCTGGCAATGGCAGTCTGCTTAAGGCATCGGCGTTTTGATTCTGTTTTCCTGCCCTGTAGATCAAATTATAATCGTAAGCTGTCAGCTTAACACATCAGCGTGTCATCCGTGGCGAAAGCACAGTTCGTACTGGAGATTTTTGGCCCATGATCCCCAACAGCGGTTGATGGTCTGTTGTAATCGTCACGTGACGTCCCGCGACGTAGCGATGAAATCGGTCCATGGCGAAAACAATTGCCAGCCCCTCACGATCCAACTGTGAGTAATTCTTTTCGGCTTTGCCGAGCGTTGTCGAGGTGAAAACGATTGGAGCTTCGTTGCCATCGGCATCGAGCTGAGCTAATACCGCCCCCAGTGGCGTACCAACTTGTTTTTGAGTGGGGGGGCAAACCAGGCACCCTGCTACCCCCCCCCCCCCCCCGCCCCTCGGGGCCGGCGGACACTGAAATTTGTTTTTATTAGGGAGGTAGTTTCTATCTACCAACGTTTTTCTAAGCACTGAGGTGAAGACAAGCTTTTACACACTACATAGTAATGGTGGGATGATGACATCTGCGTTTTGAGGAGTATTCGTTTTTAATTTTTACTCGAAACAGCAATTAGGATTTTGAGCGTTTATTAGAGAACAGGATATTACTGATGATCAGATGAACACTTGCACGCGGTTTAGATTGTTTTATTGTTGTTTTTGGGTGGTCTCCAGCACGAGCGCAGCGCTTCCACTTGCCCGTCGGCTCCGCGTCAAGTCAGCGATCTCACACTACAAATTCTACGACAGAAGAACACACGCTCAGGTTTTTTGGTTTGTGGGCAAAATGTTCTTTGTTTTAGGTACTCAGGCTTGGTATACTTCGAAAACCAGAGATGATCGATGTAAAACAGAATGAGGCCTGTTCGTACTAAGCGCAAAACACGCTCACCCTCCGCCTTGCAGCGTCGGATGTCGTCAAATATAGGCGCATTCATTATCAAAATATAGTCGAACGTAAATAACCCTGCGCTTGCATGTTTGCCTCCTTTCGCGAAACAGAAAGAGGACAAGACAACCCTCCACACCCGATGCGTCGCCCTGTTTCCGCCGGCACAAAGAAAGCCGTTTAACGTGCCGCCCTTGGAGCGTTGTGTAATGAGTGTGCACCCATACTGAGCAGCTCCGGTAGCCGTCAGCCATTCTTCAGATACTCTTACAAAAGGCATCCAATGTTTTCCTTTGAGCTCAAACAACCATATTACTGACGACAGAACATAAGCAAGGTAAAGGAATCACGAAAAGACAAAAATCAGAAGTTACCAGCTATAAACAACACTTACTTGGAGCAATCAGATTCCGAGACAGCAGCACCGACGCGATGATCTAGGCGTTGGGACCGAGAGGTTCACCCCGTTGGTGGAAGACGGCTCGGGATGGGAGCAGGATATAGAAGCAGTACTTCTGGAGAGCCCCGCGTCTCGATATAGACACTGCTTAATTACATGTGTACAGTGGTAACGTCAACATCGAAGAGCACATTTCGACGGAGCTCGTTGCTCCTTTTTAATCAGTCTACTTAACCCAGGTCACCAGCTAGGGACTTTAGGGGAGCCAATCGACAGCCTATGTGGGCAAGAGTACAGCTTAGAGCAGTCAGGCTCCGCCCCCATCACTTCCGAAAATACACTCTCGCAGGCGCAGACAAGTAGATGCGTCAAGGACGCGTGGTTCCCCGATGCCGTCGAAATTTGGGAAAAGCGCACGCTGACCTTGTCGGGGGGGGGGGGGGGGGGGGGGGGGGGGGGGGGGGGGGGGGGGGGGGATAAAAGCACTCATCGAGTGGGCCAGCAGCGAGGTCGAGACGAGCCGGTTTCTTCAGTGTTCCTTTGCACAGGCTGTCCAGACCAGGGTGTCGAACCGGAACCGAACCGAACCGAAAACCGGAACAGAACCGTTATTTTTAGCCGAACCGGAACTGAACCGAACCGAGAGCTTCGGCGCCATCTTGGAACTGAACCGGAACTGAACCAAAAAAAAATATAACGGTAACCGGTTCAAAACGGTTCAAGGTAACTTATTTTTTTATTTTTTGTTGGTATCACCAAAATGAACATATGAAAATAAAATATTGGCGGCTGTATTTCTATCTATTGATGAAATTGTCATATACAGAATTGCAACGTGGGGTAAATTGTGGATTCTCCTGGTGCTTTTGTATTGGCGCTATGATTAACCATGTGTCACGTTGTCACGTGACGTCATGGTGTCAATACATATTGTCAAGTAATGTCACGTGACGTCACGTGACTCACTGCAACTCAATTTAATTTGAGGAAGTCACTAGATGTATCAGATTTGTTGACAGCATGACGTAACATGACATCACGATTTCGCTCCGAGAGTCACGTGATACGGTGAGGTAAGCGATTTTCATAACCCCTAGTCGAGTGCTGGGGTTCAGGACAATCAGCATCGGCAAATATTCGGATAACGGCTCATGTCAAATAAATATGATAATCAATAGCCCAACTCTAACAATATCTGAAGCTCAGCCCAAGCCTTTGCTTTCCAAACCCTAGCCGCCTAGGGCATGACTATGATGAAGACTGACGGTATATAATTAGTGTCAGATCACGTAGTCGCTTGTTCAAATTGCGAGTTCAGGAGGGGATCGACAGCTGTCTCTTTCCTTTAATTTTTCTGCATCTGCTATTGCGCGGAAAGGAAAACCAATGGATGTTTTCGCGAGCCATCAACGTCAGTGGTTACTTCTTAACAGTATTTATTGAAAGTAGAAAAAAATGTTGCAAGACCAATTTTACACCGTTGAGGCAGTCAAAAATGTGTTTGTTGTTGCTGAACTGCATCCGAAAGATGTCCCCGAGAATCGAAGTATTGAAATGACTAAATGCGACTTATTAACATGACGTTACATAGAACTACATGTGTGTTCGGAAGGAATACCTAAAAAAAAAAAAGATTTTAGTGACCTCAGAGGGACGGCCGAACGTTGGCAGTCGCCGTAAGTCTTACACGAGCGTGGTTCTCAAGTTACTGCCCAAGTTCCGACCCCCTCTAAAAAAAGGTTTCTATACATCACTAAATTCTACTCTGGATCACTCTCTAACATTAATAACTGACTGAACTTGGCTTCGCTCTTTTTTCTAGAGAATGGCAGTGGCCAAAAAATTAGAGAAATATTAGCATCGTTCATTCGCTCAACTCGGAGCCAGAAGCGGCCACGTGGCCTGGTGCCTGTCTTATGCCGCCAACGTTAATCATACCCCCGCGCTGGGGTTCGAAAGGAAGAAAATGTGTGTTGAGCTCCAGGCATTGTTAGTGTTCGGGCATTCTCATTACCGCAGTGGTTGGACACGAGCCACTACCCAAGTGTCCGCCGAGGCATTGCTTGTTACGAGCCGATGTACAGTGCTCACGTAGTTCTCCTGTCCAATCCATGAGCCGCGCTCGACTGTCGTCAGGCGGGTGGGTTTGATCCCACGATTACGACATCAATCTTTGCGGAGGCAAGACTAAGAGAAATAGTCTGATTTCAGCCTCGCGATTTCACCGCGACAAAGAAGCTTCTGAATCAGTGGCGGCCTGTGCGAGTATACTTGGGTCAGACTAGGACCAGTACGCTTCGGAAAAGTCATGAACATTCCAACCCGATACCCCTTTAAACTTCACGGGATGCAAAATAAAAGCAATGAAGAGTTGCTTTTAACAAGTGACAACTAAAATTGTCGAATTAGCACACACGAACGGAGGAGGCAATTTTTCAGGAATACTATCAGCCTTCTCACTCCGGTGTAGAGAAGTAAGACCAGCGAAGCTGTACTATGGTGGGAATGAAGTAATGGCCGGCCGCAATTCGGCAAGCCAGAGTGGAAAAGCTGTAGGGGTGGCCACCATCTATGCGTGACGGCGGCAACCAGACAACCAGGAAGCCGGTTGTCTGGTTCCCGTCGTCACTTATAGATGTCGGTAGCTGTCCAGAGTTTAGTGTCATCATTTGTTTGCTGACGGGCACGATACTGGGGAAACTAGCCCTTAACAGCTCCACTGTAAAAAGAAGTGTGTTTGTGTGTGTGTGTGTGTGCGTGCGTGTGTGTGTGCGGGGGGAGAGGGGTTAATTTTAAAAACCTACTGTGTTGTAAAGGTTCCTCTTCCCCGCATCTTTGGCTCAGACCAAAAAGCATAACCCCGGAAACTACTTTGTGTGCAAAAACGCTCTTGCCAAAAAGCACATTTTTGTCGTTCCAGACGCTCGCGCCGTTCCTCACGACGATGCACTAAGAAAAATAATACGTGCCTTTAAATACTCGGCTTTCACTGAGCTTGAACCTCCTGCAGCGTGCATTTTGAACCATCGAATTCGATTTTCTCAACAAGAAGAAATCACAATGACCACCAGCCTATAGTGTGATGACGTCACGTTCATTCCATGTTAAGCAGTTCAGCTCTCTGGTGAAATGTGATGTTGGCAACACTAGCAATAGATGACCGAATCGTAAAGTTGTGCAGTTTTTAAAGCAGTCTCGCGATGATATATGGCAGCCTAGAGAAATGTTAGAGCGCATGACTATTCAAGCATAGGGTTCTAAAGTGAGGGCCCAAAACAAGTGCAGCTAAAACCGAATATAACATGAGCCTCCCGAGTCAGCATTTCGCGGATTTTCGAGCTCATGGAAGCTGATGAAATCTGATTTATACTAAAATTTTAAAAATCTTTGGCTGTCCTTCGCCCTATTTATGTAAAATTATAAATTTCATTGCGTGCATCATTACGCATCTCTTTTTGCAGTGAGGCGTTCTGTAAGGGATTATTTAGAAAAATAACATTAATGACCTCTCTTTTTTTTAACATGTTTGTGTATTTGACTTCCAATCTATAATGTGAGCACAGAGCCCCTTTTGGCGTACCCTGCGATACGATGTTTCACACTGCCAATCAGCAAACAGAAAGACACGTTTACGCAGACTCCACAGATAGCGTAGTTTCAACTTTCAAGTAACGTCCTTCCGCGTCGGTGTCAAGCGCTTATGTGAACTTTATAAAGTAAAATTTATTGTTAGTTATAAACATATATTTAATTACTTACTGGATATTTTACAACATAAATAAGTGGCCGACCACCTTAAACCAATGCACCCCAAATCGTCTGAAAAATGTTCTGCCAATCTTTTCCGGCGTTTTTATCGTCGACAGGCACGTTTTAAGTGATATGGGAGAGCCTTACACACATTCCTTATTTTGAAGCTAATTTAAACAACTATATGTTCCTCACAGATATAACTTCTCAAACTTATAGAAGTCTGCTATTGCCTCTTTTATGTGGTGAACATTACTTTTATGTGCCTGTGGGCTGGACAAAAACAAAGTAAACAAGGGCGCGCGGCGGAACTATGACGATTACGCCCGCAAACCGTCAGAAAGTGTCCAATTAACTAGCTGCCATGTCGAGTAGAGCGTGAAATACTAATGCGTTTTACTTAACCAAAAATAATCTTGGAGGACGCTTAGGCTTCGCCTTTAAAAGTGGAACTCGATAACCTTAACGGGCCTCGTTTGCATCGCATTCTCATTTGCCACGAAAGCGTGCCTCGCGTGGCCTAGTCAAAAGCGTCTGACTCGCAACCGAAAGGTCGTGGTTTCAAATCCCGCATAAAATTTTTAATTTTTTCTTTAAGGCATAGGAATTACTTTAAGAAGTGAAATCATGTGAAACATACGGCGACCTTTAATTCGCATTACATGTCATGTTTTAATCACTCTCATTCCACGCGTGATATCGCGTTTTACATGAACATTGTGAGTTGTTTGAAATTCTTGCGCGAGGGCATGTAGCTCTGACGTCATCGCCTTATCGACCAATCAAAATTTTCTAGTCACGCTACCGACATCGGCTTTTCTGCGACATCAGCTTCCTAACGCTATCGCGTTAAAGTCATCAATTAGAAAGGGTGATGCTCATTTGCAAATTAAATTGACCCGGCATCTTGTCAAGAACAAACCTCAACAGCCAGGCTATGCCAGCTTCTCCTGTGCTATAAGAAAATGTTCACTTGGACAAGCGCTATTTTTGGCCAGATTCGATCTGAGTGCATGACTAGTCCTATGAATGCGGTGCTGAGTATGAACAATGTTTGGTTAGAACAACAAGCATTTTGATTGCCGCTCGGTGTTTCTACACAAAAATGTCTGAAAGGAATTATTTAAAACTTTTGTGACATTTTGAAAATTTCATTGCTTTTAGCTCAGTTGTGTCGTCATCTTATACGTATATATTGTAAAGCGTATTTCGTAAACCATATCTCGTAATATATATGGCCACGAGGGGCTAATATTTAATTTTATGTGATGTATTTAATTCTCTTGGTTCAAAGACACAATCACGATTTCACTTTTAATACTGCGACACAACGTTGTACCAATCAAGTTGTACCACGGGTATTTTAGGCGACGTACCACATTTCGCGACAATATGTTATACCGTGTAAATAAATCAGCTTGAACTTAAGAATTTTACTTAAACACAAAGAAAGGACAAGCAAATACAGTATAGTTTTAAATTTCAAGCTGATCGATTTACAGGTATGTACCAACAAGCTCAACTCTTCCCTCTTGTATTTAAACATTTTGATTCAGGTAAAATATATGTTACTGGTAAACAAAAGGATGTTGAGTCACATGAACACGACCTTATGTAAGTTAATGTAGATTTTCTGCTACTCCTGCGTCAAAATTAAATAATTGAATTTCATATTTTGGTATCTAAAAACAAAAGTAAATTGCACGGACGATCGAAGAAACTATATAGTTAATCGTTTCACGGCATAAATATTGTCTATTGATAGAACAACGCGGAAAATATATTTTCAATTTAGCGGTTCAAACCGGTTCGAACCGGTTCGAACCGGTTTGAACCGTTATTTTTTGCTCCCCGGAACTGAACCGGAACCGAACCGAAAGCCGTGAACCCGAACCGAAACCGAACGGATAAAAATTTCGGTTCGACACTCTGGTCCAGACGACGCGGAGCCGCTAGGATAATCCCTAAATTGTTGGGATTTCCATTTCCTCATCCTATGGAAACTCGAGCCGCCACCTTTCGGATTCTTGGCTTAGGCGGCACGAGGTGACAGAGCGCTCTTCCGAACGCTACTCTGCCAAATCCCTTGGGCGCCACCGGCCAGTGCTTGCCCGTCCTATTGTACTCCCTGAATTTTTCTTAAGTTCTTAAATTAGGCGGCGGTCTGGAGAAGAGACACCACGTCGTAGGGCGAACTTGTCAGGCAAGAGCGGCAATCCTCAGCGAAAGACCAACATGATGCCGTGTGGTGCACTGGTCAATAGGTTTTCAGCAGCAAGCTTCCTTGTCGCGGCATTACGTATAGGGTTCGAGTTAATAAGTTCAATACATACTCTTTGTCACTATCCGGTATTAACGTGACATCTATGCACAGGCCCACACTACGGTATGACGTCACGTGCAAGCCATGTATCAGAAGTGGCCAAACTTCAGCTCGCGAGCCGCGTAGGGCTCTTAATTCTCCCGCTGCGCGGGTCTAATGATATGATGGCTCTCAAATTACAATAGTTGGAGCCAAACTCTAAGCTTGTCATAAAAACAGCACACTAAGAAACAGGTACAAAATATGACATACAAAATGACTGGGCTGAAGCCGTGGTTTCCGTTGCTGGTAAGCATATCAAAATAATATTTAATGGTCAGTTTTTAATATTGGTAGGTTTTTCAAGCCTCTCGGCCTGCTAGGTTCAGGCAGGGTTAGTTTCTGAGCGGAAAATTTTGCTCAAATTGGTCTCTGACTCTGAGCTACTTTTGTTAATCGTCATTTTTCGTAAAATGCAATGCAGCTGCCTTATGAAACAAGGACTGTAAAGTTGAAAGTTGTATCTAGCGGCATATCGCATCCTTTTTATTCCGCTTGATAAAAACGTCTGGGTGGCAAGAATTGAAAGTATATAGGCACCAATCAGGTACGAACCACAAGGTAGCTCCGAAAGCATGTGAAAGTGATGATATTCTCATATCCCGCCCCCCCCCCCCCCTTTCTTGAGCACTGTCAGTTTCGCCCCCCCCCCCCCCCCCCCCTTGACAATAATGGCAGCTGCTTTTCCTTGGCAATGCACTCCAAGCTACAGACGACCATGAGCGCGCGCCCAGGGCGCCGATCAGGCACGTAGCCAGGATTTTGTTTAGGGGGGGGGGGGGGGGGGGGGGCGGCGGCCATGGCAAAATGCTGTATGATGGGGAGGGAGAGAGGAGGCCCCATCAAAATGGAAAATTTCGGCGAGGGGGGGGGGGGGGGCGAAGAGCAGGCCCCATGCCCCCCCCCTTCCCCCCCGCCACCCCCTGGATACGTGCCTGGCGCCGATCATATCCAACGTTGCTATACCCCGTTTACCCGTACAGCGCAGCGGAGGCAAAAAGCGTGAACTGGGCGTACACGTCTCGAAGCTGCGATCTCGTGCTTAATAGTGAATGGAGTGCAGGAGCGATCAAACATATGTGTGTGCTCTGTTTGGTTCTTTTAATATGGCAAGAAATGTGTCCCTGAGTACGGGACCGACGAAAAAAAACAGCCTTACCACTTTTCCTAGTTACTGTTACATTTTTCTCAGAAAGGACCTCCACTATTTCAGGGGGGGGGGGGGGGGGGGCAAAACACATACCTTGCCCCCCCACTCTGAGAAGTGGGGGGGCAAGCGCCCCCCTTGCCCCCCCGGTTGATACGCCCATGACCGCCCCCACGCCGAACAATTTTTTTTATTTAAACCATGCCCTTAAACACAATGTTTAAAAAGTTAGTTACGCAAAAATAATTAACAACTTAATTATCCCGGACTTTAATCATTCTCCTAAATGGGCCCCTGGCCCAGGACCAAAACGCCACAAGCCTTTTTTTTTGTTGCGATGAGTAGTTTTCGCAGGAGCGATTTGGCCTGCGTTCTCTGAAACACCCAGTATATATATCTTAACAGGTTTGTTTAAAAAAATCCGTGAAAGTTACACTTATGCGGTTTGCGCAGGAGAGTTATGCGGCCAGTGGGACATAGTATAGGGGGCTAATCGTAACAATCAGTAGGGTAAATAATTAAAATGCGTTAATTAAATTTATAATAATGAAAATAGACTAATGGTTCTAATTAGAAACTTGCTCAACAGGACCGCGGCCGCAAAAATTCACTTCGATAAGGAACGAAAACCTAGAGACGCGCCGGTCTTATATCTTCATAAAAAAGCACGAGGTGCAGCTAAGCACTTCTTATGAGTTGTGGATGCGAAAGCATGCAAGCCGCTCGTTCGCTCCCTTTTTGGTGTAGATCCCTGAGGCGGCGCCATTTCGTCGGTGTTCAGACGAGCAGAAGCACCGCCGACGATGTAGATGCTGGATGCGGCGCCATGTTCGTCGACGACGAGACGGCGGTCGGGGAAACTGACGCGCAGCGCCAGTTTCAACGGCCCGCCACCCCACGGCGCTGCGTGTCCGGCCATTGGGAGCTTCGTCGACGAGCGTCGGCCAATGGGACCAAAGTGTAAAGGGTGCCGTTAGCTAGCTTTGCGTGTGGTTTCATAGCTGGGAGCTGGCGAGGATTTAAGAGCCGTTTGGTGCGGTTTCAAAGCTGATCACGTCAACTCGCTTCATGAGACAGTTAATGCTTTCGCATTAAAAAGAGTTGATTAAGTTGTTTTCGATGACGCTCAGCAAGTTTCTATTTGGGACCATATGTATATTTTCATTAATTAAAAAGTTAATTAACGAATTTTAATTAATTAGCCGACTAATCGTTACGATTAGTCTCTTAAACTATGTCGCCCTAGCCGTATAACTCACCTGCACAGACCGCACAAGTGTAACTTTCACGACTCTATTTTTTTTTTAGCAAATCTGTTAAGTTTAAAAAATGTGTGTGGGGAGGAGGGAGGGGGGGGGGGGGGCGTCCGTGTCAACCTTCCTAGGGGCCCACGGGGTGGTAAAATGGGCCAGGAGCTCGTCCAGTGACTCTCGACAATGAGTCTCACTGCCCGGCGCCGGCTGTGGGAAAGACCCGTGGGCAGGTCCACGAGTTCGGCGACGCAGCAAGCAACTGTAAGCCAAGAGGCCGAGAAGCGAGGGACTACTTTTCGTCTTCGCCAAAAGGCTGAGAAGCCATACTGCACTTGACCTTAGCCGAAAGGCCGAGAAGCGATCGATGTCTGCGTCGACCATTGCTATCCAATACACGTTTCAATTAGTGATGGGACGAATCACCGGAGATTTGGATTCGGACAGATTCGGAAATTTCCGAACTTTCCGCGACGAATATTCGGCAGATTCGTCGCTGGTTGCAGATGGCAGCGTGAACCTTGTCGTAAACCTCGCGAATGCGGCCAGATGCTTTTTTCTAGGTATTGTTTCGAATATAACTAGATTTCGTCTTGTTTATTTCAACGTATGGCATGTACTGTACTGTTATTCTAAACCCTGGCACGCGCCCATTTCCAGCAAGTATTGGTCGAGCTGAGCTGATCGGTGTGGTTGACGTAGGCCTAACGAATGCACGGTTTCGGTGTCTGTGCGGTTTCGGCGGCATGGGCGTCGGCAGGGGGGTGCAAAAGGGGGCAGTTGCCCCCCCTTACTTACCCAGCTCTCTCGTCGTCGTCTGACATCGAGCCATAACTTTCCTAGCAAGCGGAGAAACCGAAAGCAATCCTAAAAATAAAATCCACGCACTTTCGTTTCCTTTGCATCCTTCAGCAATAAATACAAAAAAGAATAAGTTCTCCTCTCAATTCATCGCCTAGCTGGCAACCAGCCGCGCCCAGCTGAAAAAAAAAAAAAAAAAAAAGCACAGGGATGGGCATCCACGGACCACTTCCGAGAACATCGCAGTCCTGAGTTGTCAAGAATCACAGACATTCGGGTGAAAGTCGGTAATAGGCCCCCAAAACAGAGCGTCTTCTACACAGAGCGGAATTCTTCCAAAAAGCCCAACAGAAGAAATCGGCGTAGCTATGAGCTGGAGATAGTCCGCGCTCCCCCTACGCTTCGTGCCCGTCGTAAAACCGTGAGCAGTGGAGCGAGCCGGGGGCGGGGGGGGGGGGGGGGGGGGGGGGGTTCGATTCCTTAAACAGAGCGCTGCTCACGCCAGTGCTTTGTTTTGTATATGTGCCTTTGGGTTTTTCTTGTCCTTTTTCCGTAGTATGTTGTGGTCATGGGAAAGGAGAAGAGGGGGGACAAAATCGGGGCCAGGCGTCCTCTTTCGGACAATGCAGTTCTGCGAAACTCTGTCCGCACCATGTCAACAACGATGCTCCCCAGGGCCATAACTCAAGCGGGAGAGGCGTGTCGGACCGTCCTCGTTGACACCTTCGTGTTCACACACGTGACACTGTCAAATATCTGTGACAGAGGGACACACTTTGCTTTTGCTGGCTCTCTCTTCCTGGCCCAGTTGCTAGAAAGAGCCACAATCCGCACCCAATCCCTCTTCTTTTTTTATATAACCGCGGGCTGATATGAGGGGTCAGAAGTGAAAATGGACATCAGAAGCTTTTTTAAACGGAAAGCTGACAGTGTTAATGACAATAAATCTTGTGCAACGAAGAAGCACGTGACCTCCGAGCCGTGTCATGACCCGGAATCTATCGATGCACCTGCTGTTTCCGTCACTCCTGATCATGCTCCGGCTTTAAAGAACCAACTGGACATTGGCTTTGCCCTCAACTCGACTCTCACAGGTATGTCAAACTCGTCTTTAACTGAGTGTTCATGCAAAGCTGAGCTTGATCAGATATATAAAAAGTGAAAGCCGTTTACAACTCTCTGTAACGCCGAATTGGAGCGCAGCTCTTGAGTAGGAGGAGGGAAGGGTACTGAGGGGAGGTTATATTCCTCCTCCTCCCTCGTGATCATGCCTGCTAGTCCTCCTCCCCTCCTCCTCCCCCTCCCCCCCCCCTCCCTGTCCTTCACCGCCTCCTCGTCCTTCAAGCTCCTTCCGTCGCCTCGCCTCTGTTTCCTCGTCTCTCCTCCGCCTCCTCCTCCACCTTCGTACTCCTTTCCTTCTTGCCGCTCAAGAGCGGTCGGAAACAGGGACAAGAGATAAGAGCCTTTTAAAATAATTTTTCCGAGAAATGAAAATTCGGATTCGTCCGCCCTGCTCATCCTCCCTGCTTTCCTGCGTTCTCCTCTTCCCCTCGCGGGGGCCACGTGATCTCGGGGGGGGGGGGGGGGGGGAGGGGAGGGGGTAGTTGCGTGACCCTCCCGAGTCCACGTGACCCCCCTCTGAAGTCACGTGACCTCCTCCCCCCGAGGTAACGTAACCCCGGGGGGTGACTCCCCTCCCCCCGCCGAAGTCACGTGACGCCCCGCCCAAGGTCATGTGACCCCCTCCCCCCGAGGTCACTTGACAACCCCGGACTGCCCTCCTCCTCCTCCCCCTCCTCCCCCTCCCCCCTTCTCCTCCTCGCCCCCCAAGGTCATGTGACCCCCTCCCCCCGAGGTCACGTGACCCCCTCGGACCATACTACATAATGGGAGGAGGGGAGGAGGAGGGAGAGGAGGAGGAGAGGGAAGAGGAGGAGGGGAGGAGGCGGAGGAGGAGGAGGGGGAGGGGTGCGGTTACGCCGACGCCGACGCCGACGCCGCTCAGGCTGGAAACGGGCCCCTAAGAGCTGCGCTCTAAAAACCAAGGTAAAGATAAGAAGCAGCGGGCTAAAATTTTACTCTACTTCTGAAATGAGACAGAGCGAGCATGCATCTATAGCGAGCCCAATCAATGGCCAAATTAGGGGATGGGGGGGGGGGGGGGGTGTCCTCATTAAATGCCTGGTACATACAAGGTGTACTCGCAAATGCGGGCCCATAGAGTTATTATAATGTACGCTAGAGGTTCAAGTGGCGCTAGTGTGCTGCTGCAAATTGAAGCAGACAGCAACCAGTCTGAAATTGACTTCCGGTAACGCATTTCTATGGGAAAAAGCGAGTGCATTTTCTCGCTCTGCTTGATTATAAGAGCAAATATCACGAATATTTCGTACGTACGGGCACATTGGAACATTTTTCAGTCACGCAGACAAAATAATAGGTCAGTTACGGCGTTTTTTATTTGAAATTCGTGGCATGAAAAACGGTGCTAAAACCGCTTCGTACATGTATTTATGTGCACTGTCGGACACTGTTAGCGCGAACACGGCATCGGCGCTTTCCACCATGGGGGATATACGTATCAAACGAACGAAGGACATGTGGAAAACCAAGAGAGACGGCAAGAACTACGCAGTAACACTGGATATGTAACTCATTGTGCATGCAGGCAATCAAAATAAATTGAAAGCCACGTAATATAGTCCGATTTGCAATAAATAAGTACTGCTTTATTCTTTCTGCTCATGAATATGTGCAAAGATGCATGTTCTGGGTTCAAATCATCAACCGCGCACGCTCTAAATATTCGCAAATAGGGAAAAGTCGGAGAACAGGTGCCCGATAAAAACTGCCCGCCATAGGAGATAATAAAAAGGCACACCTTTCGCAGTCCACGTGCTTTATTTCTTACATTCGAATGTTTTTTTAACCGTCGTAAAGATGCACGACGGAGTCATTTTCATAGAGTGACCGGACGGGCATATTAGCAATATATAAGCGCCACCGCATTGCTAGCGAACCTTGAACACACTCTACATTCTTTTCGATCGTTAGTTTGCTTAGAATCGTCGCTTGTTTTTACATACCTGCCATGGAACATAGGTTTGGGCCTGAAATATAGCGAAGCTTAACATCGTTCAGTGGTAAACAAAATGCTGTAATTAAAGCAATCGCACTTTTACAATATTAATAAATGTACATACTATCCGGTACAACTGAAATAATAAAAGTTATTCATGTTATTTTCCGGCGAAGAGACAAAATGCACGCGCGTTTTCCCATAGGAGTGCACAGGAGCACCGCAAAAGTAGACTGGTTGCTGTCTGCTTCAATTTGCCTCCCGGAAGTTGCATAGACACTAGCGCCAGTTGAACCTCTAGCGTACATTATAATAACTCTATGTGCGGGCCAACTCGCTTCTGCGAAAACTACGCATCGCAAAGAAAAAAAGTTGATGCCGTAGGATTATGTGTGCCAACGGCACACACACACACGACACGACACACGCACACACACATATATATATATATATATATGTGTGTGTGCCGTAAAACCCTAATATATATATATATATATATATATATATATATATATATATATATATATATATATATATATATACATATATATATATATATATATATATATATATATATATATATATATATATATATATATATATATATATATATATATATACATACATATATATATATATATATATATATCATGAAATAAATAATGAAAAACTAATTTTCTAAAACGTCTAAAGATAGATATATATTATCTATCTATCTATCTATCTATATATATATATATATATATATATATATATTAGCGTTTTAGAAAATTAGTTTTTCATTATTTGTTTAGGAATTAACTTTGTATTAGGAACTAGCTCAGACGCCCGTCTCATTCTCGCCTGCCTCCCCCCTGGGAAAGAAGGCGGAGGCAGGCGAGAGAAAGAAGCTATACTCCGTCTCACCTTACGTCCGGACGCAGCGGACGCTACGAGCTATCCCAGCCAATCCTGCTTTGTGAACGTGGCCCGTGATACACTTTCCGCGTGTCGCTGTGCCCCTTCTCCAAGGTCACGTGAAACCCACACGGCCTTGGATTGGCCCCGCTGGGTCGTAGTAGCGCGCGCAGCACCCAGATGTCAAAGCTCAACCTTGTATTGACGTGCTCATTCGCATAGCGAGGCGTTTCTTCTCGCCGGGGCACGCGCGCGCGCGACTTTTCCCATCTTTTCTTACGAGAGGGGAGGCAGCCGAGGGCTAAACGGGCGAAACGTCTGTACCGTGGTCTCATGGCCTCCAGGATCGGCTCGCGTCACAAGTAGACTACTATGTATGAGCGCGCCGATCTCGGAGGCCGCGGTGGCCTGCACCTAGTTCCGCGTTTCGGCCACGGGAGGTCAGAACGGCTGCCGCCAAAATAACCAAAACAAGCAACAAAAAAAAAAAACAGAATTAGAGAGTGCGTTTAAAATTGAAGGGTTCTTCAAAACGTGGTAAAATGCAGGGAGTGCTTTATAAAGGGTATTGTTCATTCCTGCAACAATTTATTATGTGTGCGCGTAACTTAGACACACTGTCTTGCTATTTTATTGTGTACAGTACATATGATGCCAATACTTGCATATAAAATCTTCGTACTTTTTTTATCTCCGAGGTAATTATAAACTAAGTGGACTGTTTTGCTGTTTTGCCGCGTCATGGACTATATTCCTTACTTTTTTTCACTGTGTGTACATAACTATAGAAGTGTTTTTTTTTTTCTTACGTTGAAATTACTGATGCATAGTACTTTTTAAAGTAATTGTTTAATAAAAAAAATATTATGTGCATCTTGCAAGCTGTATTTAGCTTTTTCGTATCTTACTGTTAAACGACCTCCCCCCCCCTCCCCACCCCCCCTTGGGCGCACATGCCGAAGGGCCGTTCATTTTGCCCCCCCCCCCCCCCCCAAGACAAAATCCTGCGGACGCCCCTGTTTCGCGGTGATCGGTAAAATGTAGCGATATGCATTTTGGCTTGCTTTGAGATGCTGTCGCCCACGGGCTCACTGAAGGTATCTTATTGGCAAGGTGTGCTCATTGCCAAGGAAAGTGCGGAGGGGACGTACCAAGAGGAGACGTTCCAGGGGGGGGGGGGGGGGGGGGGGGGGGGGCGGGGGGGATGCAGCTTGTACAACCAGGTGACCAATTACTTTTCTTCTCAACTGAGAGAGGAAGCAAATGCTTTGGGTACAGTGTAGTTGGGTCACTACCAGTTCAAAAATACTCCAGAAGCCGGGCGAAGACATGATAAGTGTAATAACGAAAACGGCTTGACATAACAAAAATAACAATTTAATTAAACGTTTCGCCTCCCATGCGGGAGGCATCTTCAGTAGAGCACAGAGCGAGTGAGAGTCGCACAAAAAAGTTCGGCTATTTAGGCATAAAGTTTGCGTACACCTCCGGCAGGGGGCCACGGTTCTTGTTTACCAGCGATGAATCACTTCCGCGTTTGTCGTTCTGGATAAACCAAGATTCCAGCAGCTTCCTCGGTCCCCACCTTTGATCCCTCGCCAAGGTCGATGCCTTGTCAAAGTCAAATTGATGTCCTGACGTCCATGTGTGGTCGACGAGTTCGGACTTGAAGCGGGTGGCGTTCGTGGAATTGGCGACATCCCGTGCGTGTTCTTTTAGTCTTGTTTTTCTTTTTCGTCCCGTTTCTCCAATGTAGGAAGCGTCACATTCCTTGCACTGCACCTGGTAGATCACGCCCCTTTCTGCCTCTGGCGGGGTCGGGTCTTTTGGCTTGGAGTGTTATCTCCAAGCCAAAAGACCCGACCCCGCCAGAGGCAGAAAGGGGCGTGATCTACCAGGTGCAGTGCAAGGAATGTGACGCTTCCTACATTGGAGAAACGGGACGAAAAAGAAAAACAAGACTAAAAGAACACGCACGGGATGTCGCCAATTCCACGAACGCCACCCGCTTCAAGTCCGAACTCGTCGACCACACATGGACGTCAGGACATCAATTTGACTTTGACAAGGCATCGACCTTGGCGAGGGATCAAAGGTGGGGACCGAGGAAGCTGCTGGAATCTTGGTTTATCCAGAACGACAAACGCGGAAGTGATTCATCGCTGGTAAACAAGAACCGTGGCCCCCTGCCGGAGGTGTACGCAAACTTTATGCCTAAATAGCCGAACTTTTTTGTGCGACTCTCACTCGCTCTGTGCTCTACTGAAGATGCCTCCCGCATGGGAGGCGAAACGTTTAATTAAATTGTTATTTTTGTTATGTCAAGCCGTTTTCGTTATTACACTTATCACTACCAGTTCGGCCGGCCCTCGCGGAAGGGCCAAGCGTGGATTAGGGGCCGAGCGAACAGGAACTGCCGAGTGCGGGGGCTAGGCCGACGACTGCGAAAGGGCCGGGAGGGGTGTCAAGGCCGAAAGCGGGGGGAAGGCCGGGCACGGCGGCAAGGCTAAGGGAGGCGAAAGGGCCGAGAACGGGTGTGGGGATTAGAGCGATCAGCACACGCGTGGCTACTCCGGCGTCGCGGGAATTCGTTGAAAAGAAGACCGATAGATGGCGCGCCCTGTTTTCGCTCCTTTCTGTTTGGAGACCTGTTTGGTCTGACAAGTTTAGTCTGGAAACCTGATTTTTTTTTTTCTTTTCTTTTTTTAACGCACAGTTTATTAGCAAAACTTTCATAAGGAAAAATATGAGGGAAACCAACCCGTCCTGGGTTTTGAAACCCAGGACGGGTTGGTTTCCTTAAT
Source organism: Ixodes scapularis (assembly GCF_016920785.2). Classification (NCBI taxonomy): domain Eukaryota; kingdom Metazoa; phylum Arthropoda; class Arachnida; order Ixodida; family Ixodidae; genus Ixodes; species Ixodes scapularis. The sequence continues at coordinate 34,853,755 of NW_024609836.1, read as the reverse complement.
ATTCTAATTGAAAATCCACTCGCTAGGTAGGCCAAAGTGGCAGACCTCTTATCCGCTAGGCCATGGGTGCATGAGAGATTTTGCGTCAACTTTTTAGGAATATAAATAGAAAAAATGAGAATGCACATCTGTTTTTTTTTTTTTCATTTCTTTCTATTACCAATTTTAGCCATCTCAAATATACTTGCCGCAGCTAAAGTACAGCAAGCTGTTTACTTTCAGTCGTGATTAAAACCTGTTGAGTCCCGCTACGACACCGGAATCGCTTAGTGATTGCACCATATCTGTTGAACAGGGTATATCTGATCACTATTTGGTCCTCTTGACTTGTTTACTTGAGCGCTTTTCACCTACAAAAAGAGTTAAATATTCGCCTTTCAAAGACTACTCGCGAGCTGACGATACTAGCATACTCGATTATCTTGACATAAATCTTGATAATTTCACTGATACAAATGTTGATACCCTTTGGCTAAAATTTAAGAACTTATGTGAATACTGCCTTGACAAATTTGTACCTACAAAATACAAGCGTATTAATCGTAATAATCCGTGGATTACCAGAAAAATCATACATCTCAAACGCAGGATAAAACGAGCGAAGAAATCAAGGCCAGTTAACTGTGATGTCACCAATCAGCAGAGCGATCTTCGTAGCCTAATTGCAGTGGCTAGAAACAACTACTTCTCCGGTACGCTTCTAAACTATCTTAAACATGACCCCCAAAAGTTTTGGCGCTACTTGACTGAAACAAATAAGCCTGTTGAACAAATCGTGGTGAATGACACTGTCTCAACTGATCCTGGTGTTATAGCGTGCCATTTCAATGAGTATTTTCAGTCGGTTTTTTCCGATATCCGTAACCATGATTATGTGATTTCCACCACATCAAACTATCACTCCGAGTTCATAACTTATTACGGCATAGTTTCTTTGCTGTTGTCACTGAAAACGAAAACAAGTGCTGGTCCCGATAAGATTCCAAACACGTTTTTACGACGGTACGCTGAGTCCCTAGCCCATTATCTTCTCATTATTTTTCGTGCATCATACTCAAACAGCTCGCTGCCAGATGATTGGCGAACTGCCATAGTGGTACCTGTGCACAAAAAAGGGGATCGCCTAGCAGTTGAGAACTACCGTCCAATTTCCTTGACTTCTTCTTCGTGTAAATTAATAGAGCATATCATCTGCAGCCAAATCAATGAACTGCTGGACAGTCGTAATTTTCTAACAGAATTTCAACATGGCTTTCGCAAAGGCTTATCAACTACGACCCAACTCGTCACTACCATCCATGAGTTTGCGCAAATCCTCGATAGGGGAGGTCAAATCGATGTGCTTTTCCTGGACTTCAGCAAAGCTTTCGATAAGGTGCCTCATGAACAACTGCTTTTTAAACTTGAACAGCTTGGTCTTCCACATGGTTTTGTTAACTGGATTGCTGCATACTTGTCACATCGCACACAGTCTGTTTCCGTCGGAGGTTGCATCTCTCCAGTTCTGCCTGTAACGTCAGGGGTCCCCCAAGGGAGCGTTTTAGGTCCTCTTTTGTTCTTGGTGTACATAAATGATATTGTTTCAATCATTGACGCAGGTGTCCATATACGTCTTTTTGCCGACGATTGCATTATTTTTAAAGAAATAACTTCGAGCTCGGATCAGTTATTGCTAGATCATAGTTTGCATTCCGTTGTATCATGGTGCGATACGTGGAAAATGAAGCTTAACTCTGCTAAATCAACACTTTTACGTATTACAAAAAAGAAGCAACCCTTTGAATACATTTATAATATCGCGGACACCCCGGTTACTGTGGAGCGAGAATGTAAATATCTTGGTTTAATTATATCGGACACACTTTCTTGGTCTCCTCATATAAAACATATCTGTACTTCGGCATCCAGGAAGTTGGGTTTCATTAAAAGAAAGTTGAACGACGCTCCGATTCAGGTTAAGCTACATGCGTATTATTCATTAGTCAGATCCAAGTTGGAGTATGCCAATATCGTTTGGGATCCATTCACTCAGAAAGATATCCAGAAGTTGGAGATGGTGCAACGTCGAGCGGTTCGGTTTATTTACGGAAAGTATAGAAGGCTGGATTCACCATCTCAACTTATGCAGGCTAACGGAATACAGACTCTTCAGGCCAGAAGGAAACTAGCGCGGTTGAAATTCTTGTTTCATCTTCAGCAAGGACAGACTCGCATAGACCCATTGCAATATATTTCCCCTTTAGCGTCAAGAGCTACGCGGCACAGACATCAGTTTTCACTAACACCCATTTTTGCGCGTACTAATATGTTTAAGTTTAGCTTTTTCCCTCGCACTATTAGCGACTGGAACGGTTTACCTCTCGAACTATTTATCGACACCAACTTTGTAGAAGGTCTCGAGCGTCTTGACAACTAACATGTTTTGCTTTGTACATTGCTGCACCTTCATCTTTTTCGCATGGACATTAGGATTGTATAAACCCTCATACTACACCTGGATAGGTCATTTTGTATTAGTGCATGATGGAATTACATACTGCTTGATGCTTGCTTTCCCCCTCCCCCCTTTTTTTAAAATAATATATCCTGTATATTTGCTAGTTAGTTGTAAACCTTTTAATGTCGTGTTATTTGCTTTCGTTTTATGTGTGAATGTATATGTTATTTCCCACACCTACATGGGCCTTCGATGGCTTGTAGTATCCTCTAAATAAAAAAAAAATAAAAAAAAAAAAAAGTTTGTAATCGGTGCGAGAACAGTAGCCGTGGTTCCAGCCGGCCCGTTACGCGCCCAGGCATAACTACTCCATGGCCGATCGCACCGCTGAAGTATCGTATCGAAGGTGCAAAAACGGTCTGCTAAAACTGAGGGATCACGGATGGCAAAGCATGCTTGGAAGTAACTACACACTAGAGTCGCAGCTCTATATAATGGCTGTAGAAGTCACCTGCGTCGCAGACGGAATCTGCGCGAGGAAGACCGATCACTCAACCCAGCCAGAACGCGCTTGAGACGACAAAACACATCACTTCCGGCAAGAAAGAAAAAAAATACATAGTGCGTTATCTTTTAGACGATTACTGCGCCCCAACTTCCAAGCAGCATACCATTGCTTGACCAAATAGGCCCGCAACTCGCAAATATTGGCTCCAATGTTGGCCTAATGTTGATTTTCTCGAAACCGCTACCCAATCCAACGTTGGACCATTAACTAATGCCAATGTAGGACCACGATTCAACCAATATTTAGGCTAATATTGGACCATCATTTATGCCATCGTTGGACCGCCTTTTAACCAAAATTTAAGCCCGACACTGGGCCACAATTTCACCAACACCTAAGCCATCATTCAACCACTATTGATTGTGAATCCTATACAACCAATATTGGCATCAAAGTTTAGTCACTGGCTTATCCAATATTAGCAACCAACCTTACGCCCTGGCTATTTAAATTTTGGCATCCGATTTCAAGCGCGGGTTGTACTATTTTCGGCAGCCATATTAGCGGACATGCAGCTTTCTTTTCAGATGTATTTATAGTGATCAGTTGAACACTACATATACATCTGAAAAGAAAGCTGCAGTAAAGAAGCCACATTCACTGTGGAATTTTTTTTATCGCATCCAGGTAAATACAGAAGCATGCAATTCAAAGTGTACCGTCAATTCATTTTATTAAGTATTACAATTAAAGACAAATTAAAGCAAAAATGAGTGCCAGGATTCACCCCTGCAAGCATTGAACCGGGCAAGAACGTGGTGGGATCGCACGCAGAGTTCTGGGCACAACGTTCTGAAAGAAACAGAAGCGAGGGCCTCGATTCAGGTGCCAGTTCCCACTAGGCCACCTCATACCACTGTAATTTTAAACATTCATTTACCTTTCATCTTCAGTCACTGTTAGTTCTCTCTTACCCTTGTCAATTATGAATATCGAAATAAAATATAGCTTTATTATTCGTCGCCATTTAATCAACTGTTCGATTAATCGATTCAGTTGCTCTCTGACATAAAATCTCAGAAAGGCCTACCGACTCTTTTAATGTTTACTTTCCTATAATGAAAACTTTCTTCTCCAGCGAATATTTTTCGTTATTTTGTATACAATAAACTTGAGTATTCTAGGAGATAGCAGTACTGCCTTATATAACAAATAGATGAGCAAGTAAGACACCCGGGCCGGCTTGCGACAATCAGCGCCCCAGCCGACAATGGGTGAAAAAAAGCACTGCAAAGGGTGGGGCGCGCGAGCGTCTTGAGACGAGATATGAGTCGCGCTCAGCTTCTGCGCTGGCTTCGACAGTGCTTTCCGTAGTCTCAGCTGAGACGCTGTTTCCAGCAAGCCGGCATAGGCGTTAACTGTTGTTTTGTTCGCCCGACTTGTCCTAACTCAGAGCTCAACCGATCTAGTATTAAATATTGATAGTGATTAAAGAAATTAATCAAATAGTAGAAAGGTTAATCCATATATTGTTTAGTCCTATTCTTGCAACATCACAGGGTTCCTCAACCCTTCATCTAGCCTTAAGACCTGCTAATTACAATCTCACCATTTAAGTTAACACCTATATCTCTACGTTGATTTGGAAAAAAAAAATTCTTTACATTTACGGCATTTGCGGCACAGAAATATGTAGTTACAAATGTACTAATATTTCCTCCGTAATATTTACAAGTTATAAATCAAATCGCTGGCCTTTTTCAGCTCACCAGTGTAAAATGTACTACGAAATTAACAGTTCAATAAATAGCCTGTTATACGAGAGGAACATTACAGTTGAACATAACATAACGCTTGAATCAATCAAGAATTTCAAATAAATCACGCACGTAAAAAAAGCTTGACGAGTAAAGAAAATTACAGGCAAATACTTTCACATAGCGCGTTGACATAAATTAAACTCCACTTCCAACGAAGATACCCATATTTTAACAGGAAAAATAAAATAAAAATGACTTCGAACTTAAAAAATAACCAATCGGAACGTCTCTAATAGTCTATTCAAATAAAAAAAAAAAAAAAAAAAACTTACAATTAGCGTTGTACAAGGCCTGTCGGGCCGATCTCTGGGTTACAGGCTGGGCAGGCTGGACTCGTCGGAGATTCCTGTCACAGAGTTCGACGCAGTCCAAACTCATCGGATCATGACAAAGCGTACATTGCGTAGCAAGAACACATGTCCCCGATGGTCAAGAGGTCATCTCTTTGTCACTCACATGGAAGGAAGGGCGGTCCGTCGCGTCTTCGGTCCGCCGAAGCTAGTAGTGACATGAATTCACACAACAAAGGAAGGTCACAGGTGTGTAGGGGCTGCCGAGAGTATATCCATGGTTTTGACTAGAGCCACTAAATGAGCTGCGTCTAGAGTATCGGCACTCCGTTCGCTGACATTGTTGTGGGCGCCGCCATTTTTGGTGCTTGTGCAGAGCAGACGTAGCTGCCGATCGTCATGATTCAAAAGTGCGACTTCCTCAACATTAGATTCGGTGTAAGGAAGCTCATGTAATGTTGCTTTGCTTTGTCGCGAACTGTGTAAACATTTGTGGAGGACGAAAAAGCATTCTCTGTGATTTCAGATAAAGCTTCACATAACTGCCAACCATGATTTTAAGCCGCAACACGGCCAAGTGTCGTTACTCTGAAGCGTAGCTTATTTAGTGGCACAAGTTTTGACAATCCGCATGTTCAAGATCGCACTTGGCATTAAGACGGAATGCGCTGCTGGTGATCGGAGCTCTAAAACCACCGTTTTTGCCGTTTCCAGTAGAGGTAGCGTGGATGGTGAAGATGTCGAGCCCCTTCGAACGATAAAAATAGTCCGCTAAGCAATAAAATGCACTAAAACAACTTAAAAACTGGCACCACGATGTCCTGATATGCGCATGTTGATCTTGCAATTTTTTTGTCTTGGAGAAAAGAGCTGTTTCTGCCCGTTTGTAGTTCCCGGTTGCGCAACACTGTTCACGATGGCGAACTTCGTCGAATTTTTCCGAAAGTTCCCCGAACCGAAACAGTCGAACAGTCCCCACCGTCCTCCAGTCGACCCCTACCTTATCGTGTGGCCTTGGTCAACGCGACCTCACTTTCTGTGTGTGTTTCGCTGGCTGGACTCCGTCACCCCTGAGCTGAGAGTGTTGAGGAAGCTAAGGTGCTCGGTGAACCAATCGCGCGTCTAACTTTGATCACGTGATCACGCTCCTTCCCATAACCACACGCAGAGAGCGGGTTAGGTGATGACTGATCCGGCGGGCGCGTAGCTCCCCCTGTACTGTCAGCTTAGGAATGAACGGATTCCTTGTCGCTCAAGGACGCCGAGTCCTCTTCGCCCACAAAGGAGATTTGTGTGGGGAAAACGGGAGGGTAAAGGCCCGTTCACACTCTTGCGACCGAGTACGACTGAGAGAGACGAGATCTCTTACAACTTCTTAAATGTTTCTAGAATGAGGGAACACACTGACATTGTGGCGCCATCTATGCGGTGACCCTAGAACTGCGTTTCACGAAAGCGAAGGTTTTGCGGGATTTCCGAGGTCAGATGTGCGTAATACCCATAGATTGGCTCGTTTATAACATTGACAAAAGCTTTTCAAGCCAAAAAAGAAAGGATATTGCGCGAGAAATAAAAAAAAAAATATGCCGGACCGCCGAGTTTACACTGCTTCCCAATAGATGGCGCCAGTGTGTTCTCTGGTTTAAGAAGTTTTAAGGAACCCAGGTTTAAGAGGTCGCAAGCAGTCGCAAGAGTGTGAACGGGCCTTAACTGTTCTCTCATCACGTCTCTCGCCCTTCCTGAGGGAAAGAGAGGGTGCGCCATGAGTTTAGCCGGGCGACCTTGGTAAGCAATCCGTTCCGAGGCCGTCAGGCTCGCCCCTCCCCCTGTACTCTCCCCTCTCTCAAATACTTTCGTCTGTCTCTGCTCAAATTTGCTATCCGGTTCAGAGCCTTTTATACTCCCAGTATAAAAGGCTCTGATCCGGTTGTCCCAAAATGAATGTGGTAAAGTTTGCTTATATAAGAAAAACAAAAACAAAAAAACTCTAGAGCAAAAGGACAAAGAGCGACTGAGAGACACGAAGCTCGAAACTCAACTTGAAGCCTACTGTCAAAATTAAAAAGTGACAATAAAAAATAAAATGGCTACCAACGAACAAAAAGGGGTCGATATAAATTTCAAGAAAAATTGTCGGCCTTGTTGGCGTTCCCTCAGAATACCATTGAAGCTAACTAGATTATGCTTCAAAATAAACAAAACAGAAGAGCATGCGCACAAAAAAAAAAACAACAAAAAACATTCACACAAACATGTGGGATGCGCTACATCGGTAGTCTAAAATATCAAAGACAGATGGGCGTTCGTACGTATGTAGCATGATAGCCCCACGTGCAGAATCCCTGTGGAAGCTTCAACCAGCATTGTTCCAATGACGGCATGATTACGTTACACACGCTCGCGTGCCCACCTGTTGCCGCTTAAAGGGCCTCTGACACGCCCCACCCCCCCCCCCCCCCCCAATTTTTTTTTTCATGCTAGGCGTTAAAATGTTGTATCAGGATATCACCGAAGAATTGTTACACTTTAGAGTTGCGTAGATTCTTTATAGAAAATAGAAATACGAAGCCAATTCAAAGTTCCCGCCAGTGCACTGTGACGTAACAGTGTACCGCAAAAGGTCGGGGCGGTCGGGGCGGTCAGAAGGGAGGCATCACTGGAAGTCACGTGAGCTGTCTCACTCCTCGTGCTCACCGCGTCCGCGCGTAATATCGTTTTTATATTTTTGTTATTCTCCGCACCTGCGCGAGAAATTCAAGCATAGAAGGTTTCTTTATTTGCTTTTCATCGTTTAATGACCCTGTAACGGTAGAAGAAGAGGAGTCAGTGAGCCTAGTCAACAAGCTCTGCTCATGTTCTAGACAAAACACGTACTTTATACTCGACGTTTACTTGTACTTGGTACACTCACCAGCTCGTATTCTCTAGACGGTAAACATTTTCAGCCTGGAGAGTATCCGATGATTCGACGACCTCGGTGTCTGAACCTTCAGCAATGCGATCGGGCGTGTCGTATGCTACACCTCCTAATTTCTGCGAGCGTTCTAATTTTTATTTTCAAAACTCGATAGCTTGTTTGGTCCCCAGTATGGCTCTGCACGATCGGACTGATGGCATGCACTCCTGCACTTGCTTGTACTCGCAACGCTTTGATCATTGACCTCCATCACGTCAATCTACTGACTCTTCGTCCTCAACTTTTACAGCGCGCAAACTAACAAACGGTGCAGTGATAAAAAGCTAGTAGAACTGAAACTTCGTTTTCTACAATCGCTCGTGGAGAAGACAAAAAAAAAAAAAAAAGTCTTAAGCACGGTCGTGGGGAGCACGAGAAGCGACACTCACGTGACGTCCGGCGAACAGAATTTAGTGACGTAAGTCAATGCTTCCCTTCTGACCGCTCCGACACCTTGCGGTACACTGTTACGTCACAGGGTACTGGCGGGCACTTTGATATTTTTTGGCGTGTCAGAGGCCCTTTAATTAAAAGCAAATGCTCCGCCGTCACGGTGAGGACCCGGCCACCTGATCTGGGGATTCGCGTCATTGGCTCCTGATGAAACTGGCCATTTTAAGGCGGGGCAAAAGGGCAATGTGTCAGTCGTGGTCATTTCACACGGAGCTTTTGTCAACGGGTGCTTTCGTGCACCACCCGATCGTACATAGATCATCAACATTCTGTAAAGCGGTCTCCTTCGTGGAATTTCGAAGTCCACTGTAATAAGTGTTCGTGTGATCCTTTGCTGGACAAAAGTTAAAACACAGATTCCGGGGAAGTATAGGAACCCAAAACAGAGGAGAAATTTTTGAGGCGTTCAAAATCAGTGTAAATGAGTATGACGGTTGCATCAGTGCGTCGTCATTCGTTTCATCAGATAAGGAATTTAGGTTCATTTGGGGTGAGGTATAATAAAGTGTGTATATAGGTTAGTCTTTTTTTTTTTTTTTTCAAAATAAAATTTAGTTGCTTGTAGCGCTCCGAGTGTGCACGCCTACTTCTTTGTGCTCATTTTCTTTGCGTCTTTAAATATAATAGCGAGTTCGTTTCACAACACTCGTGTCTACGCATGCCCACTCGCGGCGTAAAGCGAGTTCGTTTCGGCAGGCACTCCACGAGTGGTTGCACTCTCCGAGTTCGTTTCAGCGGCGGCAACCCTGCGCGTGCATGTACTCGCTGCACCGAGAAAATCGGGCGTGCGCCAAAGTGCAATCCCGTCATGCCTCGCTCCGGCAAGGCCGGCGAGGAGCGGGAGCAGACGACGAGGGTTCGTCTGCTACGATGTGTCGCGGAACCGAAAAGAAAAGAAGTAGATTTTCTGATAGAAATCGCGTCCCGCGTGCAACATAATCAAACGCGAGCTTGAATTGTGAGCGTCTGCTATTTCATAAAGAAACAATTAACAACCCGTGCTTTATTTGCAGGTTTTAAGTCGCTCTGTTACCGTAAAGATGCTGAAATATACCAGTGTGTCAAGAAATGCTCAGAACAAACGCATCAGCGGCCCCCGAGATGTTTATCCCCATCCGTGTGCGGATGAAAAATTTAACATTTGTCGACAAAACTCCCCCAACAGATACCACAGTCTGCCCAATAAGCATACGAGAAAGCTAAACATAGTGACTTTACTCGAGGCTTGGGCAACATCATCATGTTTAACACTTACCTACGTCAGCTAACTTGCCCCGTTGTATTTTGTTCGAGAAAGCTCTCATTCTCGACGTCCTCACCAAGGCTAATATCTGATCCTCCTGTAATGACGATCGAAATCGAAAGTCCCACGAAAAGCTTTGCTGGATATTCCAACAGACTAGTTTTAAGCCATATCCTTTCAGTGGGTCACGCATAATAGCATGCTCGAACGGATCAAGCTTCTGCTCGGACAGCCTCATCAGTTTTCTTCACTGTAAACGCGACCAGCTGCTTTGCAGACAGCTGCATGCGGAAATTTACGCCGTCTGTAACTATCTCTACGACAGCCGAGTTGTTTGAAGTCATCGCAACTGTGAACGACGGGTTGCAGCGTTCAACGTTTGTATAGATAAACGTTGGTAGTGACTACACTCTCGCATTCCCACCCATCACTCCGAAAGGAAAGGCGCTAGTTTCGGTTTGAGGTCGGTACTCTTTCTACAACATAGATGGCGGCATCATCAGTCTTCTGCACTCGGTGCACTTGGCGTGTTCGTTTGAGTCCAGTTCTCCGTGCAACACTCTGCGAGTGCGATCCATTCTGGGGATTTTGGGAGAGAACTCGAACGGTGCCAGTGCGTGTGAAACGAACTCGCTATTAGAGTTTGCACCTGACGTCACTTCCGGTTAGACTCGAAATCGAAACGATCGAAACCAACATTGTCGTCTGCTATCAGTGCCTTGATGCCATGTTGGAGGCATTCTGCGTCTTAGTGTGGCAGCGGTAGTGCCGTAGTCAGAGAGCCGTCTTTTTATAGTCACATTTCAGAATATATTTTTTTCTATAGTCGGATGCAACCTGAGAACAATCTTTTAGCTCCACCCACAAATGCATTGCGCCCATCTGAAGTGCCTCCGCCGTCGAGAAAGTAGTTCGCTAGCAACGTTGCTTTTTCTTCCTCCAGGAAACCTGTCTTAAACTACTACAATATTTATTTAATTCATTCAGGACATTTAAATAAGTTAGAATACGTTTTTGTCAACGAAATAGCTGTTTAGTAAAGAAAGAAAGTCATGTCCAATGTACCGTTTTCCCAATTCATTTTCTGTCCAAGATACTGTCTAACATACCGTCTAACATACCTCTCAGCAGTGCTAAGCCTCGCGCCCGCTTTGAAATTTTCGTTGGCGATAGCGTCGCTGGATTCTCACGTTGTCGCGCAAAAACTGCTGCAAACGCTAGCCGATACCATTAAGATTTCGTGGCGTAACCTCGGGTACGTAAAACACGGTATAAAAAAGCAGAATAATTGTAACAAGAAACTAGCGTCGCGTTGCTAAAGCCAGCAGCCATGTTGAGCTTCTTTTTTTTTTTTTTTTTCAAAAGGATCGCAATTGGTCCACGGAATCGTGACGTCATGAAAACGATTGGCTGGCGTTTCTCGGCGTAGGATTACATTTTCCTCTGAGAGGCATTTCCGGTTTTTTCTTAGCTTGCAACTGACTATTAGCCCCGAGAGCGAACACAAGCGTCGCTGCGGTCGCCGCGCCCTGATTGGGTGAGGTGTACCGTGACGTCATGGGGAGGACTCCGCTCCGCGATCTCGCATCGGCTCGCTTCCCAGCACCGGTTTCCTGGTTTGGCGTTGTGTGCCGCAAGCTCCTCGAGGAGCTGGACTTCGTTTACCCGATATACAAGACGTGGAGTTAGGCCGATATTGACGTGCTTCCGTACATTTTATAAGCCTGATTGTCCCTTTTACCTTTAAAATTGGGTTACAAATCTCGAAAGCAATCGGCGGAGGCAATTCCGCCGATGGACCTCCCCGTCCGTCCACACGACACAAGACAATCTTGCGAGGGGTCGGTGAAGCGGTGGCGCAAGTGTTTCAGACGCTGGAATTGTGTTCCTTGCATGTTCATGATTTAGGACGATATTACATCCCGCTTTCAAGGCATTTGAAGTGGCATTCATATCATCGGCCTTTGGGTGGTAGGCAAATTAGCTCGCGACCCCGACTCTGCGCTGCCACTCTGCATGCGCTGGTTCACAGATGTTTTAAAGGCCCTGTGTCTGATTATCTTGCACGTGGAACAGCTAGGTTTGTTTTACGAAGTGCACGTGGAACAGCTAGGTTTGTTTTACATAAATGTAGTTTCTTTGTGAATTAATTATATAGTTTATACACGTATGCAGGCATATTTCTTAGAAGATGCACAATTACTGGAAATTAGTTTGTACATGGTAGCAGCAAAAATGGCCGAATTGCCCCCAGTTGCTTGTATGATATGTATTGAACTGCCCAAAATATGCACAGCAATAGTGCCGTAATTTGGAATGTTTATACTCTTTTTTCCTGACATTCTTTATTCCAGTCTTGGGTATTCGGAAAATACATTATTTAGTCTGAATTATCATCTCCAATTAAAAGAGACAATCCTGTAGCTTGTTCGAGGTCCGAATGTTCTACGCGTCGAACATTCTACGCCGATTATTCCAGAAGAGAGAGAGAGGAAAAAAAAACTTTATAGAGAAAAAAACTTCATTATTCCAGAAGCTCTCGCATGTACATAAGGAGCTCCGCGCGGCGAGCCGCAGTCAGTTTCGCCCCAGCGTTCGACTCTGCTCTTTCGCCGACTTCGACGCCCGCGACGCTCTGCTGTTATCTTGTTTCCTTTTTTTTTTTTTTTTTTTTTTTGGGGGGGGGGGGGGGGGGGCACAAGTTCGGTCCTATTAAACGTTTCATTCGTCACAATATAAACAAGTCCACACATACCACCCGTGTGGTCCATTGAAATACTATTTGAATCCAGCAAAGTCCAAATGCGAGCAATGTATATAATAAATGTTCCTTGTTTTTCTTTTTTTTTTACTTTGCCCCTGCGCTTAAGCTGTTTTAGTTGTGATTCTTTTACCATGGCCCAGGCTGTATTTAGCATGTCGCTCGAGCAGCATGCAGCTCTTCTGCTTCGGCAATCTTATTTAAAAACAGAGATACAAAAAAAAAAATAATGTGCATAACCTGCCAATTCATTCAAACCATCAGCAGCATTTATTGTGCGAGATGTAAATCTATAGTGATGCTCCTGCGATTGTGGCCATACTTCTTTATTTTCATATACCAGCTGTGATTCATGCGTTGCCTGCCTTGTCAACCATGCTTAAAATGTTGCTTGAAGTTTCGCCTGTAGCTGCAGGCCATACCTCAATAAAGGCGCATATAAAAATTTACACTCCCTACGAAAAACACGCCAAAAAAATGAAATAGAAAGGAGCGCACCGACAGCTAGCGTCGTCACAGCTTCCACAGGGCGAGCGGGGCGAGTCGGGGAAAAATTCTCTCCTCGCCGTGACGTCACCCCGGTTCGCCGTAAGGGGGCGCCACGCGAACTTCTCGGGGCTAATAGTCAATCGCAAAGAGGTTCCTCATCCGACACGAAGTGTTGTCCATAAACCCGCAGTTGGGGTACGAAGCTTGTCTGTCGGGATGATAGAGTCAACATAATAATCTAGAGCGAAATTCCCATGCATTTGGCCAGGACGGAAAGGCGAGGCATAGACCTGTGGACATAACGGCGGCCCTATCGGTCCCGATGAACCCATTTTAATTGCGACGCCTTAATATGCACAAAGAAACAGCAATTTTTTCTGTACCACGCTATTTTCTTTTTTAGTTTGCAGAAATTCACCTGAATCGCGCGTTGACAAAATTAAACAAAGTTTACAAGCGCTCGAGCAACTTCAACTTCTCGAGGCAAAGCTAACACGCCTAAACCGGCCTATTTAAGCATGCTTCCAGTAATAAGCTAAAGGTATTTCCAGACTAACACTGACCATTATATGCCACTGTGTTCTTGCAATGTCGATGAGTAGATTCTGCATAATTTTTATGTGCGCGTTTAGCGTGACATAAGAACATTGAAAAAGCGGGTTCAAAACTTCGATCCACGAAGTTCCTTCAGCGTGGCGCGAGGGTACTCCGGCATACCTTAAGTTAAAGGAGGACCAGCAGAGATATTCTTCAGCCTGGCGGAAAGTCCTCCTCGCCCTCTTTTTTTCCCTTTCTCTCCTGTCTTGCAGCACGGCGAGGCGGGGGGAAGGGTCCCTTTTTGCGCCGGCTTCTTCTGAGAGGATAAGCCGAGAAAATCCCCATTGTGAGAGACGGGCGATGGGTTTGGCAGCAGCGACCTCGTGACTTACGGGTAGCTTCAGCTCTTATCGCGTAATCTGCCCTATTTTTTGGCGCTCGCCAATCACCTTCCGTCCGAGCACAGCGGACGCTAGGAGCCATCCCAGCCAATGCGGCGTTGAGGGAGTGTCATGCGACCTTGAGCTCCCTGCGTCGCCCCGCCTTACCGGCAGGTCACGCGACTTTCTCCCGGCGCTGGATCGGCTGGGATGGCTCGTGGCGTCCACTGCGCTCGGACTGAAGGTGGAACGGAGTATAGCCCCTCGGGCGTACGGTTCACGGAGCTGCAAGGCTGCGCCCTTCCAGACACTGAATTTGAGCTGTCGAGGTTGTTTGGCTGTAGCCCGTGGCAAAGGAAACATACTTCGGAGCTGCGGTGCATCCCCACACCCATTGAAGGTACGTTTCGTAGATATTCTCGGTTGATCAAGGAGCTTAGAACACATGCGCGAGATGTGGTGACTTCAATATGTGATGTTGACTGACATATTCACAAAACATTCCATCTTCAAGAGACAGGCTTATTACGCTCAAACCTGCCTCAATTGGGATCGCTGGAAGACAGAACTATGTACCAGGCGCGGGCATCTTGTAGCGGATCTCTGTTTTCTAGCAGCGAGCACAAATTATTGTGTGCGTAACTCACACTATATGATGGCCAACAAATGTAGATGACATTTATATTTACACATCCCAACAACCGCATGAGGTGAGAAGGCAGCAGTTGTGTGTGTCGATATTAAAAAAAGTTTTAGTGGATCGTTTTAGCTCTTGGATAACCGTATCCTACATCAATATATAAGCTATACCCTTTCTGTGAACATTATTTATCGAGTGCGGCTATCGAAGCGTGTCGTGTTATAGTTCAACGTTGCTAAATCGGTGCTATAGCACGTGCTGCCGCTTTAAAGTATTTTTGAGCCATCAAAATAAAAGAATAAACTAAACGTAGGCGATTTTTTTTTAACATGAAACGCGTTTGTAATTTTTCATTGCAAACAGATTTTAGGTATACTGCCACACAGTTAGCAAGGACAAACTATCGCTGGTTATTCTCGTTTTGTTTTCTTAGAAGTGAATGATGTTTAGAAAACTGTTAATGTGAGTATTCAACCTAAGTGGCAGAGCTTAGTGCTATACAATACATGTTGCTGGGCAGAAATAGTAAAAAGCGCCAATGTCGCGTTCGGGCTAACACTGCCACGTAATGTACGAATACCGCTTCAAGATCAGCGCAAGCATATTATGGGAATGGATTTATTACAGAATTTGTTTTAATAGGTGAAAGGTTGCATTCTTATACAAGCAATTCGAAAAAGAATGCTTCTATTGGGCGCCGCCAACGGTTCGGCAAGCTGGGCTAATGAATCGGGAACAATGAGAGCAGCATGCCGGCAGTCGCCATTTTCTCTAAGCGGAGTTTTGCGGCGATTCGACAATCTGTTGTCGCTGAGACGGCGTTCGTTAAAACGAGCCTCTCTAAACCGCATGCCACAACTTTGCGTACACTGTTTATTGAGTCGCACCTCCTTTTTTATCAAGCTCAACAGAGCGCTGTAGGGAGGCAGACAGATGACTTCGTTCAATGCAAACTTTTTTCTCAATTAGTTTTGTTTCAATCGAATTATATGCCTGTATAACTAACGTGGTTTCTCTATACTCCCTATAGGTGTATAACGTTCAGCGGACGGCCAGATGGAGTGCACCGAATGTTTTTGCGCTCCGTGTATACTGACCCAAGGCCACGTAAGGGTGGGGATGGGCCAGGCACCGTCGTCCAAGCATCCTGGGGTTCGCAAAAAGTATTACAGAATGTACTGGGCCTGCCTGGCAAATCTGGCCGCTTGGCGTGACCCCAGGTACTTGGAGAAGAAGAGACAAGCCGGCCAAGGAGTATATACTAAGCGTGAATTGATGCCAGTGTGCGTAGTTGCACACTTCCGGTGCCTGTATCCAAACCCACCTGGTGTTCCCTACATGGGGCACATGTGGGAGTAAACTATTTGTGTATAAAGTCTCTGGATTCAGCGCCTTTCTTTCTGTGCCTAGTTATTAGTGCAGTGTTAGCACGTTAAATGTCTCAAATCTGTAGTCCACCTTTTTTTCTTGAAACACCTAGTGCGCATGCCCTCTATCCATCGTCCCTGCGTGGGTTCGGGAAAGCGTTTTGCCCCACCAAATTCGCCATATTGTTTGTTCCACTCTGGTGAGGGGCGAGCCGCGTGAGTAACGCTGACTCGTGTAGCTCTTAGCAGGCTCTCGCCACCGAGTCACAAGTCGGTGCCTGCATCGCGACTGCTGGTTTAGGTGACCCGCGTTTCGTCAAGCTGTTTTTACAGCTTTCTTTCCGTGTCACCTTTTCAACATTGTTTTTCTTGGAAAAAAATAGAGGTACTATTATTATTATAACCTCGCGTAAAGTTCAATAAGGGAGCACGACCTCGAGCGTTTTCAACAGCCGGTGGTATAGGTAGCAATGGGGCTGTACAACACTAGAGCGCACGTTAGAGGAACGCCGACATTAGAGCGCCGACAGTAGAGCGCCACGACGTTAGCTCGCGCGACATGAGAGCGCCGCAACGTTAGAGCGCACGACTCGAAAGCGCTGCGACGTTAGCGGAGCGACTCGAGAGCACATCGAGAGCGCACAACCAGTCAAGCGCGAGTGGCCCAACCACTTCTTCGGGCATCGCCTGTTTTATGTGAAATTGGCGGGGATTTACGCCGTGGCATTCGGCAAGGACATTGCGAAATGAGTCGACGAATTTTTTTCGTGTAACAAACCAAGAAATGTTTCAAAAAACTGACAGAAAAAAAAAACAAAAAAAAAAAGGATTATCTGTAGCGTATATTTCCGCAGAAAAAAAAAATGCAGCTGATCTATATAGCTTCATTAGTTTTCTGATGTTATATCTCACAGATTTGAAGGGGAGGTTTTCCTGTATCCGTCAAAAGACTGGAAAGCTTTGCATCCGATAAAACTGCGCTGAGCTTTCCTTCGATGAGTGTTTTACTGAACTTTTTTAGCGGTGAGCTTTTTCCATTACGGTCATGGACGTCAAAATACTATTAAAGTTATGCGAGAAACGTCCCAATAACCGCCAAAATGATAGGGGTCCAAATGCCTGTCAAAAATAGACCAAATATAGCAAAAAGCAAACATTTATTGTATATCCGAGAGACGCACCGCACCACCGTGAAGAAATCTTAGACTCGCTGCTCCACCCAACTGCAGGCATTCCCGGTACCTATATGGCCACACCCTTGCCCCCTTCTCTCTTCTATGTCAGCAAACAATTGGTTAGAAGGAGCCGTACCCTTTTTATTTTTATTTTTTTATTAAAGGCATCTTTAATAAATCGAAAATCGCCAATGCTCCGATTCGATGAGTCGCACAATTTAGTTCTGTCTGTGGAGCCGCGGGTACATCCCACAATTTGCAGTGTTCGCTCAACTGGGGTACGCTCTCGTGACATGCGCTCTGGTATCAAGCGCGCTACTGTCGCAGAGCCTTCGCGTCGCGCGCTCTAACGTCGGCGCTCTAGTGTCGCGCGTTCTAAAGGTACCCTCCCAGCAATCGGCTGCCTAAATTACTATTGGCCGGATTCGGAGAAAAGCTTTTCTTTCACTTTCCGTGCGCTGATAATTTTCCCGTCATACAGTTGGCGTGGATACGTGACGTCAGCAGCGAAATAACACCACACACGGTCCCGAGTAAGGCTCGTACCGTCGGGAAAATTACGGACTTCCTGGTCCGCCTCAAATGCGAACAGAATTTCCTCATCTCAAAAAATCGCAACACGACAGCCCCGAAACGTAAATAACGTTTGCAAAATGCCGACGACAATATATACAACGCAAGCTAAAAACCAAAACTGAAGAAGCCATGGTTATGGTACCGCGGTACAAGAGCGCGATTTCTGGTGCGGATCCGTCTTGAACCCAGCCGCATAATTCTACAAATATTCAATCCTCTTAGGCAAGTGCATAAATTGCAAAATTATATTGCACATTTATTTTCAAAATAAATAGGGCATGGTGCGCAGAGGAATTGCTAGCTTAGTTCGTTAAAAAAAAAAAAAAAATTGGAAAAAACAAGAACGGAAAAACAGTGTATCACTCACTAGCAGACAGATATCGAGCCTAACTTAGATAAATATACGTATAACACCGAAACAAATATTGCCAATGCCAGAACACGCGCGGTGCGTCAGAAAATACTCGCAATATACTGTGCGTAAAAGGCTGTGCTTTTCTTGTGAGTCTCGACTGCAATCAAATTAATTTTTCTCTTCAGCTAATCTATTTTTTTATCGAAATTATTAATATCTCGTTCAAGACTCACGAGAGGCACAGCCAAGAGGTGATGTACATTCTGCTGAGCTCTGATCTATTTATGCGCTAAGTGTAAAAGGGTGAGCACTTTATATACTCCGAACCCCTCGACGGGCGTTTATTCGGAATTTGTACTTCGGAAGATCACACCCTGGTTGAAGCTCTGTCGCAATCGTATGTACCGGTTAGCGTTCACTTTCTCTTGTGTGTCATCTGTATTTGGCAACGACAAAAGATTGTCATGAAAATTGTATATTTGCATAATAATTACAGGTACATCTTTGAGTCCGCGGAATGGCTTTTTCTGTCCCTTGTCCAGTGATGTCCCGAGCTGGGAAATAAAAACAAACAAACATGTAGAAGTACACACAACAATTGCCCAACTGTTCTAATGAAATAAGCTTGCTTGTTATTATACGTCAATGGTACTAGTTTAAATTTACATTAGGCATACCTATAAGCTATACACTCTCGTCATTCACAAGGGAGTCGTCATTCACCGTGCTGGCATCTCCCAGGGCAGCAGACCGAAGCACCAACTCCCGAATCTTTTGAACGAAGCTGGAGGAAAAGAATAGAGGACTAGTATTCCATGGCAACACTGTACACTTCAAAATATTCTACCTGTATGTCTTCCTGAAGTACTTCCTTTTCCCGCCTTGCCGGTCTGGATGACGACAGTCCTCAATAGAGTAACGTGAAGTGTAGCCTCGCCCAACATGCTCATTCCAGTCTAGGAGTGCCAAGCTCTGCCTCAGTTTGTAGCTTCTGTCCTGGTAATGAATCCTCTTCTGGAGGTAAATTAGCATAGTATTATTGAATGACTCTACATAGAATGTATCCTTCGACTTTACGTAATCTTCCGCGTTCTTGTAGATGGTTGTTGATTTCAGAAATTTTGTTAGAAGTTCCGACGCTAGCGGGTCTTTCACGAGCAGCGTTGTCGGGACATGTCCATTTTCTTTGCAAATTGATTCCTCGCTGCATTTCTCGTGTTTACCTTCAAAATGGTTTACGCAGTTTATGAAAATATCTCTTAGCTTGGTTGGATTCCCCTCACAAGCGGCCATAGCATAGTACGCGTGGTTACGGACCGCTTGGCACTTGTCGGACAGCTCCACGTGCCATGTCTTGCCCTCGTTCCTCTTCGGTCCAGATGAAATTGCAAGAAATCCTTTCTTGAGGCTCTTCGCAGCGTGCCAGCGGTCGTTGGAGTTGGATGGCCCGTTTTTTTCTCTGATTATTTTATTGACTGTGGTGTTGCGGTCGTGTGCGTGATCTAGCACGGAGATCTTTTTAGAATCGAAGTACTCGTACAGCTTTTTGGTACCGAACGCTTCGTGCTTTTGGGAAGATAGTTCATCCTTTTTGTTTACGTGAACAATCCCTACAACTTTGTGGGTCATTTGGCCAAGCGCGACGACATCTGTGTGAGTGGAGTTCTTCCGGCAAGCGTGCCGAGCATCAGTCTCGACACTAATTGCTGTCGAAGTGGGGTCATGTTGCTCGGTGGCCCTTGATTCGCCCTCTTGCGCGGCTGCCAGGCTTTCAAGCTTGAGCAACTCTACAGCACCTTCGATATCTACAAGCAATTTCTCCACAGTGCGAGGGGAGTATGTCAATTTGCTAAAATTGCAAAACTTTTCAAACTGCGTCGCCAGAACTCCAGAGGAGGCATACGCCACCGTCAGCAAACAGTCTACAGCCCGGACGGAACCGACAACCGTGCTTGTGTTGAGCACCAGTGAATGGTTAATACACTTACAATGTATTCGTGATGCGAAACCCCAGGCGGTCACTTTCTCCAAAATAAGACTTTCCTTGCACTCTGAACTATGCTTCTCTACAGTCTGAATGACATTCCATAGCGCGGCTTTGTCGCAAACAACTAGGCATGGATCCCCTACAGGGTCAGGCGTGATCGCGCGCGATTCCGCTTCTTGATGCAGCGGCTTCGGTGTGTTGCACACAGCATTCGACGATCGTTCTTCTGAATTCCGTGTTTCAAGAAATCGTCGCAGCGCCTTGATTATCACAGCTGACAACGAGTCACACCTATTAACGGCTTTGGCTTGCTTTATCAAGTCGTCAAAAGCAGTCATCTCCGAGGTTTCAGAAAAAGTGAGGTTCAGGCTTCGTCGGAGATTGCTACGGTTACACACGTATACTTTTTCAGTTCCATCTCGCATACGCTTCTTGATCAAGTAAACAGGGGAATCTGACTTTTCGCTCATCTTGGCCTTTGGCGCGACTGTTTAAAGTTCTGAAACAAACAAAGCAAAAGTGATTTAATTAACTGAAGATTATAGGTTGAGCGAACTATTTACAAAATTTGAGGTTCCCTGAGCAGCCTTTTGTATTCAATTCCCCCTCCCCTCACCACCCCACTTCCTTTCCTCTAAATAAACAACGTAGATTATTTCATGAACCACCAGTAATAGAGCGTACTCGCAAAATGTCTATTTGATGTAAGAAAGGCCTTGTTTAAATGTTCAAGCAATGAACTGGTCTTATTACTGTGCGTGACACGCTAAGCACGAACACAATATTGCCATTTCTACTCAAGGGCCATGCAGAATTTAGTATACAAGAACAAACTGATGCCTCGTAGGTTGGTGCCCAATGGAAGCACTCCTTACCGAATTGATTATATAAAAATAACTACTTTTCAACTATAAAAAAATAACACCACTTTTTTTTCCCTAACTTTGCTGATTTACTCCGTTTCCGTTGATTGTGTAGCGGTACGCGTACATTACGCGACACTGTTCGCGCGAACAACATCGGCGCTTTTTGCTATTTTCCACAGCAATGTATTGGCTCGCACTAAAATCTACCGCTTAGGTTGGATACTCGTATTAACAGCTTTCTAAACATCATTCCTTTCTAAGAACAAAAAAAAAAAATAGGAGGGAGGAGAAAGACCGGCGATAGTTTGTTCGTGCTAACTGTATGGTGTAAGGCGCCTAAAATGTTTTTATAATGTTAAATTGCAATTCTGTGCCACATTAAAAAAATTGTCTGCTTTTGCTTTAGTCTTTATTTGAGACGCAACAAATACTTCAAAGCGGCGCGCGGCCCGTGCTATAGTACCAATACAAGCAAAGTTGAACCATAATACGACACGCTAGACTCGCCAATATTGCGTTTCCCACTCCATAGCCGCACTCGATAAAGGATGTTCACAGCGAGTCTAGCTTACATATCGTTGTGGGGTACGGGCCGTACGGTCATCGAAGTGCTAAAAGCGACCCACTAAAACTTTGATATTGACATCCACACCAGAAATGCCCTCTCACCTCAGATGGTTGTTAGAATGTGTAAATATGAATTTCATATATTTTGCAGGCCATCATGTTCTGCGAGTTAGACACACAACAGGAGATTCTAGTAAATCGTTTTCAAAGGCCCACTACCACTTTAGACGCGCGCTTCAGAGAATGCATCGAAGTGGCAGCGCGAGTTTCCGCTAAAGGCCCTGTCACACTGAGGCAACAGTTGGACAACTCTATCCGGCAACACGGGGAAGTCGTGTTGCCGGCGACCCTGTCACATCGAGGCAACAACAACAGTCGGGCAACATGCTGCTGCCGCCCGGCAACCGTGTTGCCCGATTTGTTGTCCGACAACCCTGTCACACCGCGCTGACGGCGAGGACAACACGGGTAACACTCCGCCATCTTGATTGTTTACCTTCGTTCGTGTGCGGCGCGGAATCGCTGGAAATGTGACTCTACAAAGTGCTAGTGCGTTCGAAGGGCCGGGAATTACCACGGTACGACATCAACTAGTGACTGTGATTAGAAAACTTGACACAGGGAGTATTTTTCGCTCTTTATTTTATCGAAATGTTCTTCATTCGCTGACAAAGCAGATAGCCCTAACCGAGGAAAGTGGCATCGCTGATGTATTTTCGGGATTTACGCCACCGTATGAAGTGATTCTGTCCGGTTCTTTCATGTAATTCCTATTTCTACTGTAAAATTGCGTTAGCACCGGAAGTACCCCAAAGCGTCTTTTGTAGCGTGGTGTTGAGCTGAACTGACAGTGCTTCAAAACTGCGACACCGACACCATCGGCCTTCATAACAATCGGTGAAATAAATATTTTTCAACGCTGTCTACTGGCCTACCGCTGCTACGTGATCGCTTCATTCGCCCAAAACGTCCTGGGTATTTTTAAAACAAATCAGGTGTCTGATAGCGGCTGTTTCCAAGTTCCAAGCATCAACAATCATGATCAGAGTGGTCGTTTTATGCTTCGATTTTTTAATCTTAGGTTTTCTGGATTATTTTTATTATACTTTATTAGTGGGTGAGTAGGCATGCCATTTTATTTCACTATCCGTAATGTGCGCTGGACTCTCGGGAGATCTAATTTCAAAACTAGTCTGAACGTTCACGACCGTAGCTGTGACCATTTCGAAAATCGCTTTCCGTAACTGCGCCGCAAAAAACATTAATCGAAAATATTTTAGCTGCACGCCAGCCCTAATTATTGTTAAATAACGTTTTCCAAGCCTTTGTTTGAGTAAGACTTTATTGATAGGGGACTAGCTCTACCATCGAAGCTATCTATGTTGTCGTGTTGCCGGCCCGAAATTCGCTCAGCCAGCGATCAGGGCAACACTCCTTGTCCAACACAAGTTGCTGCTGTTTTTGTTGCCGAAAGCTGTCATACCGAGGCAACATTTTAGTTGTCGTCCATATTGTCGTGCTGTTGCCGCGGTGTGACAGCTTTGTCGGACAACACGGGGAGCGAGCAACAAGTTGCCCGACTGTTGGACAACGTGTTGTGTTGCTGTTGCCGTCGTGTTGCCTCAGTGTGACAGGGCCTTAAATATAGCGTGGCCTGAAAACATACTAAAGTTCTCCAATAATTTGTGCCCGCTGTACGAAAACAGAGATCCGCTACAAGATGCCCGCGCCTGGTACATAGCAATTTGCGGCAGGTTTGAGCGTAATAAGCCGGTTTTTTTGAAGATGGAATGTTTTGTGAATATGTAAGTTATCCTCACATATTGAAGTCCCCACATCTCGCGCATGTGTTCTGAGCTCCTTGATCAACCAAGAATATCTATGAAACGTACCTTCAATGGGTGTGTTGATGCACCGCAGCTCCCAAGTATGCGTTTATTTTGACACGGGCTACAGCCAAACAAATTTGACAGCTGAAAATCGGTGACTGGGAGGGTGCAGCCTTGCAGCTCCGTGAAACCTGCCCCCGAGGGGCTAGGCTTGGCGAGCGCCAAAAAATAGGTCAGAGTACGCTATAGGAGCTGTAGGTACCCGTAAGTCACGAAGTCGCTGCTGCCACACCTATCGCCCGTCGGTCAGAATGAGGATTTTCTCGGCTTATCCTCTCAGAAGAAGCCGGCGCAAAAAGGGACCCTTCCCCCCGCCTCGCCGTGCTGCAAGACAGGAGAGAAAGGGAAAAAAAGAGGGCGAGGAGGACTTTCCGCCAGGCTGAAGAATATCTCTGCTGGTCCTCCTTTAAGCAAGCTTTATGTTATCAGCTCCACTCAATATCGGTGACCTAAATTTTGGTCCCAAATCGTCGCTTCGCCTGTTATGGCTTATCTGTCGACACCTTTGTACGGTAAGGGGCACCAGTTATCCTAAAAATGGTGCAATGTCCATCGTGTCCGCACTTTATCCCAGCCTGTCTTTTGCCCTGGTAGCCGAAAAAATTAGGTGAGCTTTTGTCGGTGAGCTTTTGTCCGGTGAGCTTTTGTCCGGTTACCTAGTGAGCTCGTGCACAAATAGAAACTTAGTGCGACGTCATTTGCTTTCTCATAAAGACGCGGTTAATTAATCTTAATTCTTTTTTTTTTTTACTCGCCTTGCAATTTTTTTTACATCTCTTTTAAGCATCTCTGATTGTTCTTCCCCACCATGGCAATCCCGTCGCTTTTGCTTTATGACATACCACTCCCGTCTACGTAATCTTTCGGGATTTTCATGATGAAATTGATACCTGAACGTTAAGCCATGGTCACACTGCTCATAAATCCTACGAAGGACGGTCTGCGGACAGATTCGAACGCGAGTCACCGCGAGGTCCATTCTTCGAATGCTGCATGGCAATGAGTTGAAGAAGAGACATGGCACGCGGCATTCGAAACACGGATCTCGCGGTGACTCGATCGTGTCTGTCAGACTGTCTTTTGTATGAGGTGTAAGCGGTGTGAGCCGGGTTTCAATTTAGAATTCCATGTCGGGCCCCTGGATCAAAAAGGAGCAAATCCCATTCCGTAGATCTCCTCATTTGTTTTGTATCCAAACGTTTGCTTAGAAGACTTTTTCTTTGCAAATTACCTAGTAATATGTGCGATAGGCTTAGCTGCCCTCGTAGGAGTACTTTGCACTTTCTTTTTGGCCACCTCAGACACCACACATCAAGTGTACTCCGAATTTATCCGTGGGATCATGGTAAGTTTATTTTTCTTCTGTTGGAAGGGGCGCAGAAAAAAACTGAGGTTCTGCCTCTTGCCTTCCACTGTGAGGGCTTATAAAGTCGGAAGTAGTAGTACGCGACGAAACGAAGCTCCTGACCTTGCTGCGTGAAGACACTGCGCCAGTCAACCTAGAGGGGAGCCAAGAGGCTTCTATTCAAACAGGGCTTGTGCCCGCGCCCTATTGGGCAAGCACGTAGAAGACGAAGATGTTGAGACAATAAACCGATCTCACTAATGTTTGGCGCATGCGTGACGCCGCCATAACTTTAGTTCACATAAAGCAAACGGCAGTGCACGAAAGGGCTCGTGCTGCACACGCGCAGAGCTCCAGCGCAGTTGTCGCACATGCGGAAAGACTAAAGTTCCCTCGATGCATTGCGGCAGCGTGGTCAAACTGGCTGGTGAGATCGGTCTATTTAGGAGCCCCCTGTATTATAGCGAAAGCTAGAGCACGAATTCATAGCACTGCAAGAGGATCTGGCTGCACGAGAGCTCATGCAGCGGGATTAAGTTGTTTCGCTTTTCCAGACTTCACTCTGTCGTTACAATCGCTCGCTCAAAACGTG
This sequence comes from Ixodes scapularis, assembly GCF_016920785.2. NCBI lineage: Eukaryota > Metazoa > Arthropoda > Arachnida > Ixodida > Ixodidae > Ixodes > Ixodes scapularis. The sequence goes on along the minus strand of NW_024609836.1, from coordinate 34,828,522 downwards.
TGTTAAAAAAAAGAAGGTTTTTAGGCCACGGTGGAAGACATTTTTCTTCCACCGTGCTCCACGCCAGACTCGTCAAACCAAACAGGTCTCCAAACAGAAAGGAGCGAAAACAGGGCGCGCCATCTATCGGTTTTCTTTCCAACGAATTCCCGCGTCGACGAAGGAGCCACGCGTGCACTGATCGCTCTAATCCCCACCCCCGTTATCGGCCCTTACGCTTTCCTAAGCCTTGCCGCCGTGCCCGGCCTTCCCCCCTCTTTCGGCCTCGACACCCCTCCCGGCCCTTTCGCAGTCGTCGGCCTAGCCCCCGCACTCGGCAGTTCCGGCTCGCTCGGCCCTAATCCACGCTCGGCCCTTCCGCGAGGGTCGGCCCAGGGGGGATGCTGCCGGTACGACTTCTCGTGGCGGGAAGCTAATAAAAGAAAGATAAACGGTACAAGCACTCTAAAAGCTGGAGGCTGCTTACACGGGGTCCTCAAGCCGACGCCGTGGGCATTTATTTGTATACAATGCCGTTTCAACTTAGGGTGGCGGGACATATTTTAGGAAAGGCGCCCGCTACCCCTTGTCTCACCTTGACGCCGTCTTTACTTTTCGAGTTAAACGCGGCTTCTGTGGATTGACGGCAGAGCTTTCGCGCGGCTTTGCAGGAGCGAATATGTGTGTGTTGAACGGAACAGAGGGCGGGGCTCGCTGGTTTGCAACTGCGGCTTCGAATTCCCTACCTAGGGACTTGGGAAAAACGAGCCCTTTTAAACATGTGACTGTACATAAATTAAATAGACAGTGCCTGTGCTCCTTCGAGTGAACACCGACTTTCAAACATCCATGCTGCAGTCGTGATCGGCCTTTAGCCCAGTTGAGATTCGCCGACCGGACAACCGCTCTCCCCCATCATATCTCTGCACCTGTCCTCTCGACCCTGACGAATGAGCTAACTACCCAGAAATAAGTAAGTGTTCCTTTCATACAGAAAATATCCAGACGAAGTGCAATTGAATATAATTTGGAAGGATCCATTGCAGGTTTAAGGTCTTGTCTAAGCTTAAAAGTTATAGATGCCGAACTGCAACATGCTTTCCAAAATATTCAACAATTATTCGCTTTCGTTCTCTCGAGTTGCATCCAGAACACGTGAAAACACGAGTTTGGGTTGGCAATGCCGCATGTGCTGCGCTCTGGACATTCCAAATACACGGCGAACAACCGACGAACTTGCCTGGCAGCGTTCGTTTCGCTCGCTACGTCAACAGCCGCTATAGCACCAAACATTCATCCCCAGTAGTTAAAGTTCTTTTTCTATTTCTAGGGCGCTGCCACGCGAATGGAGTAATCCCGTTTCCTATGAACTACAAAATTCCTTGCGTTATGGTGTTCAGAAAGAATAGTGCTACCACAATTTTCTAGCTACTTCCCTCTAGCGTGGTCACCCGAAAGGTTTAAATTCAGAGTTCAGCCCCGACAGGTAAACCGATACAAAAGCTCTCAAGATCTATAATATGTTATCAGAGTTTAGTAAAAACGATAACTCCACAAAAAATATAAACACTTCCCCCCCCCCCCCGCCGTTTTACACCGAGGAACCGCCCCCCCCCCCCCCCCCCCCTAAAATGGAGGTCTGGATCCGCCCCTGCCCCCCGCGGGCATCAGTTTACCATACCTTTTGCACAAGTCTAGGGACTCCTTTCCCCGATGGCCGCGGGGAGCAGTGACAGGCCGTGCCTCTTAAGGCCCGTTCACACTCTTGCGACTGCTTGCGACCTCTTAAAGTGCATCTCCGCCGTAATTTTTATAGTCACCGATTTCTATAAAATTTTCACCATGTATTAGGATTCCCTTCCTGAGCATGTGTACGAAATATCTCGGAAAAATATTAATTTTCTTAGAAGAAAATGAATTTTGAAATTTACACGTCCACACCCAAATCACTTGCTGCCGCCCTACTGGCAACACTGAAGAAGAGCGGCACACGGAGGCTGCCATGATGGCACTGACGTTGCCGTGACGTCACATGTTGGTTAGGGTGCTTGCTTTGGAGCTTGTTGGTGCTAGGACTGTCTGCTTTTTGCTTATTCTATTGGTTTATACAGTTATGTTAGAGCGCGTAATGGCGACTGGAGGGAATTGGTGTAGTGCCGTAGGGTGTAATAACACCACAAAGAAACGTAGCAAAGTGACATTTCATAGTTTTCCGACCGACAAGTCGACACGAAAGAAGTGGGTCCTGGCAGTCCGACGTGAACGCTGGCTCCCAAGTAAAAACAGCCGAATCTGCTCCGACCACTTAATCTCACCGGATTGCTATGACGCTAGCGTGCGACTGAGGGAATCTTTCGGGTTGGGCGGGGACGGGCGCAGAAAGAAGCTACACAAATGTGCCGTGCCTACCGTGTTCGCGCACACACAACCCGGACAGCCGCCGATCGAGCAACGAGCGTTTGCAAAGAGGAGAAGAATGAATCAGACGAGCTTGATGAGTCCATTTTCATCCGCGGCAGGAACACAAAACAGTGACCTGCTGCCAGGCTGGCCAGGCTCAAACTGCACACGTGCGAGTGTTTATACCATATGTGACGTCACATCAAAATGGCGGACCAGTCGTGTGGCAAGTTGGTTTCGGTTTCGGTTTCAGCGTATTTTAACGATTATAAATTATGTAAACAGTTTTTTAATGATTTAACCGCTGCTATAGGCTAAATTTTTAGTACCCTTTCCGAAAATATGTTTCGATAAAGACGCTCAAATTGACGGCGGAGCTGCCCTTTAAACCTGGGTTCCTTAAAACTTCTTAAACTAGAGAACACACTGGCGCCATCTATTGGGAAGCAGTGTAAACTCGGCGGTCCGGCATATTTTTTTTTTATTTCTCGCGCAATATCCTTTCTTTTTTGGCTCGAAAAACTTTTGTTAATGTTATAAACGAGCCTTTCTATGGGTATTACGCACATTTGACCTCGGAAATCCCGCAAAACCTTCGCTTTTGTGAAATGCAGTTCTAGGCTCACCGCATAGATCGCGCCACAATGTCAGTGTGTTCCGTGTGTTCCCTCATTCTAGAAACATTTAAAGGGGCCCTGCAAGCACTTTTTTACTGGTTTTTAATTTGCACCAAACCTGAGCGCACTGACCGTAGTAACTTAGTGTAACTTTTCTTTTCTCGAATTTCGCTTTATTTTAGAAGTTATAGGCAAATTAAAATTACAAAAACAAGCAAAAAACAACCTCCCTCATGACGTCCTTGGTTGCCTGAGTGGCCGTGAACTAGAGGAGGGATAGTGAGCTCAGCGTGTGCTCACGGCTGCCGCACTCCGTGTCGACGGCGCGAGAGGGCGCCACTAAGGCGTGTTCTGGATAGGCTGTATACAGCGGGCAGCCAGAGCGGCTCTCATTGCATTTGCTGTGCGATTAAACAATAATTCGGCATGGCACTTCACTGGCCACAAACGACAGCAAACACGGGGTAAAGATTAGTTCAGAATGGGAGCGACTTCGCGCTGCCATACCGCGAAATGGCCAAAACGCAAGACAAACCTACTCGCCGAAGGCCTTCGGAACGCTCGGAGCCCGTCAGATCCTCCAGTCCGTAAACGACCGCAGCGCCGCCGCGTACATCCGGGGCCTTTCCGTGTCGGCTCCTGATCCCACTACTCTTTTCTAGTATGCGCCGCCTTTTCCACCGCTTGGTGGCGGGTACGTCGATGCGTCATTTCTTGTTTCCGTACTTCATAAACTGCATTTCTTTCTTTTCTGATCTAAAATACAGAACAAAAACTACTTTTAGAAATAATTGAAACGGTTCGCGCCACTTATATTTTGTATTTCGACTAAAAAGAAGCTTCTAGCGGCTCTGATCAGTAGAAAGCCAAGGACCAAAGACGTCACATTTTGCGCGCTTTCGGTACCGCGGGTCGCCCCCGTCGGTGGAGGAGGTTTCCGCGTCGCCCGGCTAAAATATGATGCACTGATATTTAGTTACTTTCTCCGTGCGCGCTGGCTTGCCTGAACCCCGAGGGACGTGGAAACCGCAAAAAAGGTAGACGCTTAAATATGATTGCAGGGCCCCTTTAAGAAGTTTTAAGAGATCTCGTCTCTCTCAGTCGTACTCGGTCGCAAGTGTGTGAACGGGCCTTTACTCCGAGTGTGCAGCGGCTCAAGCTGGCCGGTCCGCCAGTTCACACCTACGTGTGTACGTGAACTTCATTTGACGAGAAAGAAACACAACACAGAGGTGTCCAACGCGACTTTATTGTTCGGAAGCAAACACAACTAAATCGGACATAATTAACCAGAAAGGTACAAATGCAGCACAGGAGAATGTAATGAGTTTCAGATTGCTTCCCGTGTTCCGATAATAATACCTCAGTGAACTCACGTTGAAGGTAATCGAATCAAACGTACTCACTTGTGCAGTACACGTGTGCCACTATGACCGTAATTATAGGCACGAGATGTGTCTGTATCGAACAGCACGTATGGCATCGATCATTTGCAGCGATGAAAACACGTGCACCAAGCTCGCCTATTTTGGTCGTAATCCGGAATCGAAACCAATTTTCCCGCGATGTCTGGCTACCATTTTCGACGAACATCCAAAATAATAGAAACAAAACGGAATATTTTTTACTATGGTATTATATTACATAATTATTTTGTGCACTTTGTAGAATTTAGTTACTTTACTATCACGAAAAGTTGGAACTCATCAACGTGATCTGGCAACCATGAAAACGCTCCGATTCTTTCTGAATCGTTTGAGAATCGGCTACAAATCTCGATTCACATAGATTCGTCACATTACTATTCAGTGCTTCCCTGATTCGGGATTGCATCAGTGTGTAATGGATACATAGCACTTTAACTTTAGATCTGACTTTGGAATTCGTTATTTTCCCCCAGAGGGGGACGGGCCGTTCCCGGAGGTAGTGCAATACCGGGCCAACCCTGGCGACCTCGAAGCAAGCTTCGGAGAAACACCGTTCACAAAAATAAGTTTAATATCTTGGACCAATTAGGTCCATATCAGATATTAAGCTGATAAGAACAGATTTTTATTGATGCTTGTTACATAAAAAATTACATCTCTAACACTTGTTCATTGCATAAAATAAGCTGTAACATTCAAAAACAATAAATGAAAAAAAAAGAAGAAAAAAAGGGGAGGGGGAAGATGTGTGGACATCGATGGTCCTCACTTCCCGACGTGTTTTACGTACATGTCTCTCGATTTTGCTATAGTCTCGCTGACTATCAGTCTCTTCAGGGTCCGTGCATGTGGTTTGCTACACAGGCGACGCATGACTCGGTCGTTAGCAGGGTCCCACGACCCGAGCGCCCCCACCACCACGGCCTCCACTGCCACCCTCTGGAACCGCCGCAGTAGAAGCTGCCGCACGGGCTCGTACTTGGTGATCTTCTGTAGGCGAGCTTCCTCCAGTGCGGCGCGACGGTTCTCGAAGGGGCAGCAGACGTCGATGATGAGGGCCTCTTCACCCCGGACGAGCACCAGGTCAGGTCGCAGGCTTGTGCCGCCGACGGGCTGGTTCTCATGAGTTATGGTGAACCGGCCAGCGGCTGCAGCCCTGATACGGCTCACCACTTGGTCATGCCTGTCCGTGAGGGCCCGGCTCTGCACCATGCAGTGGCAGAGGACGTGTGGCAGCGTCTCCCGGGGATAGCCGCAGGCTCTGCACCGCTGGTCGGCAGCTCCGGCCCACGGGCGTGCGCCGTTCAAGGGAAGCAGGTTCAGCCGGGCACGGTGCACAAACCTCCAGTCGGCGAACCGAGTGTGCCGCCCTGACCTCATGAAGTGGGAACTGGTTGGGTCAGAGGCGACACACTCCATCACCTTGCCCTGGTTGGGCTTCTGCTGGAGGGCCGTGTCCCGTGCTGTTGTCAGGATGAGCCGGAGGGTCCGGATCACCCTGTGGCGATGTTTGGCGGAGACCGACACGTCTCCGCAAGTGATTCGGGCACCGTCGGGCTGCAGCTCCCACCCCACTTCAAGGCGGCGGGAGGCCTTCCGGGCCTCGGTCCACACAGACTGGACCTGCGTTGAGGTGGCCCGGAAGTCGCCCTCGGTCTCCCCGGTCAGGTACCTCTCGACGTCCTCTGCAGCCGCAACCCGCCGTAGGCGTTTTGACACCACCTGGGTCACGGCTCGGAGGGCCATGTCGCGGATCTCGGCGTCGGCGGAGGAGAGGAGCTTGAAGGCTCCGTCGACTCGGCAGGCATCGCTTGTGTCCGCCGCTACAGGTATGCCCGCCGCACCTGCCGCCGCGCTCCCATACAGGTATTCGTTGCAGGCGTTGCTTGGCAGGTACAGCGTGCGCTTGAGCAGCGGGCGCAGTGCGTCGTCCAGTCTCCGCCATTCCACCTTTCCTAGGATGCCCGCCCTCATGGCAAAGTTGAGCGCGGGAAAGAGGAACGTCTTTACCGCATCCAGCCTCTGCCACGGAGCGAGCACAGAGTTCAGGAGGCGCTTGCCGAGGTCCACGGCATCGCTGATTGTTGCATCCTCGTGGAGCACCCTGTACCCGACGGGTCTGCCCAGGAAAGCGTGTCCCACGAAGTCCCCGATGGCCGGGACAGGCTCACGCTCGATGAGGAAGCGGGTGGGTCTCGTGCCGACAGGGTGCTGGCCGGAGAGGTGAAGGGTCCTGCACTTGGCCGGGTTCAGCCGGAGCCCAATCCGGGAGGAGAGGGCCGCCACGATGTTGATGCGCTGCTGCAGTGTCCCTGGGTCGTCGGCCAAGGGGGTGAGGTCGTCGGCGTAGGCGAGGATGTTGTGCTGCCCTTCGCCTCCCTGCACCGCCCTGATGACAGGATCAAGAACCAAGTTGAACAGCAGCCCGCTCAGTGGGCAGCCCTGTCGGATCCCGGCTGAGATGTTGATGGGCTCCGTGATGCCCGCCTCACCGACGATGGATGTCGTGTTGCCGCTGTACAGGTCTTCCACTATGGAGGCGAATGCCTCCCCGGCACCAGCTCCCCGGACCGCGTCGACGAGAGCATTGTGGGCGACCGACCCGAAGGCGTTGGCATAGTCCAGGAACGCCACACAAAGGTCTCCACCGCCCGTCCGGGCCGCATCCAACCGCTCCTGCAGCACGAAGTTGTGTTCAAACACTCCGTCGTGTGGCATGAATCCTTTCTGGCACCGTGACAGGACGCGGTGGTCAGACAGCCACTGCTGCAGACGAGCCGCAAAGCATCCGGCGTAGAGCTTCGCGACTGTGCAACCGAGGGAGATTGGGCGCCAGTTGGCGGGGTCTTGCCGATCTCCCTTCTTCTAGATGAGGATCGTTCTCGACTCCCTCCAGGTGTCTGGCACGCGGCGATGACGTAGGCAGATGTTGAATGCCGCCGCAAGGAAGGAGGCCTCGGGATCGACAGTTCGCCAGTGTTGGTAAGTCAAGCGGTCGCCCCCGGGTGCCGTACTCTCGCAGCGTCGCAGGCGGGTCGCCACCTCGTCGTCGGTGAAGGCAGCCATGGATACCTCGCCTGCCGCTGGCACTCGGGCCATGAGGAGGTCCGTGTCGACCTCCCTAGGGGCCCATGTGGTGGTAAAGTGGGCCTGGAGCTCGTCCAGTGGGACTGGACACTGCGTGGAGGGACCCTCGACGATGAGTCTCACTGCCCGGCGGCGGTTGCGGCGGTACAGGGACTGGATCTGCTGCGGGCAGTTGGGATTGACTTCACGGCGAGGCCTCCCTCCAGATGTTGCGGAGGGGAGCTTCACGGCTGTCGTCACTGCCTCAATTGCGGCCTCAAGAGTGGTGGTGAAGCTGCTCCAACCCGCAGCAGACACCGGTTCCCTGAGTAGCCTCCGCAACCGCTTTGTGTGTTCAGAGAGCACGCAGGACTCGTCAGTTGGTTCCCATGGCACTGAGGTGCCGGCAGGGTCCTCACAGTGGCCGACGTCACCGGTCTCGGTCACGTTGCCGGCGTCAGTTTGGTCGTTGGGGGTTGAGCTTCTTGGTGTGCTCGTGATGTCTCGGTCCCCGGTGTTGGTGGGGACTTCTTCATTGGCAGCTTCGGCCCCCACGGTCACACTGCCGGCCTCGGTCTGGTCGTTGGAGATTGCACCCATTGGTGTGCTCGTGGGATCTTGGTCCCTGGTGTTGGAGGGGGCCTCCTTGTGAGCAGCTTCGGCAGCTTCGGTGTCACTGCCATCCTTGGCGGGATCGTTGGCGGTGAGACCCAGCAGTGGTCTCGCCGGAAAGGTGTCCCGGTCTTGTGGTGTGCTCTGGGTTGGGGTGGTGTCCCGGGTCGTTTCTCCAAGTGGAACCTCGGCCTCAGGTGGTAGCTGGGGGTTGGGGCTCGGCAGTGCCATGGGTGTGAGCTGCATGTCCGGCGGCTCCACAGTTGACCCCACAGGGGCTGGCGTGCTTGCGTAGCTGGCCCGTGTGCGGCTGGCGCTGGACGGGGTGCGTCGCGCTGTCTCACATGGGCCGGCAGGTCGACAGGATGCCACGGTAGTGGGTCGGCCGTGGCTCACACCGTTGCTACTGTCTCCGTGGTTGGCAGGGACCCCGAGGTCAACAAGGGCCTGCCGACCGGCCCGCTGTTTGCGGTGCCACTGGTGGTGATTGCCCAGACCCTTCCTGGACGGAAAGGAGGCAGCGCATTCCGGACATTGGTGACGCTGTTGGGTCGGAGCAGCAGTGTGGTTGCCGTTGGCGAGACATGGGTGCGCGGACGGCCGGGCTCCCAACGTAACTGAGCAGAGTGCGCAGTGATTGGTCGTTCGGCGTATCCGCACACCATGGTCGCCCTCCAAGTGCCGCTGCAGGGACTGTCGCCTGCTTGTCCAGGCAGCCGCGGAGTAGGCAGAGGAGCACCCCTCTTCTGTGCATCTAAACACATGTGGTGTTGGGAAGGAGATGCCAAGGGTGTCTCCCTCCCTCCACGGCTGCCGTCCTACAGCTGGGCTTCTGCCAGCCGGCGCCACGGTGGGTGGCGTCCGAATCGGTATGCCACTCCTTCGACATGCAGGGCCGGCAGGGGAGGCTGAAGGCTCTGCCATGGTGGGGTGGGTCCCCCATCCAGCTCCTGGTCGACCAGATAGATCCCGGAGGCAGGTCCTGGAGGCAGGTCCAGGAGGCAGGTCCAGGAGGCAGGTCCAGGAGGCAGGTCCAGGAGGCAGGTCCAGGAGGCAGGTCCAGGAGGCAGGTCCAGGGGGCAGGTCCAGGGGGCAGGTCCAGGGGGCAGGTCCAGGGGGCAGGTCCACTACACTTGATCTTAGCCAAAAGGCCGAGAAGCGATCGGTATGCCACGCCGAGAAACTACAAATGATCTTAGCCAAAAGGCCGAGAAGCGATACTACACTTGATCTTAGCCAAAAGGCCGAGAAGCGATGTAAGAACAGACACTACACTTGATCTTAGCCAAAAGGCCGAGAAGCGATACTTTGGCATGGAGAATATTGAGCCCCACCCAGAACAAGCTTCCCACGATTGCGAAGTACCGCATAGTTTAATATCGTATTTCCCGATTTCTTCAAAAGAACCAGTAACAATATTCTAGATAATAATCTTGCTACAACCTAGCTAGTTCTATCCATAAGTTACATTTGATAACAAAATAAAGCCTAGAGCTACATTCTCGATATTTGTGCACACCAGAATGTGCAGCTTCTTGTGCACGTGATGGGGGGGGGGGGGGGGGGCGGGCGATGTTTTGTAATTTTTACGTTACTAATATCTAGCCAGAAAAATGGGATGGGAAATTTCACAACGGAGGCATTAGGGTGTTTTAGGGAACTGTTTTTGCACATCCTATACGGTACGATGGGCCCTCCGGCAATAAGTGCGCATACAGTGAAACCCGTTTAGAACGAACCCAGGTACAGCGAATTATTGTCGATATCGAACTCACGGAAAATTTAAATAAAAATGCATGCAAAAAGTACTTTTTATAACGAACAACATATTGGCTATATCGAACTTCCCCCCCCCCCCCCCCCCCCCCCCCCCCCGGGAAGGCTTCCAAAAACGTGCAAACAACCGCCTTGTATCCTGTCCCTTCCCCTCCACAAAAAATCCAGGAAAGAAAGCAAACTCTAAAAGCTCAAGCCGAGAAACAAAGTTGACAAAGAGAAGCGATTAAGAAGAAAAAAAAGCTAAAAAAAAACTGCAGGCACTAAAAGAGAAAAAAACTTCATTCCAAAGCGGTTGCCTACGAAGAGAAGTGATTCGGAAGGGGATATAAGCTAAAAAGAAAATAAAAACTCTGCAAGCATGCAAAAAAAAAAAAGCATTCCAGCACTTTGTTACAAAATAGAAAAGAGATGAGAGAGAAAAAGAAGCTCTCGTCTTACAATGAACGCAGCGTGAAAGTTCGTTGTAAATGGTTTTTGCTATATCGAACTACTTGCTATTGATGAAAATAATCCCTGGAGAAGGGGAACAAATCTCCAAACACAGCTAGGTGACTGGTGAGCGACCGGAAAAATCCGCCTGGTCCGGGTATCGAACCCGGGACCTCTCCATTACGAATGGAGCGCTCTACCAACTGAACTAACCAGGGGTTAGACGTCAGTAGGCAGGAGATCGAACTATAGGGGGCGCTATAACCCGTTTCTTTTCCCCACGCTCGGTGTTTACTCAACACAAGGCCTGTGCACATGCCGACAGGCCCTATGGGCATGTCCATGTCATCTTCTACAATAGAGCGCGGGGCACAGTTTAATGTAAAAAATACTAACAATCGACGGATCTATCCTCAGAGAGTGCGACCTTGACCCACTTCGGCGTTTGTGCTGAGCTGGGACCGTGCATGCTGCAGTGTTCATGCAGGCCGTAGTGGAAACAAAACAGCCCCTCCTACCCGTCACCGGAGAACACGAACTCCAGCCGAACGCCGATGCCGCGTTCGGTTATGTGGGCCGAGCGCCGAGTCATTGTATTTGTTGTCCCTATCCGTGTAGTTCTAAAGTTAACCGCTTGGGGCGTCACTGTCTGTCCTCCTCCCCAATATCGAACTGATTGGAGCGTTTCCTGCTGTTCGTCATAAACGGGTTTGACTGTATGCGACTCTTCTACGGTAGCGAGTGCACAGTTCGTACCGGAGGTCCCATCGAACCGAATCGGATGTGCAAAAATGGTTCCTTCAAACTCGCTATTAGGGAGTTTTAGGGAAACGTTTTTGCACATCCGATACGGTATACGGTGGGCCTTCCAGTACGAAGTGCACATATGCGAGTCTTCTGACGTAGCGCATGCGCAGTGCGTACTGGAGGGCCCATAGTACCGTATCGGATGTGCAAAAGCGGTTCCCTAAAACTCCCTATTAATTTCAGATTTTACGGTAGTCTGAACTCACTGGGATTGCTTATAATGCCCCTTCAATTTGAAGCAGCCAAAATATATGGGAATATGGCAGATTTTCCCTCTGGATTAGGGGCCTCCAAACCCCGGCCCGCGTAAGTCTCCTGACTGGCCCGCCTCCAGCAGGCCTGCTGCCGCTGGTCCCGGCACAAGATGCACACCTAAAAAACAGCGCTGCGACGCGTTACGAACTAAAACAGATACCAGAAAGATGGAGAGAAACTGCATCGTAACAAAGTTCTCTAGCATCACCACTCTTAGTCCCCGGCTTCATGTCTGTGCAACAATATTAAAATTCTTTTGCATTCTCACATGCATTGTTCTTAGTGTCCTCTGTCACAACTATATTGAATATTTTGTGAGCGTGAGATCTATCATTCTCATTCGTCCTGCACTGCGCGAATGTGCCGAGGTTCCGACGCACTTTGATTTATGCCTAGTGAGTTTTCTTGGTTTGATTTGTTGTGTAATGTCATAATTAGCAAAATATAAAATTTCCAAATTAGGTTAGTTTTAAATACTCGCTTTAATCATAAACGAATTCTAAGCTCCCCAAGCTCTTTTCACTCTACCAAAGCACTGAGGTTGCCTCCTCTACAGCATTCGCTCTGCTAAGGGAAAGAGGTGGGATTGGCTTCCACTGTGTTTTTGACCTGTCTTTTGTAATTACTTTTTTTTTCCAGCCCTCGAGTCTGTGACGGTTCCCTAATCCGGCGCCTTAGCCAAACTGTCTGGAGACCCCCTGCTCTGGATCGTGGGTTCTCAATCTGGGTTCCTAAGAACATTCCCCAGAGTACCCTCATGGGTGATCCCCAAGCTCACAATTATCCTTACTTATTCTTTCCATAACCATGTCGTTTTTAAGTGCTATTTCAGCAGGCCCGAGTCACTCGGGATGTATTTAACTATGAGCCACACACTCCTTAGCGCAGTGGTTCTCAAATGTGAGTCTTCAAACCCCTTTGGGCCCTTATGCCCTCAACCGTATCAGTCAAGCCAAGCAATAAATACACTAGTTTTTTTATTGATGCTGGTTGTCCCAAAGAGCTAAATAGACCAAACCATGCGTGCCAAGCGAGCTGGGTTGATATAATCTCCTCCATTTCAGAGCTCCAAAGTTTGTTTGCGTGCATTTACTTTTCTCAATTTCACAACCCCCACTCCCGGTGGATTCAGGTCCCCCAACACATTGACCGGTTCAGAGGGGGTCACCGAAACATCAGTGCTTGAGAACCACTTCCCTAGTGTGTGCCTTGTTGCATACAAGGTCTGTAAGCATCTGGCTTCTGCGCTGTTATAGTGGATCAATGTCGAGACTGGAAAGGGTTGCTCAGCTGTCATTCAAAGCTAATAAGGGTTCATTGAGATTAAAAACTTGGAGAACAGTTTCCCTGCTGCAGAAGACGTGGCAAATGGGGTGGAGCACCTGAGCAGCGAGGTGGCAGTGTGCAGGCAGCCTTAGCAGCAGCTGCAGGTCCTGCAACAGACCCTGTATCGTGGCTCCAAAGCTTATGCCAGGGGAGCTTGGGGTTCTATGATGCCTCTAGTTTTCTAGGCAGTCGATTGCTTCACTGATGATATGCGAAGTTTTTTCGTCGCGAGTTCTGGAAGCGACAGTCCTGACTATACTTCGTTTCACCTTATGTGCGAGCGAAGGCAAAGCTGGAAGCGCGAGCACGAAAGCTCCGTGCGTTCAGGCTTTGCTCGAGCGCGCGAGCTGGGGAGAAACGCAAAAAGCGCTGGTCTCGCGCTTCTAGCTTTGGCTTCGCTCGCACATAAGGTGAAACGAAGTATAGGACCACTTTGTCGATGGGTTCCAGCCGTGGTTGTGGAGCGAACTCCGGCCTTTGCTCAAGAACTTGCTTGGCCTTGGCAGAAAAATTCACATCCCCGATCATCTGAAGTGGCTGTCTATGGGGAACCCGATTGGCCTCCCTTGCCAGATGGGGCTTCAAAGGAAGAAGCCGGCTTTTCCTGATGGTCTCCGTTGAGCGTGTTCGTGGAGTATGTATTCAATCCTGGGTAGCTTCTCACCTCTGCGATGCATATTTCGCAGCTTATGGCAGGATCATTGAAAGCGTACTGAAGTATAGCAGGATCAAGGCCATCTTCCGATATGTGGATCTTTTTTGATTCAGTGTAAAACTGAAGTGAATGAAGAAGAGGATGGGCGTAAAGCAAAAGCTATGCGGTGCTTCCGAGAATGTTGCCCCGAATTGGATTTCACATATGAATTACCCGTTGCAAAGTTCATCAGGTTCCTTGACCTGGTGCTTCAGTTCAAAGAAGCCACACGTGCTGGAGATATGAGGCGCGCTCGTGCCACGGGTGTTTTCTATAGAACTCGGGGCATTCGAAAATCATAAAGAGGAGTTTTGCCACAACTGCTCTTATTTCCACCCTAAAGAACTCATGTCACCATCAACATGAACCAAGTTTTGAAAACCTGATTAGGCGTCTACGTGAGTCTGGTTATCCAGAGTCTCTCCTGATGGCCATTTCTGAAACCATTTGCTGAAATCGAAACACCAGCATGCAGTGAATGAGGCTTCATCGAAAGCTACAAATCAAAGAAAGATTGCGGTTATACCCCACATTCATGGACTCACACATAACCTAAAAAAGATTGCTGGGATGCATGATATTCGGGTTGTGTGCTCGGCACCAAGCAAGGTGTACTCCATGTGCCGCAGAACTAATCAAAGAACAAATCAAGAAAAGAAACGATGCACAATTGCTCACAGGACGAAGTATACCCCGTGCCAAATAGACGCTGTGTACCACATACCACTTTCCTGTGGCAAGTGCTACATAGGGCAAACTAGGAGGTGTGTGAGTAATCGAGCTAGGGAGCACGCGGCTTCTGTTAAAAGAACATCGGCTTGACATCTCTCTGCACACTGCCGGTCTGCAAGTGCACTCCTGATATTAACATCACCACCATTATAGGGCGACACGCGGGGTAATTGAAGCCTTGGCCATTGAAGAAAATGGCCAAAGCACAAAAGAAAGACAATACTTGGGGTGTGGCACGACCCGCTTAACGTCCTAATGGGTGCAGCGCGCGGACATGGGGGATGGTTTTGATTACTAGTTGTAAAGAAAAAAAAAAGGAAGACGAAGTATTAAAGGAAGCAAGTTGATAGTCAGCGGTGTGTATGTCTTTTCCTCTCTCGGTTTTGTCTAATTTGTAACTGTTCAGCTGACCCTGTAGTAAATGACTGGTATCGCTTTAGTGGCACGAAATTTGATCACAACTGAAATATTACGTCAAAGTGAAGCGTACTCCACTACAACCGATTTTAAAGATGCAATGATCTGCTCTTTAGTGGGCAGCGAGTGGGTTAGCTTTTAGTCCAGGAATACTGGCGCAGCACCCTTGTGACGTCACATAGTAGTGGAGCTGCGGTTGATTGGTTGTACCCAACGCTACTAGATTACCTGATATGCGGAACTCCCGCAAAGGGGGTACCCCCCTCCCTCACTTCAATATGCCTCTCGTCGTTTGAAGCGACATCTAGATTTTGTTTCAAAACTGCATATTCCATAGAGCAGAGCTGTACATTGGGAGAGTCTGGCCAGTGGATGTGGCGATGGCTCTGGAGGAGAGAAAAATGGAGGAGAGGGAGGAGAGCGCCGAAGGAGCGAGAGAAAATGGAGGCAGAAAAGAGGAAACGACCGCCATTTTGACGCAACACGCTTTCGGCACAGAGCATTGTTGAGGCTACACGTCGTCTGCTACGGGCAGACTTATTTTTTGCCCGAATCAAAGTGTGTGGTCAAACGTCGAGAAAACTTCCTTTGTTAGCTTCTTAACCCACTGAGGAATAACACTATATCATTTTCTTGCCACAGCCAGCGATATAGAAGGAAATAACCGAAATTCGGATGCCGATCCCATGCATTATACCGGGCAAATTAATAAAAATGGCGGCCCTCCCCGCTCAGCTGGGAGCAGCCGGAAGTTCACGCGCATGCGCTCACGCCTCTCACTCTGTCCCGCAGGGCGATTGGCTCACTTGGAAGCAGTGAGATCATAACCTGGCCGAACTCTCCCAATATACGGCTCTGCCATAGAGTATGGTCGAGCACCATCTAGACGCTGTGCTTCGAAACATATGTAATCCACAGATTCCATAGAACACACTGCAGTTACCATAGCAGCCATCCGGCTCGTCGAACGATGGGAGGCGAGCCGTGGTGAGTGAGGGGGGTGCTGCTTGTGCAAACAGCGTCTATGAGCAGTTCCGTAACCATGCTAATCGGTTGTACCACGTACCGCAGCACCCCGTTGACATCACGTCACGGCCGTACGACTGATGATCAGTGTTGCCATCCCTCTAGCAGATAGTTTCGGACACACAATATTGAGAGAAAAAAAATGTACCTCGTAATTCGGGGACACTGCTTTAGCTGAAAGCAGTCGGAGTCCCAAATTCAAAATAATTGACCGGAGTTGCCATTTAATAAATTCATGGTACCACTCAGTCACTTGTTTTTATTCTCGGCCCCCCCCCCAAAAAAAAGAAACAAATTTCTCGGGGCGTGATAAAGAAATACAGTTGTATTTCACCCACGACCTTTCCGCAACACCGCTAAAGCCGAACTGGGGCGACATAAACAAGCCAAGAGCACCCTTCAAGATGGCGTCCACTGCCCAGTGTACACAGCCAGATTTAGCTTTTTTTTTTTTTTTTCACTGTTGCGAGACGTTGAAAGGTGTCTATCCCATCCTCTCATATGGTGTCCCCCAATGTGCCTACCTTCCCTCGTGCCCCGTTTATCTCCCCTATTTTCCCCAACTCTCTCCAGTTCCCTCCCTCTCTGCTACCTTCCCCTCCACCTCTCTCTTCACCCCGACCCCATTCTCCTATGTTGCCCTCCCTCCTTTCCCCTCCTTGGTCAAGTGACCACACCAACTCAGCTTCCTCGCCAAAGGTAGCGGAGAAATATATGTCACGTGACACATCAATTCCCTCTGCCCATCTCTCCTACATTGCCCTCTTTCCCTTCCTTCCCCTCCTCCCCCCTCCTATGGTGCCCCCCCTTCTACCCCTCCCCCCTCTCTGGTCACATGACACACCAATTCATAAAAAGACTAAGTGCACAGGTGAGCTGGTGGTAGCTAATCATGTCGTTTAACACACGAGTTTGAGACATTCCCTTATGTGTCTGTTCCTTCTAATAAACATTTTTCCTTTCCTGCACCACAGTCTCAGCTGTTAAACAACATGATTCGAAACGCTAGTTCAGTATCCCCCAAATTTATAAAAATATGTTTTTCACTTCCATAACAAGAGTAATGTCTCCAACACAACTGAAAAATTCGCACCTAAATACTGCATTTCCTGCATTATAAGACTTTGGAGATAAAGGCTGCCGCCTATTTTTTCTCTTCTAGTTAAGTCAGGACTACTCCGGCGAGACATTTTCAATGAGGAGCGAAACTTTTTAAAACAAAACTAGGAGTTAGTTTAGGTTTCGTTCCTAACTCAAAATCTGACCTGCGGAGTAAGTATTGCACTCCAACACTGAAGACAACAAATGACTCGGCAAATAAATATTTATTCATGCGCTCTGAACACGTAAAGTTTTGGGTGAAATAAAAAAGAAAAAAAAAAAGAAAGGGGTATTTTGGGCATATACAGGTGTGAAAATATCGAGTATGGGTTCTTGGACATTGAAAAAGAACTAGTATGCCAAGAGAAGACAAACTTCTAAGCAGGGGAAAACAGGGAGTTTGACCTGGGTGCACAATGGCACGGCTCTATTCCTTAGTTTCTCAGAGTTCGTCCATGGCACATCTTCCCCAACAAAGCGGCGGGGTCCGACACACAAAAAAAAAAAAAAAAAAAAGTTACCGCATCGCACAACCATGACTCTGCTCCGCACAAATAAATAATTGCACGCACTCACGAGCAAAGGTGTTAAAAGGCAACGTGGCTTCTGGTTTAGATGAATGCTCGGAACTCAAATAACGCCAACAGACCACGTTTTGAGTCCACTCGTTCAAGATCACAGAAATGTTCCCAAAAAGAAAAAAAAAACATTTTTTTCACCGCAAAAAGAAATTATGCATTGCCCAGTGTCCGCAAACCTAAACCACATTTGACATTTATGGTTAGACGGCGTAAGGTTGGTCTGCCTTTGAGGTACGTACGGCCACACTGGCATGCGCTGTAAGTTGAGAAATTTAGTCGTTGCAGTAGAAAGTTTCAGCAGATCGTTCCGATACCTCCGATAACGATACGATACACGCACAAAGGCGGTGGGGGAGTATCGGGTTTTGTTATCGGAGCCATCAGAATGATCCACTAAAACTCTCCAATGCCGCTGCTCCTAGCCTGGGGTCGTTGATGCGCACCACGCAGTAGTGATGCACGACCGCACGCCAGTGCGATTCTCATGCAGATTGAAACGTAAAGGGCTGAGGATTGAAGCCAGGATCCCCGAGTTCTGCAGCGCGATCTTTCGCTATACGCGCTCCGAGTTATGGTGCACGGTCGGCCACCGATACCCCCACCCGACGCCCATTCTCCTCCCAAAGGTGGCACTGGTCCGGACGAGACTATGCCCAATAGTTATGGGCTTGTTGTTACCTTATTCAAAAGTTACGAGTGATTTTCTTAATCTTCCACTGGAAAAATGGGCAGCTTACTTCATTCATCTCTTATCAAAAATTTCCGAAAATGGATTTACAATTTTTTAATTGGATAATGGCCAGCTATGAAACCTTGGCATCTTGTTCGGGCTGCTATCGCTACGTTTGGGCGGAGACTGAGCTTCGGGTGATCCATAGTTTATTGTTGCGGTGGAAAAAAAAAAGACCATAAACCTTTTTTGGGGACACATTGTGCAGCAGTTGAAGCGCCAAGCATGGGTAAGGTGTTTATGTCTCGTGCCACAAGAGCACGAGTGCAGTTTAAGCCCAAATTTCTCGTCCACGACTTTGAACTGCAAACTAAAAAAAATCATCTATGAAGAGTGCGCCAATTCCTCTCGTAGGAAGTCACTACCAAATAAATATTGAAAATGTCAGAAAACTCCCGACGCAAAATTTTTTTTAAAGTCTGGATGGAAAAAGAATGCCATAAAATAAATTTACAACGAAAAGAAAAAAAGGAATTTGTAGTTGGTGCCCGTGGGAGCTTGCTGAGAAGTGGCGACTAGCAGTCATGTGACCAGCCACTAGTCAGCGGTGCTTCCGCTCTTTCGGGAGCTTCTTATGAGCTCTAAAAGTTAGTTATTAGTCTTTGTTATAAGTGCACAAAAAAAACAACTGAAGATTATTAAGTAAACTTTAGAGCCCATAGGAAGCTCTCAAAAAAGCGCAAGTGCACAGTCACGTGACTGCTAGCAGCCACTTTTCTGAGGACTCCCGCTACAGATTTGTTTCGTACCATAAACATACTCTAAAATATTTTTTCTTACGTTGTAAATTCATTTTATGACTACCTTTTTCCATGCAGGCTGTTTAAGAAAGAATTTTACCTTTGCATATGTCCTTTAAAGCTAGTCTTTCTGCGGCAATACAGAAGAACCACACGAAATTAACTGACAAAATTAACACCTCTTACAAGGTTTGTGTGTTCACAACGCGAAGCTTGCGGTTTTAGAAGAGCTATACAGTTGGCCACATACACCAGAGGGACATCCGATAAACATTCTGCAACTGTCCTACTAGTGTATATCGTTTAAATTCCCCTGCGTGGTTCAACTCCATTCTTCCGTGCAAGGATCCGGTATGGTCTATCTGAATCACAGATGTGCTGTCACGCTTTCTTGCGGATGCCTTAAGGTGAATTAGATGACAAGTATCAACGACGCAGCCATAGTGGTGTTTCTTCCCGCACCCCATAGGCTGGTTCAGAGATTTGTGCTAGAGCTTGACCGACCGAGTTATGACCTGTCGTGACTGCTTACGACCAGATGGTTGCTACGACGATGCAGGTTCATGCAGGGTGTCGTATTGGAACGCAAAGAGTCATAACACGGTTGATCACAAGTGCCACAAATGACAAATGTCGCAGTCGATCACAGATGTCTGAACTAGCCTCAACGTTCCTTCATTTCTTCGAACCCAGAGCTCTAGCCTCACAGTTGATCACAAGTGTCACAAATGACAAATGTCACAGTCGATCACAAATGTCTGAACTAGCCTTAATGTTCATTCATTTCTCCAAATCCAGAGCTCCAGCCCAAGTAACCACTCGACCAGCGGGAGATGGCCATGGGCCCATGTGCTGGGGTCGTTCGAGTCAATACAGGGATGTCTCGTTAATATTTACACCTCCATTACTACCCCCCTTCCCTCCCCCCCCCCCCCCCCCCCCACAGCATTCATAATGCAAGTTGCTCATAATAGCAAGACAACAGTGCACGTATTTACCCATTTTGTCCCCGAATATGTTTTCCACATAGTGGGGTATCCATACTAAGGGGGTCTCCATTACCGAGATGACTGTGGGGTTTCGGCATAGCACTATCCCACCCAAGCGGCATTGCTACCGGGGGATCACACTGCAATTTCACGGCATGCCCTCAAGCGTGCGCCCTGAGCACTACCGTGCCCATGGTAGCCTGTGCTAGAGCTCTGCTAAGACTCTCCCATTCCTCCCTTTACCCTTAATCCTGTCCTACTGCCTCTCCAAGCACTTAGTGAGCTCCACTTGTCAAAACTGCAGGTTTATTCCAGTTTTCTATACTTTACCCCTCTTGCAGCTTTCCTTGGTGGCATTATTGGGATTACCAACTTCACGCTGAGCTACTCTCTAGCCGGGCCCACCTACCGAGAAAACCATATGCACCCGTACGACCTGCCTCCCATAATACCCTACGAAGTGCCCATATGAAGAAAAGTCTTTAAATGAAACAGTTTTGCCACCAGACCTCGCAGTTTTATGTGATTTTATAAGATTGCCCTTACTTTATACACGTAAAACACACAAAAAAAAATTTGTAGGGGCTGTGTGTCCCATTTCTTTTCAATAAAATATTGATAATTTGAAGATGATGAAAAACAGGCAGAAAAAAATAAAGTCATTTATATGCCATCTGACAGGGTATGTTAGGTCACCATGGCCCGTGTGTTCTTCACTGAGGAAAATGCATATATATCATATGGTTCTTTCAAATGGTATTACAGGATATGTGCTGTAGGGATGCGTACGGTGTTTTTCAATGAGGCCTCGAAACCCAGACAGAACTATAAACAAACAAGCTGCAACATCAAGATTCTATTACTCGAGCAACCACAGCCCGCAAGACAACAATCACATAGAACAAGTTCCCATAGGCCACAGCAATTTCGAAGGAACCCCCAAGGTTGCCCCAGGCACACAGACGTGATGCATTCACAACTGGGCAACATTATGAAGAAGCTCTCTCTCAAGAAACCGTCAGGTGGGCCGCAATCGTCGCTTCAACCGAGGCCTAATTCTGGAGCGAGACTTCAGCAGCTAGGGAGAGCCGCTGACAAGGAGAGGCGCCATATTTGATCTCACTGCTGACTGCCCTTCAACGTCGTGAATGGTGCTGTCACGAGGCGTACAGGCTATTATGGTAGATGTCCGGTTGGGTGAGTGGCTCCAGCAAGGAGGCCCACGCCACCAGGCCACCGAGGAACGCCAGGAGTAACAGGGACAGACGGGGCTGCTTGTAGCCGAACACCTCCGACATGTCGGGGAACCCCATGTGGTTGCAGAAGGCGTGAGCCACGAACGGAGCCACAAAGTGTCCTGCAACGAAAAATAACGCCGGGTGTCAGCGCCCAGAAACTGGAGGTCCAGGTGACCATGCAATCTATGCAAAACCTTATCGTGAACAAACAAATCATTACACATTTGTCGCAACCAAATCATTCGCTACAACGAACTGCTGACCTAACTAGAAACACTACTGCATATGAAGTGCGCAGTGCCAGGACCTGGAGAGTGCCACGTCCTAGAACAAAACTACAGCAGGCGACAGATGCTTCAGTCCATACGTGCTACCTACACTACTGAACTTTATCGGATAAACAAGGTGTTCACATTGAGCTTGCAGACAGAAAACTGTTGTAGCAATTGCTTTCCCTCAAATTGTGTATCATTTCTCGTTTATAGAGTTTTAGTACATTGTTTCTACACCACCGATAACGACACAATGCATGTGCAGAGGCATCAGCGGAGTATCAAAGTTATCGGAACAATCTACTTAAACTCCTTATTAACATACTGATTCCCATTGAAAGGTTTTTGTTACTTCCCGCCTGTCAAGTTGCCGAATGTAGGGGGCAAGGGTCCTGTCAAGCTGCATTATTGCAATTCTTTCCTCGT
The DNA here is from genome assembly GCF_016920785.2 of Ixodes scapularis. Taxonomy (NCBI): domain Eukaryota; kingdom Metazoa; phylum Arthropoda; class Arachnida; order Ixodida; family Ixodidae; genus Ixodes; species Ixodes scapularis. Next base: position 34,806,879 of record NW_024609836.1, on the reverse strand, counting down.
GTTCGTACCTCCATTGCATACTCTGCATATAAAATAAATAGAATTAAATATTATAAAACACAGAGCATGGCATCTATGTTGCAACAAGCGCTAAACCCTTACTTCTGAAACGTTCTAAATACAGTATAGACCACTTACAACGTAACCGCTTATAGTGCAGGACCGGGTATAACGCGGTTTATTCAAACCACCGGTTCGCCTCCTATAGAACTCCATGTATTTACATACCGCTTAAAATGCAGGCGCGCAAAGGGAAATACCGGCTATAGTGCGGTTTTTGGCACAGCCCGCCGACCGCGCCAACAACCGGAGCAGCGGGCACGCTTCCCTGTGCAACACTAGATAACGGCGCTGACGGCGCGGGGCGAGGATGTTGCTCGAAGAAGTGGGGAGAAGCGAAGAGAGAGGCTTCAGTTGCCGTAGCGACAGAGGGACGCACGCACGTGTCATTCACGTGCGTGCGTCCCTCCACTGCGTTTGAAACAAAGAAACAAACAACCGCACCGACAGACCAATCGCAGATCGAGGAGAAGTGTTCGCGCGCGTTGCATGCTGGTCGCGGGCCGGCTGCTTCTATCCGCAAACATGGCGTCGGTTGTGATCGTCGTCGTAGACGGCGTTCATCTCATCGTTCTGCGTAAAAGCACTATCCTTGACTGTGAATTTTCGTTGTGTGTCGCTATGATAACCCAGCACGTACTAGAAGGGAAGATCCACCTACTCGTGCGGCGATGTCGTGGCGGCGCTCTCAAGACGGCAGAAACGCCCGTGTCGTCGTGTTTGTTTACTTCGACTACAGTGGTGATTTCTAAGCATTTGTGTCCTCGAACATCGCCCGGATTTCTTATTTGGCGCATTTCATGCGTGTGCTCAAGTTCAAGGTATTACTGGCGCGTACCGTACGAAGGATGCGAATTTTCACGCGTTTTCATCTCCGGAGAAAAGTGATTAGGGTTAGCAATCCTGAACGCTCACAACGTCCATTTGCAACCCGCGACGCCGTTAAAAGGCTGCGCCAGGCAAAATGCCGCTAATTTCTTTCAAAATATGTGACACACTTGAGACAGAACTGTACTAGTCTGGTGAAATAAAGACTTTCCTCAAACTAAGCTTTATTTTTCATCTAACATAAAATAAATTCTTTTACAAAGGTAAGTTGTCTCATGGCATGTATTTTGGCCTGAAAAATTGATGTTTTGGTTATAATGCAATACCGCTTATAGTGCGGATTTTCGCGACTCCCGCGACATACGTTATATGCGGTCTACACTGTATAAACGAAGGACATATCAAGCGCCCACCTCAGCAAACTCCCGAGCCCACCGCGCGAACTGAAGTGTTCCTCCACGTTGCTACTTCTCGAAGAAGCCGGTGCAAAGCGATGAAACTTTCTATGTGTGTGCCCGCAATTGCCAAATTGTCCTATTTGATTAAAATTTTTAACCGAATATATAACAATATTCGCTTGAATAATTGAAAGTTTGCACAACGACTACTTGACTTACCATCGAGTATGTGTACTGCATGTTCCGAGCAAACCACATTTTATATCTAAAAAAAAACAATTACCTGTCCTGAGAAACAGGTAGACAGAGTAGGCACCAAAGATGGTTGTGTACCCAAACTGGAACACTGTGTCAAAGAAGAAAAGAAAGCCTTTAAAATTAGTTTTATGGGAGCTCTGAAAACAAGATCAAAGTATGCCACACACCCGATCGCATCACAGCTAACTTGACGCTGGACGTCCTGGCAAGCTTCTCAGTCAGGTGGTGGAAATGGGCTGCAACGAACAAAAAGGTCGCGCAGAGCCACAAAATATGCCTGGGTGCAAGCAATCCATTCCCCGACTGCCTCGTGAGCGCCACCATTTTGTCATGCAGTGCAGAACGGGCGAAATCGGCGATGGTTACATTAGAAAATGTGACCTTCAAATATAGCGTCAGGAAGTGAGGCAGTATCGTCCGTTCTAACTATATAGTTAGTAATATAATAGTCTGCCCATGCACTTCAGCCGCTTTGCAACAGTGGGGCATAGACGTACACGTCGGCGGTCCCGAAGGAACCGTGTTGCTGGCGATGCTTTGATGTATGCAAAGCAGCGAGAAAACATCCCTGGCAAAGTTTGTGCTCAGTGTTTTTCGAGCTCTATTTTGCCTGAAAACGCCGGGGTTGGGCATGTTGTATAAAAATAAATCAAGCCGACAAACACTCCGAACAACTTTAACTCATTGCGGCAAAATGAATAAGTCAGACCGCTCTCTTCGTCCATTCGTCTGTCCCTCTCCTTCTCATTCTTTCTTTGGGACAAGCGATGTCGGCACCTACGATTTGCCTCATTCTACTCCCATCTTTACCCCCCACCCCGGTTTTAATGATTTTGGAGGACGGAAAGGCATTTTCCGCAATTACAGACAAAGCTAGAGACGACTGGCAACGATAATTTTAAGGGACAAGATGGCCGAGCTGTTGTTACTCTAAAGTGTAGCGTATCTGGCGGCTCTAAGGTCGCCCACCAAAATGTTGTGCAGGGGAGGAAGTCACTCCACCGAACTTACCCACGCCGAAGAAGAGGGGGCAGATCAAGATGGCCGCCCGCTGGCCCAGGCAAGGCACCAGCAGAGGCAGCATGCAGGCACGGAACGTGAACTCCTCCGACAAGGGAGCCTGCGCGCGAAAAAGACTGTCGTCGGAATTCCTCCCGGAATGCTGGACTGCTGCTCGGAGGGCAGGATCTCTGCTGTGACATGGGTGAACATGAGACAAGGAAGCCAAAAGAGGAGACCCATAGAAAGAAAGATGGAGGCGGTGCGAGTTGTCCCTCTTTCATGCGTCTTGCTCATCCTTCTCCGGTTCAGTCACGTCTAGCTTTCACCAGCTTGCAGCCGCACTTGCTCTTCTTTCAGATCTCTGCAGTGGTGGCAACACATTCCAGCAAGCCATTACAGAGGCCTGCGAAGAGTGCAAGCGTCTCCAGTGCGAGATTCATTTTTTCTTTCTTCCTAACAATGTGTGGTTAAATACTCGCCAGATGAAATCAATAGTGAAAGAAGAGAGATCGGAAACCGGATATCATCAAATAAAAGTGCTGGGTTCCTCCCGACTCAAGAGAAAGCCTGCGTACATCTGATGTAAAGTGGCCCAAAATATGAGTGGGAACAAGATGAACTGCTTTGGTTCTTGCTTGTTACAATATTGCCGTTACAGGCAAAAGAGCCGATGCCAAGTAGAGCACGACAGAGTCTGCAACTCAACTATTGATTCAAATATGTGGTCCCAATGAGGCATTGCTATCAACCTTGCTTGTTCCAGTCCATATTAAAGTCTATATTACCACATAAAGTAGGGTGCCCAAATGTCTATGCATCTGCCTTGGAATGGTGACGTCGGAAAATTTTGCTCTTGGTTTGGAGCGCATTAATGAGTGCCTCTCGGTTTGAGCTCTTGGCTTTGACCTGTACTACAGCAGCATTTTGTTTCTCACTATTTATTTGCATCTTTCTCATGATTTTGTGCCATTCACTTTGGGTACTACAAAGGGTAGCACCACCTTAACTGCAATTAATGCCTGAACTTTGTCTTTCTCCGACAAACAGACCTTCATTGAGCCAGGAGTCCTGCATCGGCAACAGAAGCTTCTACTCGAAACTGTAATTCCTGCACAACAATAGCGAGGCAAGACGGGGCATTGTATCGATTGAACCGCCCATTAAACACTTGCCGAGTAGCCGCCACAGGCTTCATTATGACGACAAGCCCAACAATGCAGAAATACAGTTCTGTACAAGCCAGCCCTCAATGGCAAACTGAACTCCAATACAAAAGCTATTACGTGCTGCCCCACAGGCGGTGCTGCTAATCTATACCACCAGAAATTCCCATTACCTTTCGACTTCCGTTAATTGGACTCCGACAGGACATATACCGTATTTACTCGCAGAATGAACGCACTTTTTTTCCCAAAAAATCGATGCTAAGTTAGGGGGGCGTTCATTACGCGAAGTAAAATTTTTGCTTCAGTATTTACTTGCATAATGAGCATAATGAAGGGACCTTTTATCCTGAAAAATCGAAGTAACTTCTTATCTCTTTGCGCGCGGCGCCCGACCCCGTAACCAAACTAAGCTGTAAAAAAAAAAAAAAAAAAAAAAAAAAAACTTTTTTTTTTTAGTGTTTTGGGTTTTTATTTTATTTTTTTGCTGCCTTTCCCAAGCTGTTTTGTTTGCTTAGGCGAGGGCTCTCCGTTTATCTTTCCTATCTCCTTGCGCGCGGCGCGCCACGCAAGACCCCCCCCCCCCCTCCCAACCCCCGTAACCAAACTGCGCTGTGCAAAAAGAAAATAAGAAAAAAAAGCTCTTCTTTTTCTCAATTCCGTGGAGTTTTTTTTTTTTTTTTTTTTTTTGATGCTGTTTGCAAGCTGTTTTGTTTGCTTAGAGGGCTTCTCGGCTCCTCTTTCTTACCTCCTTGCGCGCGGCCCCCCGTAACCAAACTGCGCTGTGCAAAAAAAAAAAAGAAAAAAACTCTTTGTCTTTGTTTTTTTTCAGTTCCATGTTGTTGCTTTTTTTTTTTTTTTTTTGCCGCCTTTCGCAAGCTGTTTTGTTCGCTTAGAGCACTTCTCTTTCTTACCTCCTTGCGCGGGGCGGCGCGCAAAACCGAAGTCCAGACTGCGCTGTGCAAAAAAAAAAGTCCTCTCCATGTTCTTTTTTCTTGCTTCCGTTGGACCTTTTCGAATTTTTTTTACGCCTTTTGCAAGGCGTTTTGTTCGCCCACGCTGCCCATGCGTTCGCGACCTTGCAGCACCGGGATAGAAAAGTGCGTTCATTTCGCGCGCGTGGGGGGAGGGGGTCAAAATTTTGACATCCGAGGTGGGGTGCGTTTATTACGCGAGTGAAAAAAAAAATCGAAATTGTGAGAGCCGACTTGGGGGGTGCGTTCATTACGCGAGTGCGTTCATTGTGCAAGTGAATACGGAAAAAATTAGTGTGAATTATCCAAAAATTCAATTAAAATAAACGGCGGGAAAAGGGCTCGAGCCAGACTCACTTTAATCGGAAGCAGTTAGTGACGCTTTCTTGCCACTTACGCCTGAAACACACGTCGAACAGCCTGCTCCAGAGGGCGTTGCCACACTTAGATGCACTTTCAACCGCACTCATCCACTCGGTTAAAATGCTTTCAACAGCCTCCTCCTCCCTTCCGTCTCATTTGTCCATCCCACGGCCAATCACATTGACCACAATGTTGTAGTCTGTGGTGCTCCGCAGATTTCGACGCCAATGTCCACGAGTCTTTAAACAAGACACCATCCAGGGTCCTAGGGAGCAAACCAGTGTTCGGAAAAAATACAGCTCCGTTTCAGGGACACGCACATCGGCACTCGCAGAGGCTATGCATCTGCGTTTTTGGTGACCTCCTTTCTTAAGCGCCATCTTGAAGAACGGCTGTCTTGGTACCGATGGAGAGCGAGGCGTAACTTCCATGCAATACCATACACAGTTGGCGCTGCGAGACGCTCTAGCTCGAGCATGTGGCAGAACTGCAGCCCGTGGCTGGCTCAGTCGAAAACGCACAGACTCTGCTCCTACACTCTCTTGCATTTCCTTTGCACTTCCTGTACAATGTCCACAAGTGTGCTTGCAAAGATTGATGACATTTCCATGCAAAACAGAGCAAAACCGAGCTCAGCCAGTTAAACACTCCTTACCACCGTTGACGAAAATGGACTATTGCGCAACAACCCCGAGAAATTGCACCCCAAGCTAAAAAAAGAGAGAAAAACCCTCGCAAAAGAGGAAAAAAGAAAGCTCGACACTAGCGGCGCCTGATGAAAGTAAACGAGCAATCTTCAGTCATGCGATGCTCGTCGTGCGCCAGCTTCACCTAATGCGGCGCATGTCCCCATGTTTCCGATTAAGTCAAATTAAACGGTGCGTTCAAACTATTGAATTTCTTCCTCCGTAAAAATGTATTGGTGCCCGCCAGGCCCTTTGAACACAATCAAATTTAATGAGGAATCAAATTGACCGAGGTCAAATTAAAGTGAGTTTATTGTACAAACGTGGCTTGTAATTACAACATTTTTTTTCGTCAGACTCGTCTGAGTTGAAGGCATCGCAAACAACCGCCAGTCCTATCGATGTACAACTAATGGGCTGGAGACTGCGGCAAGCTACAAGAACTGACAGCTTGAAAGGCAACAGCTTATTTTGTCCGATAAAAAGCCGGTGCAGGGGCTTTTAGGCCACGCCACTCGGCGATAACGGCGAATCAACAACTACGCGTTGGCAAACCGGCGCGTCGTGTTGTTCTCCGAGGCGGGCAGCGGCGAGGGAAATCCTACAGTTCTCGGTGCTCTCATCAGCCAATGCGGCAATCTTACTGGCTACAGTGCGATAATGAGATGCAAGACTCGCCACACCCGGCGTGGCTGCGAGTGTAGCTAGGCGAAACTTTCACGTGGTCGTGCGTGCACACAGACACCTGCTCTTAGAGCACAAAACAGACTGAGCTCAGCTTACCACAATGTGGTTCCTTAGCCAGATGAGGTTCTTAAGATTGGAGTACCAGTAGCGTGGCTCTGCAAGACAAGGGTCGTGGCAGCTCGGACACGCCGACGGTTTGCAGACCGCGGAGGGCGAGGACTTGCCTATGTACAGACTCCAGATGCCGTCGAAGTAGTGTAGGACTAGCGGCCCGGTAAAGAGGACCTGCACGACGACAAAAGAAAATGGCCAAGACCGCATGCACGGGCGACGCCGACCGTCGGAACTCTGGACGGGCCGTGTGGCCTAAATGTCTATCAGCGAACAGTTTTCATGGACTACTTCCAAATATCCGATAACACTAAAAAGTTTTCATAGATTGCATGTAAAAACCAACATGATTATCAATAGCAGGGTATGTTACCACCGGGTAAGAATGAAATGCGAACGGCGTGGCCTACGATACACGCTGCGCAACCTAGAGAGGCAACTAGGAATTGATAAAACTGCCGAGTGGAGAGAGGGGCTACAAGGGTACACACGTAGGAGTAGCCCTGCAGCCCCCTTTCCACCTTGTAGTTTTATCCGTTCCTAGTTACCTCTAGGTAGCACAGCATGTATCACTTCTTTGAGAGATACTTCAAATTACGTGAAAAAGTTAATTAGACAGTAGCCAGTTTTATATCTTGAAAACAATTAACTGTGCTTACGCAACATGAAAGCCAACATATAATTTTTTAAATAATGTAGCCAGTTTTTTAAAAATTCTGCATCCTTTTCTATCAGGGGGTGCGAGCTCGTTACCTATTCCTGTACGTGAGCAATTATAGTTAAACTTCTGTCAGACGTTCGTGGGACTTTGGCTTGAAACTTACAAAAAGTCATACTCTGTCCGTCTCGAACTGCGGCAGGCTTGCGTCATTTCTACTACATTTCTACCTGTACTCTGAGAAAATTTGTGCAAATACTTTATACTCTATTCTCCCTTAAAGGGATGGTGAACCGAAATTTGTATTTCAGAAAAAACAATGCAGGAGATGTAGGCAGGACGCTACAATCCCTACAACACTACTCCTAGGACGACATCTCGAACGGATGGCCCTATTTGTGGAAAAAGAGGTCAAGATTGAACCAGGCCAACGAGGCGCGTGACCGTCAAGATACCTAGTTTCCTCCTCTCTTCGCTTCGCTTCCTCAAGGCGGCGAGGCGGAGAAGACGCGGGGCCATTCTCTCTCCTTCTCGGAGAAACGTGACGTGAACATCTCTGCCAAATGCGCCTCCTTTTCTTGAAAAATATGGTCATCCGTTTGAGATATCGCTGTATGAGTGATGTTTTGGTGTTTGTAGCATTCCGTTGCATGCTTTTGCTGCGTGTTTTGTGGAATCAAAATGTCGGTTCAGCATCCCTTTAAGCTAACGTTGTGGTGGGAGCTGTGTGTGTGCTGGACCAATCAGAGCCACATATGTGGAGAGTTCGGTCATTAAAAGGTAAGAACAGGGCAAAAATAAGGGCACGTCACTGGCTGAAAGTGTTTCAATGACCTTGGGCACGATGATCGACAGCTCTTGTGACCAACCACTAGCCTCAAATATTCCCCTAGCGGAGGTATGAGCTTAACAAATACCCTTCAATCACAATTTCTAGGTAAGGATTTATTCAAGTACCGGAGAATACCGCCCATCCACCCATTCCACATTAAGCGCCCATTACCAAATTTGTAAAATCTGAGACAAAACACACAGTACATTTATATTTAAAATTGATGACCGGACAAGCGCTCATCCCCCATTTTTTCGTGATTATGTCCAAAGTTTGAGTGGGCGCTTGCCCGGTATTTTACGGCATTTCACTTCAGCCCGCTAGAGTTCAAATTTGTGGCTCTTCGTAACTGAAAGGGCAACGCACGTGACGTCATCACGGCAACATTCAGAACGCACTCAAACTTTCTTCTGACTGCACTCGTGACCACGGCCACGACAGAATTTGCAGTAAAAACTGTGGATTCGGCTGCATGGGAGTTTTAATCCAAACCCCGAACGCGCACCCCAGATTCGCAGTGTCGCCTCATGTTTGAGGAAATTATTCTCGTTCATGCCACCTTTTCTGGCTCAGTAAACGCACTCAGCACCTTGAAACTCCCCTTTTCCACCAATCTCTTACAATTATACATTCATGTACTTTCAGCCTCATCCAGAATCAAACGAAATACCTGCGCCACGCTATGCCAATCCTTCAAGGTCATCCCAGCGCATTCTTACTTTGCAAGTTCGTCATGGGGGGAATATGCGGCGCCACCGCTTTCGCCGCTCCACACCGGCTTTTCCCGGCTTCTTCCATTGTCCAGACTCTCCCTATACATGGCTTTGGGACCAATGATCCACCTCCCTTTTGTCACCTGACCCTCCTCTATGTGCAAAGGGTATGGACGGGAGTGTGATTGTGTGTCAAAAGATACAAGACTGGTACAATGAATGAATAGCTTACACCACACTGTCAACCTAGGGGTGAGCGGAGTGTACGTCAATTGAGCACAGGCATGGACTCACCATCGTCAGGACCAAGGGCAAGAGCACGGCTTGCGCGAGACCCTCCAGGCGCAATCCCAGCAGGGCCGGAATGGTCATGCCCTGCAATGAACGGCAGCCAAGGCTTCTGCACTCTGTTCATACCGGCCACTGTGACCCCTTTCCATGTCACTTACCTTCGTGTGTCTCCTTTATTTTTATCGTCATTTACATAGTACTAAACAGTGTCCTTTTTGTGTGTGCCTTAATAATTCTGTTAACTTAAGACGTTCAAAAATATGTCGCTTCTCTACCTCTTTTCTGATGCTTCTTTACTGAATAAAAATTCTATTCCATGTTGTTGCTAGCGTTGTATTACACTTATTTTTTGTTTGTTTTTAAACGAGATAAAGTCTGACCTGTAAAGGCCAGTTCACACATTTGTGTTTGACTGTGTTCGAGTGCATTGCACACGCTGTAACCACTTATAATGGGATGGATGCTAACGGCTGTTCCCTTTATAACGGGCAGTAGCTTGCGCCACCTAGCCTAGAAATTAAAAACCAAAAGTATGATTCCTTTCTTCGCCCTTCTAAGCCAATTTGCTTCTCCTTCGCAATTTTTCTAACTATCACCAGGCAGTGTGCAATATCACCAGGATGAGCTTCGGGGGATCGGGCACAACAACTGAAAACATCACCCCCTGCCCCTTTCTCCTGGAGAGGCAGTCAATTTTCCTCCAGTCAAACCTAGTCAGCATTACCCCAGTGCCAGGCCCACTGGGAAACAGGGTTGAGACTTTGGGCTGGAGCCACGTGGAAGGAAGTCCCAATTTTTCTCAGTCATGCCTGTCCCCAGCTGCGTTAGTTAGGTGTACGTTATTCAATCTTCCCTGGATAATTTCCGCCAGTCTTCCAAACTCCTCTTTGTCATTAAATTGCACTTATCATCCATTCTTCCATTCTCATCTGCAAATCTCAGTGCTCCGCCACTGGGGTTTGCCCTGTGCACCTCAACACCATATGTTCTATTGTCTCGTCTTCCCCTTGGCATACGGCACACCATGTATCAATTCCCTCATATTTTGTCCGAACTGCCATAGTCCTCAATACTCTTGTTCTAGCCTCAAATTACAATGAGATCCCCAGAGAATGATCATACAAATGTTGCTTATTTTCTGTTTTTGTTTCCTATACATAGTTAAAGCTGATTTTCCCTGCATTCTTTCCTCCCACATCTTTCTTTTGGCTTCTTTTACATCTTTTTTTCACAGAAGTAGTCTGTTCTGCACCACCACTTGACTGTTGGTATTTAACTTTAATTGAGTCCGGCTTTTTGTTCAAATTTCAACTTACTGATCGCCTCTCTAGCCTCAAAAGATGCCCAGCCCATGTCTCCCTGCACTCCTTCATTTAATGCATTCCCACGCTCCTCTGCCAGGGCTCTCAGCTCGACTCAACCTCAGATTTCTTGCATAATACCGCCTTGCCAAAAGACAACCCCGGCAACATAACTCCTTTCCATTGTCCCTTAACAACTTCATATCTATTGTAATTCCTTAGTGCTCTATGCTTCATAATTGATGCACTCCTTTTTCCTTTCCTTAGCATAATTTCTTCCGGTTCTTTTAAGTATTGTTTTCTCTCATTCAGCCATACTGCTAGATATTTATACTTCTCTACGTGTTCTATTAAAACGTTTTAAATTTTAGCGGGCTTATCATCTATAAATCATTCTTCCCGACTTGTCGCCATTGAAGTTCAGGCCCAGACAGTCTCATTCCTCTCCACAGCTCTTAAAGGGATACTTCAACGAAATTTGAAATATTCCCGTCGTGTTCAAAAATAGGTTGAATATGATCCCCAATATCCGTAAATGACAATCGCACGTTTGTATTTTGATCCTGGTGGCTGTATTTTTCGTTATAAACGGCCCACTCTGGCAAGCGCTCGGAGAAGGCCCAGCTTAGAGCACGTGACATCCAACGCAATCGTGACGTAGGTCGTCTCAAGACGAGCAAAGCTGCGGCGAGGCTGACGTCGAGAGGATGGCCTAGTCGATCCAGCCAACGAAGTGGCTGCTTTTGTACGAATTTTGAGTGACGGGTTAATCTTCTGTAATCTTGTAGGGGGACAATAGCGACTTCTGCAACACACAAAAGGGATTCTCGAGAAGAGGGTTCCTCCTTCCCCTCTTCTCTCGTCGTGGCTGGAGACGAGACAACCTCCGTCACTAGCTGTCAAGGTTCCTAGACGAGCATTACAAACGAGGCGTTAGCAACATCCACCAGGTGCTCTTTGCTAATCGTTTAATTCGTTTTAAAATTCCTTTTCGAGACTTTTTTAACAAGATATTGGTATGTTCCATGTGACACTGCTTTTTTGAACACATATAGACCAAAAAATGAGCGCCGAAATTTCGTTGTAGTATCCCTTTAAAGGGGTTATGACACAAAAATTAAACAGAGATTCTTCTTGAAATGGAATGCTCATAGGCTACTTAGTATATACACCAAGTTACACAATATTTAGAGCTCTGGTAATTGCAATATTCAATTTACAAATTTCTATCATTTTCATCTCGTGACCAGGCAACACTGCCCAAATTAGTCACACCATGGTGTCCATAAACCACGTGATCATGAACGCTCTCTCATTCTAGGCGCCCCCATGGTCGCCCAAGCCCTCCCCTACCGCGGTATGATCAAAACCGCTCATGCAACCCGGAAACCCGAATGCTGTTCTTGCTCTCGCCCCCGGCCCAGTGACCTTCCACCCTGCATGCGCTTGCGAGATATTCCCGGACGACGGTGACCGCGGCGAGTTTGTCCGTAACTCGACATCGCTGGAGCTGGTCGCCAGCGGGCTGCAGTCAAAATGAACAGCTTCCGACGCCTTTTGATAGCAATCACTCTCATCGCTGCTGCGATCAATGCCGAACACTTTGACAAGGCGAGCGATGCCGTAATTGTCACGGACCGCATTCTCGATACGTGGAAGGTAAATGAGGAAGCTGAAGCTCAAACGCAAAGAGAGCCAAGTCTGTGAGTGCGTCAAGGGGACACCACGCAAGAGGCTGGCAACATAGCCAGCCTCCAGCTCCGCCCGGATCCGCCCCTCCGAGGGACCCGCATATAAATTGATTTATTCATGTAACTATCGCGCCATTTTCAAAACAAATTTAGCAGGATTATAGGAACATACAATGGGTCCTAGCAGTACTGTTATCTCATATTTTATTTTTGGCGTGTCATGACCCCTTCAACCCTTCGAAGACGAACGTTGCCTACAGACAACAAACCACATAATTGTTTTTTGTTTAAAAGTTTGGTGGTATTAATTTTTTTTCTTTAATCTAGTAGTCTGGCAATAGATTTGATGGCCAAAACTACAGCACCATCTAGTGAATGGATATGCAAATAGTTGATGAAAAATAAAAAATAAGTTTGGCGAGCAAATACGCGACAACCGAGACTGGCGGAACGGCAAAAAATATTGAAAAGTGTATTTTCTCTTGCCACTAATATTTTACGATAGGTGACTGTTTTACTTGAGGATACTGTAGGTGCAGATATTATTGAGATTTCATAGTGATCCATAAAGGTTATGCAACGAAACCACCTTGGAACTTTTGCCTGGTGTTGCCCACAGACAACAAAGCTATAACTTACAACTTTACCTTACGATTTTTTCGTCTTTCAGCTCTTTTCTTTTGGTTCATATTGTTAAACATTAATATCTTCAGAAATAAATGTTTTAAGCAATTTTTATATATCTTGTCAATAAAGGGTTGATCAGTCCTGTAACCTATCCCAACTATCTGCTAATAGTACAATGTAGCAGGAGAATAAACTGACACACTGTTGCCACCTATCAAGAAGCCGAGAAACCCTTCCTATCACCTTAAATGTTTTTTATAACTTCTTATGCGTCATTCCTTTACCGCAGACTCAAAATAATTCTGATAACTTTATAAGCAACCCTTTCTTACAGAGAGTGCGTAGATTCGACATCGCAAATACTGCAAAATCCTTTAATCTAGATAAATGCAGTTCCAGGGCTGTCTGATCGATGGTGTCAGTGCACCAGCGTTATTCTCTCATTGTAAGCAGTTGCATTGCACTTGAACATGGTCGATCAAGCAAATGTCTGGACCAGACTTTTTTACTGTGTACCTGCAGTGCAATTATCTTTGTGATATCTTTATTTTCACACTGTAAAACCGAAAAAAAAAGGGGGGGGGGGGGGGGGCGTCTGTCAGGCACCTTGTCTTTTTCTCTGCCCCTCCGTGTGTGACGTCCACAAAACAAATAAAGAGAAAAAAAAAAGGCGTACCGACCTTTTTAAAGTAGGCCAAGTCTGCCCCGAATACCACGAAGAGCGGGGAGATGCAGATGATTGCAAACACGCTCACGAATCTCTTCTTGATCGTGGATGGGTGGTCCCTGCATCAAAGGAAAGGTTGGCACGGCATTGGACGTTCGGAGTAACCGCAAGACCTCCGACTGCCACGGCCAAGACGAAGCGTAAGGCAACGGAATTTTCTTTTCAAAACTCGGTCGAGCAACACTGACGGTTGTCATTTCTTGGGCACGAGCAATGTGACTGGAAGTGAGACCTCACCGAATGCTGGTGTTGCACTCGTTCTCGATACAAGCCGAATTTGTGCAAAACGCTGACGCAGCTTCCGTATCCAACATGTGCTCGGAGCATGGGTCCAAACGACGACGGAGTCGGATAATTGGTGCAGCCGCTACTAGATGGCGCCAACTTTCGAAAGGGTCTATTACGGCCTGGATTTCAGGGATATCCGTTAGATCTTTTGTAGACTGTAAAACGAGTTGTACCTTGGAGAAAGCAAGAGCGGCAAGTTGCAACACTCGAACCGGGGTGCATCCACAAAAGTGAACTAGAACTTCGAGTGATAAGTTACCTTCCCCTTTGGAGCTTCTCGATGGAAGCATGGAAAACGCAGGACATCCAAAGAATGTCATTGCAGAATGGATCTTTTCTCAATTTTCCTAAAAACAGTACGCAAACCAAGCACTACCAGAGCAAATTGTTGACTACCATTCATTTGTGAGAATTCACGCAGCAGTATGGATGATAAATAACTCTAGTTGTAACCATTCCTTTTAACCAACATGGAGCCATATTCGTGACTTTTGAACTGGTTCTTTGAAGCTATCACTACCGTGTAACCCTGCTTAGGCTCCCTCAATGGTAGTATTCATGACGCCGGTGTTCGGCCCAGCTCTGTTGGGTATTTTGAAGGGAGAACAAGTTTGCTTGGACGCGTCTTAGGTATATTCGTGCATGTGCTGCTAGGTGGTGTCCTCATTCGCTCCCGATTCTGCCTTGGCCACACAGTAAGAAGATTCATTTTTGCGGGATATATTGTCGAAAATAGCGAAACTGGCGCAGGACATCGCAGGCGGTCTTTTCCGCACGACACCCAGGTCATCCGGGTTTTTGACCTCTGAACGCAGCTGGGAACGCCGCCGCCCAAGTGCGATCGGCGGGGGCTTGTGGCGTACCCCGCACATTCGTCGACGGTACGCATGCGGGTCCGCCGCACAGCGTCCTTTGTCACCGAAAGGCCTTTTTATGGGAATTTTCATTCATTTTCTCCCGCGGGCGGTGCACGGGAAGCCGGGAAGAGAGATCCGGTACCTGTGTTCCTTGGTCCTCCAGATGTAGAGGCTGCCCACGTAGGTGAGAGCCAGCATGAAGGCCCACAGAATGGGCTTGCAGCAGCTGCCCCCAGAAAGATCGGCCGCCTGGGCCATCGTCTCATGCTGGTCGCCGCCGCTGACCGATCACCAAACCAGGCGCACAGGACGCCGCCATACTTGTTTCGAGTTGTCTCCCTACCTCCTCTCCCTTCCTCTCTTTCCCGTCTTCTTGGTTCTTTTTCTTTACGTAATTAAAACAATCAGGTTTATTTTATTTTATTATTTTATCCGACACGTCAAATTACTGATGTGCATTTTTAGAATCCTGTGCGTCACCATATAACTGATTCGGTCGTAGTTTAACGGTTCAAAAGTTTAAAAGGTTGAGCATGTCATCTCAATCCAGTGCAATCCAATGCTATCCGGTTCGTTGTGTGTGGTGTTTTATTACCGGCGTCGTTGACATGCTCTCGGTGACGGATTGCTCTTTCGAGCGAGTGACCACCGATCAGGCGTATCAATCACCCAATTAAGGGCGAACCTAGGTCGGTCCACAGATTAACCGAGGGCCCGGTGGAAGATGGCGGGCAACTTCTGGCAGAGCTCGCAGTACCAACAGTGGCTGCTGGACCGGCAAGACCTTCTGCGTGAGCGGCACGGAGACCTCCAGACCCTGACCGAAGAAGAGTACCAGAAGCTCATGATCTTCTTCGCGAACCTCATGCAAGCACTGGGGGAGCAGCTGAAGGTCAAGCAGCAGGTCATCGCCACGGCCACGGTGTACTTCAAGCGCTTCTACGTGCGCAACTCGCTCCGCTGCGTGGACCCGTTGCTCATGGCGCCTACCTGCATCTTTCTGGCGTCCAAAGTGGAAGAGTTCGGCGTGATCTCCAACAGTCGGCTGGTGTCCACCTGCCAGACGGTGGTGAAGAACAAGTTCGCCCACGTGTACCCGCAGGAGTTCCCGTACCGCATCAACCACGTGCTCGAGTGCGAGTTCTACCTGCTCGAGATGATGGACTGCTGCCTGGTGCTGTACCACCCGTACCGGCCGCTGGTCCAGTACGTGCACGACATCGGGCACGAAGACCAGCTGCTATCCATGGCCTGGAAGGTACTACGTCTGCAGAGCGCGCTTGAGCGATCGTGGGTGCATACGGCGAGCAAGTGTTTCAAAACCGGAGAGAGGGGGAAGAGGGGGGGGGGGGGGGGGGGGGGACAAAAGCATGTGGGCGAATTTGGTGTGTAAACGCATGCACGAGGAGCGCAAACAGCAGACAAACTTGAACGCTGTATATAGGACGCATTCACTGACGTAATTTCCTTTACCATTTTGTTATGAGCCGTCTTGTGCGTGCCGAAGGCGAGCATCCTAAGGATTCACATGACACCCTCAAATACGTGATGCACAGACGCTTCTCATCATGCTCAGATTAAACAAAATGTCGGATTAACGTCATGTGAATACACCCTATGGACGATTGCAAACAAGGCACCTGGATGCCGCCATGTTCTTGCTCGTGTGAGCAAGCACGTGCAAGTGCAAGCCTGCCAAAGCTACCTCCATGCGCATGCGCATGTGCTTGCACGCATGGGGCACCAGTCTGGAACCCATGTTTACAAACACCTATAGACGTTACTGAAAGTGTAAACACGGGGACAGAAAACACATTGTGAAGTATTTGTTGCCTTGTCCATCCCCGTGTTTTATACTTTTAGTACATCCAATAAGAAAATAGAGTAATGAGTATGAGTACACTGTGAGCAGAGAGCTCCGAGAAGAAAGGGGGGGGGGGGGGGGGGGGGGAACTGTTTTTTTATCTTGCAACACACCTTAAGATACAATATTGATAAAAACCAAACTTTACCCCTTAGGTTATCGCCAGCGTTACTAGATCAACTCAGTTACGAAACTGTCCATAGGCGCTGCTTCTACATGCAGTACCCCCTCCCCCAAAGGTTCGCCTCCCATCATAATAAGTGCCATGGTTTTGGAGACGGTTATGTTAACTCCATAGAATGCACAGGTTTTGAAATATAGCATCAGGATGATGCATTGCTGCAGAGGTCCCAAGAGTAACTATTTCGAAGCACAACCTCTAGATGGCACTTCAGAAAACTGGTGGCTAAGGCCCCTTGTTAGGATTACCGCTTTCCGTTTCTTACACGTAGTGGCAACCATTGTTATGCTACCATGCGAAACTCGTGCCACAAGCAAGTGCTCTTCCTCCATAAGTCTCCAAGGGTTGCACGAGGCATGGGCCTCATGCACTGGCGCACTTGAAGCTTCTTGAAATACAAAACGTCAAGGGGCTTTAAGGGTGGCAGCCTCCAAGGGTAGAGGGGATTCGCTTCTCCACAGGAGTCCCACAACTGAGTTGATCTAGTAACTTTAGTTACTGCCCTAAATAGCAGCTTTCTGCCACATAAGGTTGGTGGCAGGTTAAGAGTCCAGAAGAAGCTCCCCTTCCTACTTCAGCAGAGTGAATATTGGAGAGGAGGCAACTTCCTGTCCAGCATTTGCTCTTCTAAACTGGAAAGAGCTGGGGGGAGCTTCCCCTGGACTCTTAACCTATCACCAACTTTAGTAGTTTCTGTTGCAGTGGTTCATTTTAAAAAGAAACGCAGTAAAAACCGGCAATTGCTTGTTCGTGCTCCGAGCGTCGGGCCGTGTTGATCGGTTCATCCACCTGCGCAGGTGGTGAACGACAGCCTGCGCACAGATGTGTGCCTGCTGCACCCCCCACACCAGATCGCCCTGGCCTGCCTACACGTGGCATGCGTAATCCTGCAGCGGGACTGCAAGCATTGGTTTGCCGACCTGTGCGTGGACATGGAGAAGATCCTGGACATCACACGCCAGGTACTGGGCCTGTACGACACCTGGCGCAACCTGGACGAGAAGAAGGAGCTACCGCCCATCCTGGCAAAAGTGCCCAAGCCCAAGACACAGCCCTCCAGGCCTCCATCACAGGGGCCTAACGACCCGCCACCCTCCCAAGGATAGGTCTACCCATGCCATCCCAGGGATGGGTCCTATGGTGTCCCAAGGATAGACTTGACGTTGTCCCAGGGACCGACCCAATGTTCCAGATATGAAGCCTGTGTTGTCCTGGGAACGAACCTGATGTCCCAGGGGCAGACTCAGTTTTGTTCCAAAAAAAGATCCAATGTCCCAGTGTTGTCTCAGGGACAGATGTGATGTCCCAGAGACAGACCCACCGCCCTCCCAGGGATATGCCCCGTCGTCCTAGGGATAGACTCGATGGTGTACCAGGGTTAGACCTGCCATTGTCCATCGGATGGACTCAGTGTCGTCCTCGGGACAGACCTGCTGTTGTCCCACAAATAGGCCCGATGTCGTCCCGTAGATGGACCCAATGTCATCCCAGGGATGAAGTGGCTGTTGTCCCAGAGAGAGACTCGATGTCATCATGTCGTCCCTAATTCCAATACGGGTCGCCCAAGTTACGGTGCATAGAATGTATCTCCAATGGTGCTCTCAGGTCATCTTGTTTCCGCTGTGATCCTGGTGGTGGCAGAGGTACGAGCAGCGTACACCTGTTCTGATGTAGGTTGCCCTCCACCTTGACGGCCCACGGAAGCTTCGGCAACCAGGAATTGGGTCGTAGTGACGACGCTTGCGTTTGCTCCTCTTTTTTGTTGGAACTCCGACTAACCGCTAGGGGGGGGGGGTTGCGACATCCGTCAGCGTGAGGGGGCAGCTTCCCGTTACAGAATTTGTTGCCACTTCGGGAACAATTTCGATGTGTGGGCAGTACAGGACGCCGAACACGCCGGTTGAAGATGCGTTTCAGGCACCGTACCCGGGTCATGTTTTCATTGTGCATTATTTGCTGAGAAAAGAGGACGGTTTTTAAGGCTTTTTTTGAGTTAATTCTGCAGAAAAAGGGAGGGACATTCCAGCCCATGCTACAAGACCCACAAACCACATGCCTGTGAACAGTGTTGGTGATGGACTCGCTCCAGTGAAGGAGCTGCTTCGAGAATTACCGGACTGTGTTCAGCTTTACGCAGGTTCAGAAAAGTAGTCTACAATAAATACTTCTTTTTTTTATTGTGATCTACTGTTGATACACTAGGGATCACAAGCATCCAAATGTTTCTGTCGGTTAATGTTCAACTCTTAAACGTTTTTCAGTTCCTTTGTAGTTATTTTCAAGTATAATTCAAAAGTTCAAGCTGATATATTTACAAGTTTCTGTCAGATCTGCCCCAAGGAAATGCTGGGCATCTTTTTTTTTTTTTTTGTGGCAGACGAATGAACAGTGCATCACAAAACACCGATATTTTAGTGGAAGCTAGGACGTTACACTTTTTGAGTTGAATGTGTTACCTGAATCAAAAGCTAGAAGAGGTTTTATGAATGCCTGAATGAAAGGTAGCAAACGACTGCCGGCTACATGACACGGTGGTTCAAGTTTTTCGTCAATCTGTGAGTAGCGCTGCCAACCAGACGGTCTGCTTCTATTTTTATTTCCTTGCATATTTTTTTTAACAAACCTACATTCACAAAATTTGAGTAGACAAATGCCACCATCTAAAGATACCTTTGTGAAAAGATTAATCACACTTTACCATTTACTTATTTATATGGCTTTAAAGGCTCGTAAATGCCTGTGCACTGCCGGATCGTTGCGGTAAACTTGTACAAATTTTCAAAACTTTCGGGTTCTGCTTAGAACAATGTATGTACCGTACGACGCTGTACCACAACGTGGTGTGGTACTTAGAACTTCTGCAATATATCTTGTTTGCAGTCAGTTTGGGCAGGATAGTAGCTTCGTTAATTCTGCTTGTTGCCGTGCACTGCGGAGAAGCTACACTCGCAAAATACTCGTCACAATTCCGCATGTGTTGCTCTGCCGCAGCAGGATGAAAACGCACCTTGGGTATTTTAAGAAAATGGAACTTGTGAATGTGGCTGCCGTGCACTAAAATTTTTAAAATAAGGCTGCATTTCCTAACGAGTGGTGCGTGTCGTTGGTCATGTTTCTTTTTTCGAATGCAAGATTCAAGGAAGGACGCTTTGGTGACTTGGGTATAGGAGAAGAGTTGATGAATAACCTTGATTATGTGTAGCTGCACTGCAATACATATTACTTTTAATTATGACTTTAAATAGGGTTTTACGTGTACGGGGGCACAGTTAATGACGTTTGAATTGAAATCAAATTAACTTTAGGAGTGGAATAAAACAAATGATCTCAAGTTAATTAGGTTGATTTTTTCGGCATATTTATCGTTCATGTGCTGAATTTGCATCATCATAAAATGCCATTGATGTGCATAATTAAATCTGGTAATTCGGTTATGCTTTGCAATGGATGCTAACAAGTGGTTGCACAGAAGTAGGGGTGTAAAGAAGCACTGTCTTTTAGCTAGATAGGTCAATACCAATCTTGCTGCAGTATTTCATTGGAATTAATGAAATGAAGCACGTGCTTGTGCTCTAAAAATGTTTTACTGCTAGAAATTGAGCCTTTGTCTGCTCTAAAACATGTTCCTAAATTACTCAAACTGATCAGATCGCTGTGCATGACGCCAGCGTTTATTGTTGCTGGAGGGTATCTGCACGAAAACCATGACGCATAGAAATGGCAGTTTGTGCCGTCTATGAACTGCAATGTTCACTAACTGGCTTATGCCTGCTGCCAACAAAGGGCGCTGGCCTTTTATTCGGTTATTCATAAAATTTACTACTATATAAAATTGGTTCTAACTTTTAAATAAGGTGTTGTATTGGGCCAAGGCTTTTAGATTCTACATTCATCGCCAAAGTTCCTTTCCGGTAATGTTTCAGCATTTATATGCTGTGAAAAACTCTTGCACATTTTGTCGGGCCAACGCGGCACATGACAAAGTAAGAGAATACACATGGAATGTGATGACCGAAGACCAGCTTTAATCTCTGTGACGATGACCTCCGACAGGTCGGGAGCGAACCAAGGTCGCACATGCCCAGTTGTTTTCTTCTAACCCCTTTGGACTAGAGGACAGAACACTGCAAGTCCTTTGGTTAGCGGAGTCAACATGCATTGCCTAGGTAGAGCCTTTCATGGCGAGGGCTGCCACCAAACTTGGTATTGGCAGTAATGGAACTGTGCACCTAGCTTTGCTACTACTTTCATCTAGTGGCTCCATGAGGGGTCGATATGTTGATTGGCACGATGGAATGAGTAGTATACAGAGAGAGGCAGTGGTGCCAATGCGTACTGGGGCAAACCTCCTAAAGGTGTTGCCCAAGCACACATAGCGCTGGATCTTCTAAACTAAACGCAAGTCCACGCTGAACGCTGCCGACACTCGTGTCCAATCAATGCCTTGTGCCCAAGCAGCTAATGTAGAAGATTCAGCACTAGGGCCCTGGGATCTAGGAGGGGTTGATTGGAATCGGCGTTATTAGGTCCTAGCTAAGTGCAGCCTAGCTCAACCACCTAAAGCATACAAGAACAACACAAAAGCTTGTGAATGTCCAAGCCGAGATGCTTGAAGGTGGTCGCACTGGAGTTTTGAGATTGAACAGTCAATTTCCAACCATCTCCTTAGTTCCACGAGACCCATTACCCGACAGCGTCTCTGTTAGGTGCTCGCGCTCGACCAATGCTGCTCGCTGATGCAAGGGTACCTTGTCGGCAACTTGGTCTTGTCTAAATGAAGAGCGCGTTTCCATTTGCCACCAGTTGGCAACAATGTGGCATTACAGGGCTGCCGGCAAAGTTACTGCACTAGGGTCGATGGGAACGGTTGTGGTGGCCACCAATTGGCAACACTGGCATTACAGGGTTGCCAGCAGAGTTACCAGGCTAGAGCCGGTGGGAACAGTTCTACCAGACTGGCATTACAGATTTGCAAGGAGAGTCATTGCGGTAGAGTCGGTGAGGACAGTGCGGTGGCCACCAGCTGGAAACACTTTGACATTACAGAGTTGCAATGGCTACCAGTTGGCAACACTGTAGAATCGCAGAGTTGCCAGAGAAGCTACTGGAGCAGAGTTGGCGAGAACTGTCTTGGCACTAGGAGCATCCTCGGCGAGCCCCGTCTCAGGGCAGTGCCCGTGAGCTTCCCAGGAAGCAGGCGACCATCAGCGTCCCTGTCCTGGCCAGACTGGCCCCCAGCAGGCACGGTATGGGCCACCGCTGCCAGGGACGGTCCCAATCCAGCGGGAGGGTGACGCAGCCCAGCCAGGCTCCCGCCAGGGCCCCGAGAGCGCCCAGGCGCTGCAGCGACTCTAGACGAGACTCGCAGCCCCTGTGGGTGGAAGACCGTCTCATTCCAGGTGCCCGGATGATGACAGTGGTCAGGGACATGGGAACATTAAGCAGATGCACAACTGAAGTTGAAACTTTTCCTGTCGGGTTCTAGTAATACTTGTTAAGGGGCACTGACAAGGGCACAAAATCTGCTAAGTGTCTGCTAAGAGTTTTGCTAAAACACTATTTACAAGGGCACAAAATGAACTTCCCCCAAAAATCTTTTTGGCACAATATTTTTGTCACGATACTCATCCGGGTGGTTCCCAACATCCTTCTATTCCTAGGTCCATGTCACAAAACAGAAGCATATTTTGGAATCGCTCCCAACTCAAAGTAAGTCTCGCAACATAGATATTGTGCTAAAATATTTCTTCCTTGGAGAAAGCTTATTTTCTAACATGCCCTATTCAGGTGCTTAAAATAAAGTTGCTGTTTCTAGCTCAGTGTATTTTTAAAGCCCACAAGCAGAAAGGATGAAACTCCTTTTCCTCTTCTATGCAGAGATTAACTCTCAAACCCATTTTCTTTGGGAGAGAAAGGAGGAAACTAGGAAAGGATTTTCTGCCCGGCAAAAAAGCACTGCTATCATATTGGCCTTTGTGGGGACCAAAAAAAAAGTACCTACCACAATATCCCGGGAAATGCCCCATCCCCGGAAGATAACCCACCCATATTTTTGGCATGATTTGCCCACTTCTAGTAGTTGCAGTGGCCATGGTCAATGGTCACCTCGGCAGAAATGGGGTTACTTAGCCACGGAGGGAGATAAGCGAACATTGCCAACTGGGATTGACAGTCGAACTTGGTTCGTGGCTCCACCTGCGGTCACAAGTTTCGCAGGTCACAAAATCTAAAACTAGCACTTTTGAACTCTTTTTATCGCACACAGAAAGTTAACCTACTCCATATTTTCGCCCCCCTCTTGCTTTCAATTTTAAGATGGCTATCTCTCGGTAGATTACAACAAGTATTCTCATAGCACCTACTTCGCAGGTTGAATGGCATTCAAGGCACAGCAATAGAGGTTGCCCGTTTCCTTTTAAACCCAGCACCAAAGCATGCGACGTCGGGAGTCAGTCCGGCAGACGGAAGAGGATTTTTTTCAAACGGACAGGCACCTGTGGTCGAGCAGCGTCTTGTGCAGTGCCGCCACGGTGGTGCGCCCAACACACAGCACCAGGGGTAGCACCGTCAGGACCGTCATGTGCACCCCAAAGCAGAGCGTCTCCTCCACCTCCCTGCCAAAGAAACGAGGCCGATAAATTAAGATTACGGGTTGCAGTCCGTCGTCTTGGCTCGCAGTGCAGTGCCCGCAGCATATCTCCGACAGGTGCGTCCGGCGTCCTATTCCGCCCATGCATCGAAAGTGGTTCCGAACTGGCAACAAACATCACGAAAACTAGGGTGTCACGCTGTCAGATGTTGCAATCTTGGCAGCTGGGCGTAAAAGTGAAGAAAAACCTTTCAGCCTTTCCACTCTGGTGAAGAAGGAAGAGCAGTGGAGCTGTAGCTTTTGTTCTCGGCGGTGGCTTCCCAGGCAAGCGATCTGCTCTTCTTGCGCGAGGGGAATCTGAAGCACTCGATGCAGTGTAACTTTAGGCGATAGCAGCCTTGCGGCGGTTGCGAAATCATTCGCGCTGCTGTGCACATCGCCGCTCATTCCGTTCCCGCTCTTCTTCCTCCGAAGAAATGCTACCGCGATCTACGAGCGACGGCGGCAAGCAGACAACCGGCAAACAACACTCTGGACAGCTACCGCCATCTATGAGCGACGGCAGCAACCAGAGTGTTGAGTCGGCCATGGGTGTCGACATTTGTTTGGTACTGGACACGATCCTGAGGAAACTAGCCCTTAACAGCTCCACTGTAAAAAAACCCCGAAAGCATGTGCAGGTGTCGCTGTCGTTGTCGTGGCCCAACTGCCGGCTGCCAAAGTTTCCGTGGATCGTCAATTTGGAGAGCGGCCTGTAGCAGAATGTGCACCTGCCACGTCCACCGCCGCTGCCCGCCGGAATTGCGGCCGGAGACGACGCGACGTTTCTACGATGTCGTCAAGCGGAAATCGAGGGACCACTTTTTAGGATGCATTAAATACACCGGTTGGATAGGTGTTCCAAGCACCGCACTTGTGCCCCAGCCAACATCGAGATCGTTAAAACGTCCAAATTGTTGGGGCTGGATGGCAGTAAGTTAAGGGTTATCTGCACGGGACACGATCAACCACAACTTGCATGAGTCATCTGCGATTTTTATTTAGCAGGAGGGAATTGTTGCTTTTTTCTCGAGCTCCACTATCAGTCCACTAATGAAGAGATTCTGGCGGAGGGGAGAACGGGCATTTGCATGCTTGCTTAAGAAAAACTTGTGCAGGATGCAGCCATTTTCACCTTCTGCTGGCTGTCAATCGAGGCCTTCGCTACTGTTGTATCTAAAAAAAAGAACTGAGTCAATATTTATAACATTTCAGAATCAGCCGGTAAATTTTTCTAGTCGAGAAGCTTGTTGCGTTTATATAGATCAAATGTTGTCAGGAATGCTCACGCTCTTCGCGCTATTAAAGGAACACGTACAACTCCCTGGAAAATACTGCGCATCCTCCGTTTCATTGACGACATTGTGCAACTCTAGGCATGGGGAATGAAAAAAGCTTTGTCTGACGACCTATATCAAATGATCTGTGGAAAATCAAAACAAACTTTTTTTCGTTTTTCTTGGGTACAAGGGTTATTGGCGATGCAAAAGAAGAGACTTAACGACCCCAGCAATGCTCTATTTATATAAAAAAAAACAAAGAATGAATAAATTGTTACGTACAATACACAATGCAAACAAGGCACCCCAAGAAGTGCCCCCTAGGTAATTTTCCACGCAATAAACGACAAATGCCAAAAACGCTCAAGTCCAGCCGTACAGCGATTTGACGTTGAGACACACCGCGGTAGTGGTACGATGTGTAAAACGTGTCTCCGACCAGCGTGTTTACCACGTCCTAGAAAAAGGTTGGTCGATGTGCACCCCGATGACATCGCCAGCCGTGGTCCTGGCGGTCTACCAACGGCGGTGGTGGACGTGGCAAACGCCAGATCTGCTACTGGCGGTTCTCCAACTCGACAGTCCACGGAAACTTCGGCAGCCAGGAATTGGGACGCAGCATTGAAAGCGACCCTCCCGTTCGCTCATACCTTTTACCGGGGCTTCTAGCACCAGCTGCAAGGACTGCGACATTCAGCAGGACGGCACAGAGAGTCTACATTACAGAGTTTCCAACTGCTCGACCAGGGTCGCGTAGTTTACAGGCCGCGTTTGCAATACTACTTGCGACAAGGCGGCGAAGGTGTCGGTCGTCTGCGAGCGTTTCCGCCCGCTTTCCTCCTCACCGCGCGGTGCATGCGCACTTGCGACTGATCTCCGCAGGCGGCGTCTGCATTAAATTTCGAGCACTCCCCGGGATGACTTGCCGGCTTCTGTGACATCGGGACCACTTCTCACGTACAGCGCATGTCCCCAAATCCGAGCGAAATCTTTAAAGTGACCGCATAAATCGGCCTAATAACACATTGCACCACGATTTACCACAGAGGTGTTTCAAGGTGGTGGAAGCATCGTATCAAACTTTCAAAGAACGAACTTACCCCAGTAAAAAGTATAAAAACAATAACTGCTTTTTTTCACCTACGGCATCCGTCTGCTAACCGCACACCCTCCAGCTGGTGCAACGACCGACGGAGGGCGGCAGCAGCCCTGGTAGCTTAGGAGGTCCTCCCTATGGCCGCTTACGTCCTTGCTTCCACCACCTCAGACAGTTCTGTGGTAAATGGTAGCGCAACACGTCACCGAGATGATTTCAGCAGTCACTTTCAAAGGCTTCCCCTGGATTCGGAGGGATAGGATGCTAACCGCAACAGTGCTGTAGCGATGGCATGCCCGGGAGGATCTCCCACTTGGAGACGTGCTGCCCAAGTCGCAGAGCCGCACGACCTGGACAGCTGCACCGAAAATGCGGCAGTGCTTCTCACCTGCCACTGACCTATAGGCTCGTGTCGCTCTCACAACGAAAGAAAGTCAAAGGGCCTCACTCGAGCAGGGGTGCCCCAAACAGCACTGCCAGGACGTGGAAGAAGAGCACGCTTGCAGCCAGCAGGCCCACGGCACGCACCAGCGGAGAGGGACCCTGCGACAGGTTGCATGTTCGTTTCCTTTGACCTAGAGCAGGGTTCTCGAAACTTTTGGGCTAAGGGGCCGGATCAAGGACTGTCTCGAGGGCCGGAAAATATGTAAGATATAAATGAAAAAAAAACTTAATTAATAATATTAGATAAGCACGTAAATACAAAATTGAAAGTTAGAGTAAAAATGAAAAAAAGGGATATATATGGTGAAACATCCACTTTATTTTGAAATCTAATATTTAGCTAATTATGACGTTACAGAATAAATGGGACCCAGTAAACTCAGCAGGCATAAATCAAAGCACATAGGGACTTTGGCATGTTTCAACAGAGCAGAAGACTAAAGAGACTAATAGAACCCATGCTGACAATATTCAATGCGGAGCGTAAGTTTGTCTGCTCCTTGGGCAGGGGTTGCGGTGACGTCAGAACGCCGAGCCCTGATTGGCTCTGATTGAAGGATAGTGGGCAGACCTCGAGGCTACTTGCTTTGAGGTCTACCCACTATCCTTCATTCAGAACCAATCAGAGCTCGGTGTTCCGACATCACCACAACCCCTGCAAAAGAAGCAGACGAACTTGCGTTCCGCATAGATTTGACACAGGACACTAAGCACTATATACATGGAAACACAAAATAATTTAATGTACATAGTTACACAGATATGAAACAAGAAACTAGGAATGATGATGTTGATATGATGACAATGTCCAACAAATAATACGATGAGAGAACACGCCTTACGGTAGGCAGTTTTTTTCTTCTTTTTCTGGTATCTCTGTTCACGCAGTTAGTGTGCGTTGCATTGCCATTTCTTTACGCGCGCTTATTTCTGTGCCGGTAGCAGCGGATCTGCTGAAAGCAGGCTGCGGGCTGGGCTTCATTGGAAGGACCGCAGCCACCCACGGGCTGGCCGAAAGACTTCTGCGGGCCGGGGTTTCGAGACCCCGATAGATGGATGGATGATAACGGCTGTACCCTTTGTAACGGGCGGTAGCTTGTGCCATCTAGCCTAAAAACAATCCCAAAAACCTTGTTTCCCCTTTCAAGCCAATGCGTTTCTCTGACTATCACCAGATCATGAAGGTGATTGCCAGGCAGACCTGTGGGGGTGGGGGGGGCGACCGACCTTTCACCTTGCAATTTTGCCCCGTTAATATGGGAACCCGCAGTTTGAACTACGGACAGCTATTTTAGAGAAAAATTGGGTAAATACAAATACTTCTCTCTCCCGCTTGGGGAAGACATGGGCGGGAGAGAGAATAAGCATGCCGCTCTTGTACAAATTTTGGGGGACAAAGCGACATCCAGGAGATAGAAAAGAGGGTCCTGATCCGAGTTCCTCTTTCCCCACTTCTCGAATTGCTCAATTGGGTTATGCGAAAGGCACCTATGCTCGCACCCATATTTTTGGTAAGGGCCGTCATGTGCTGATTTCTTATTATGGATGACTTGCACTATGGAAAAAGTTTGCTGGGGAACAGAGGCGTCCATATATTATTGAGACATGACTGTACCGTAGTTTTCGGTCTATAAGTTCCACCATTGCGTAAGTTGCACCTCCCTGTAAACGGCTGTTTTCGGAAAACAAAGTTGCTATATATAAAGGCTGGTTTCCACAATTGCAGCTGCTTATAATCGCAGGGGCTAAAAACCGGTAAAAATGCAACCTTTAACCCATTTGCTACCAAAGCCGGTGAATCGCCGGGCGAGCCGTCAGGGGCCATATTGCCAAAGCCGGTGATTTGCAGGGGTGCATAAATTTCTGTTTCGAAGAGCTATTCATAGATTGTGCGCTATGTAGACTTCGGGTAGTATAGTTAGATACGTTGCCAACAGATGGCGAGGGTCATTCTGTTCGCTGCGTTTGTTTGAGCTTGTTCTTTTGTGTGTTGTCTTTCCTGCTCGATCGCTGCCTGCTTGCAGAAGATGGCAGCGTCCAGTGTATGGTGTGGCCTTTCTGTAGATAAAATCATACATATCCTCTTCGATAGCTATGATGACGGGACGTCTGGTGAGGATAGTGAGTTTTCGAAGCCTTTTGTCGACGACAGGAGCGATTCCGACAGCAGTTCTGAGTCTAATCACGACAAGAGCGCACTGGTTGTGCGACGCCTAAGTGACCGAGGGTGGAGTGCTTCAAGATTTTTTATGTTCTAACGTTCCGGTGATGCCCTATGCATCCACAGGTCACCCCAAAATGTTATGACATCCTAAGAACATTCATAGAAGTAAGTGCGCTCCAAGCAAAAGGCTATAAGTAGGGGTGTCGCAACACAACCAGATTTTTAGGCCAAACTTTCGGGGTTCGACTGGGTCGAGCCGGTTCGACAAACCTTCGAACTTTTCACCAGATTCGACCGATTCGACTGTGGACAGTGTGGCCAGACCTTGATACAAGCATGTCTAGGTTTGGAGAATTTTTTTTTTTTATTTTTGTTATGCAATGGCTTATTTTATTTTATAAACAATTGCAATTAAAAGAAACCAATTCTGATCACTGAAGAAGTTAATAACTTAATGTTTCGTACTGTATGAACTGAAATAACCAATCAGGGCTGCCCTTAATTCATCCCTTGGCCATCACGATCCAATCCGAAGCCAACTGCCAGCCTGTCGCGCATGCGCACACGAGTCGAACCTCAATACAAGGTTCGTCGAACTTACCATTTAAAGGTCGAAAAAGTCGAACCTGGTCGGACCTCGGACCTCGGCCGGTTTCCGACACCCCTGGCGAAAAGTTGGCTTGTCTATGGCTGCTGGGTCCTCCCGCAAAGCCCCCCACTCATCCCAATTTAGCAGAGTGTTGGAGAGAAAGCAAGAGAGGAGACGGATCGCCTCCTTTCCAGCGTTCACTCGGCTAAAATGGAAATAGTGGAGGGGGTCAAAACCTCACGTAATTGAAATAGATCATAACGATCTATTTCAATATCACAACATCCAACGATTGCTTTTGACGATCCATCTCAGGATGAGACGCCTCCAGAGCATAGATCCCGTGTTGGTCACCTTGGCGTGCGTCGCCGTCAGCGGTCCTGCCGGCGACTCGGCTCTCCTGGTCCATCGAAGCCAGACGCCGGCCACCAGCTCCAGAACAAGAGAGATCGGAACCAGGCACGCCCGCTGAGCGCTGAACAGCGTTCCTGCGATGGCCACAGTCGAGCTCACGGTCATCCACAGCCCGTAGCAGACGCTCTCGCGAGTCTGCCTCGTATGGTCGCGACGGCCACGCATTACTGCCGAATTACGAACGCTCACGAGATAGACTGACTAAAACTAGAGTGATATTTAGTCCACACAGTCGTCACAGCAACTTCCTCAAGTTACTGTGCCCTTTCAAACCACGGCCCATGCTGCTCTGTGGTCGCCGCTAGAGCACTATATAGCTCCTTCGGAGCAGAGTAGCGCAATCAAGAACGCCGTCTCTCGGCGACTAGCGGCGAACGCCCGGAGGTTCCAACTGCGGTCAGAAATGCATGGAGAACGTGAGAAAATCGTTGTTTCTTCAGTTTTGTGGGGATGTGCGGAATGGAAATCATTTTTGACATAATAATGAAACATTTTAGAATAATATGCGATAAGTTTTGTCCCATACAAGGACGTAACTTTTTTTAAAAAATTGCCTGAGCGGCATCATGCAGCAGACGACACGGCGACGTCACACCATTCACGTGACCCGCTCCGGCCAACCCGAAAAGCCCATCTCCGCTGCGAGCAAAAATCGTCTGCTTCAAACGCCATTGCCTTGGAAATTGCCTTCTCAAAATTTGCACACGCATCCGATATTATTAAAATTTTGATAAAGTGTTTAGTGCTTTACTAACTTCACGACAGACTAGTTTTGAAAAGTGTGAACTCGCCGTTCATTTTTTAATCAGCCGTGTTGTATCGATCTCCATGTATTCTCCCATAGGGCGGGCCGCCTCTTGGAACCCTGAGTACCACGTGACTCGCGCCGAGCCGCTCTGTCGGCCATCTTGTCGGCAAAACACGAGGTTCAAAGGATTGCGCTACTCTGCTCCGTAGGAGCTATATAGTGCTCTAGTCGCCGCAGTCGCCGTACCGAATCTTCCATGCCAAAACCAACGAGGTAGAGGGGCTTAGAGCGATAAACCGGGGTTCCGGTCTGCACTCGAAAGTGACCCCCCTAAGGCGGCTGCCATTGTACGCAAATTTGACCACACGTCACATGACCAAACCAAATACGTGACCTCACAGGAAAGATGGCAGCGCCCATGCAGCGGCTGGCCCCAGCTGGGCCGGAGCTTGTCGGATGCTTTGTTGGTTGTCGTTCGTCTCGGCGAGTTGATTTCAGACGCGGAAGCCGTCATATGAGGCCGGTCGAAAGCGAGTTCAGAGTTCAGCGTGGTGTTTGACGTAGGTATAACGTGAAAATACGGAGGAACGGTGTGCATTTCGCTGGTGACCGACCGGGATATTGCCACGGAAGAGACAATCTGACCTACGTTGCTCGGACCTCGGATTGATTCGGATACCGCTAGGATAAAATTTAAGGCGACGTTTCTGTGCTCTCGTTGACCATCGGAATCTTCGAGGTTTGCAGTGAAGCGTGTGCAATATATTTGGATACACAGTTTAGCGACGTAAATTGCATGAGTCGTGCTTGGCGGTGTGCAATCGCGGTGCAGCTTCGATCAAATGACCGAGGGCTCACTTCGGTTGTGCGGCGCACCGGAAGGCTGCCTTGAAGCTGGTAGTTCCCGTGCCCCGCTGAATGATGCTGTGCTGCTTACAAATTGTTCTGGCGTAGATGTGCACTTTCACGGAGCACAGGTGTGCGACGCACCGAAGAGCTGCCTTCAAGCTGGTAGTTCCTGTGCCATGCTTTAGGTGATGCTGTGCTGCTTCCAAAATTGTTCCGGCGTAGACGTGCACTTTCACGGAGCACAGGTGTTGCAGTTGGTATTGATCCCGCTGGTCTGTCGCACGTTTCGTCAACACAAACGTTTCATCCACACTCGTTACGCGAATTGCAAGCTGCCCGGACATTTCATCGAGCGTGTTACGTACCCAGCTCACGCCGCTTTGTGGCAACAGTCTGCAGCGGCCCATTACCAGAAAAGTGGTCCCACATCCATTTCAGTTCAGTTCGTCCACGGCAGTCGCCAAACCCCGAAGGAGAGGATTTATTCGGACAGAATGCCACTAAAGCAATGCAGCTTCTTCAGTGGTCAGGATAGATTCTCTTCTGCGAGTTTTGTTATACTGTCACGGACCCTTGTTCCAGTCCTATCTTCTATCAATATTCACTATTCTGGGACACTGCAGGTCATGCTAAGCTGTAATTGAATGTTCAGGTGGAGGTGCTGGGCACTTTACCCAGAGCCCTTCACTCTGTGTGAACCCGGCGGCTCTTCAACCGAGTTACCCGATAATGGGACACGGCTGGCGGACTATCCTGCGTCTTATACCCCTGTCGAGCCGTAAGCAAAGTCCTGACCCGAGCCTGGCAGAACAACCGCAAGACGACCGAGTACCACAAGGAGTAAGCTCGGAAATACACCACGAAGCACCTGAAATCCGAGCCAGTTGCTGCTACCAGGAAAAACCACCGGAATTCGGTCTCCTGTCAGAAAATCCGAAGCTGACTAAGCCAACAATGACAAACCTGTAGCAGCAAACCGTGTCCCCTCCCACCATTGTTTGCATGCCCGTCGCAAATCACACTCCGACGCTTTTTCACGCAAGCTGTATGAAGACGTCAAGGACTGGATTGAACAATATGACAGTGTCGCCCGCCACATTGGGTGGACAGACAACCAGCTCCTGCAGAACCTATACTTCTCGTGGAAGAAATTGCCGGCGCTGGTCTGAGAACCATGGATCCTCCTTAACTTCATGGGAAGTATGCAAGATCGAGCTGAAGCGCGCATTCGTCAGCCAACATCAACGAGAGAGAGCCGCATTCTTGATTTTGTCCAGGACACTGCCCCAATGAGAGCGCCACTGCACTCGTGGAGGATGTTTTGCGCTTGATCGAGCGCCCACGCCCACGCCGACCTTGATGCTACAGAAGACAAGAACCTAAGAATCCCATGCCCCTCACGTGAGGGACAACACGTGAGGGACAACAACCCCCCCAACAACAGTCGGAGTGTTCATATCACTGAGGCTTCCAACATGGAATGTGCACTGCATGCCCAAGCCTGCCACTATGAACAACTTCGCGGCGTCTCGACACTCGAGTTGTCCAGCTACTACTTCGACGCCAGCCTCCCAGGCATCCACGACATCATTCACGACGTTGTCTGGAAGGAGATCAGGAAGCTACTTCCTGCCATCAGTTGCCTGGCTTTTATTTTGATTGCCGAGATTGTTTCGGAACAAGTTTGACAGGTATTTCAACCGAGACTTCTGCGAGCGAAGCGGCATCTGACAAACCGAGGGCAACTTACACCACAATGGCACGACGACCGCCACCGGCTGCCCCTTAGTATTCAATGCCAATTCAATGAGACACTCTAACGCCGAAGCATTCCCGACATCGTGTGTAGGTCTGTGCTCAACAAAGTATACCGAGGAAAACGTAGGTGATGCGAATGTACGACCGAAAACCACTTTGCTACCACTGCATGAAGCCGACCATGTCTACCAAAGCAGCCCGTACCAATGAATTGGTCGGCGAGGGTTCGTGCCAAACGACCTTCGATTACGTCTCGAGGAGCGACCACGGGAGATTAAGGATTACCTTCGGCGACCTTTGTCCCTGACGCCGAAGGTGCTGAATTGAATCCCTGATTACCCCAAAGCTCCTCATGTCCATCACCTCAACAAGAGGTAAGCACGACAAAGCAGGTGAGCGGCGATGCAGTGACAGTGGATTTGGTGTCGGTTGTCGTCCAAGGACATTACCTAAAAATTTGCTGACACCAATTTTCTGTGTCCACTCCACCAAGCACACAATTTCCAACTTTGAGGGAGAATGCCCCTGAGTGACTTGAAGGAATAGAATGGCTGGTTGCTCTCAAAAGTGAACTGCAAGCATCACCAGACTTGGATAGCAAACAAAAATTGTTGCCAGCTTTCAAGTCAATGGTACAGCAAAAGGCACAGCCACGTAAGCAATACATGCCCGAGCTTGCTACATTGATGCCGAAAACTACCAGGAAAATTTTCGGATTAGAAGCCAGCCCTGCAGCTTCAGTGCATCAGACGTCAGTGGCTGCACATGACGTATGATTACAAGACAGCATCAGTCGGTCAAAGTTGCCACTCGACCAAACTGAACACCGACGTGCCAGGAGCGTCATCCGACAACAAGGTCCACAGGTACTACGACTGAACGCCTGACACGAGACTGTCGCAGAAAGAACTCGTTATGGAACCATTCACTAAGAATCAATAATTATGTAATCAAGTGGAAATAAACATATTTGATACACTAACCAGATAAACATATTTCCGCTTGCCTTCATGCCTTGAGAGTCTACACACCGAGAATTGTGTCCACTGCACGCTCTGGACCTTACGAGGACACTTGCTTCTCTGACCCTTCAATATTAATTAAGGGGTCATACCAGACTGGCAGACTTCTTGCAAGGGGCTGCACCCGTTCAACCTTTCCTGAACATGTGGTGCATCCGAAAAGCAACTCCAGTGATGTGAAAATGTTATTTATTAATTTATTGCTTCCAGGGGCCTTCGTAGGCATTGCAGAGAGGATACTTAAAACTACACACATGATAATAGCATTAAAGCACACTGCTGTAACTTTTTAATTGGAAAAACAAACACACCTCTGAGCATATAGTTTAATAGTATGTGTTGATGCATTGTTATATAGCATGACACTTCCTATATGTATGACACAATAGACCCTTTGCAGAACCTTATCAAGCAACACAACCGTCACCATTTTTTTTTTGCGTAAAGCACACGAATGGGCCCCAGTTCACGTCGAACGCTAATGCAGCATTCGAGTCCAATAGGTGCTGAGCCAAATTCACAGGGATGGCGGACATAACATTCTTGTCGAACAAATACCCAAAGTATGAAAGCCTGAAGTA
The DNA here is from genome assembly GCF_016920785.2 of Ixodes scapularis. Classification (NCBI taxonomy): domain Eukaryota; kingdom Metazoa; phylum Arthropoda; class Arachnida; order Ixodida; family Ixodidae; genus Ixodes; species Ixodes scapularis. The sequence continues at coordinate 34,772,746 of NW_024609836.1, read as the reverse complement.
ATTACAGTAGTAGCTACTGTAATTTGTTTCATCAGAATTTGGCAGACGGCAAAGACTACAGTCTCGGTGAGTCAATACACACATTGGAGAGAGGCACATGACAGCATATCACCAGAGTGCTCGTCTGCACAGATTTGTCACACACCTTCGCTCCGTCTCTCTGATTGGCTCGAGGGGGCTGTGGCGGTTGGCCTTTTCCAAGTTACGGTGATGCGAAGTATAGACAGCCCAAACTTTTAAAAAGAGTTTATTGAAGAGACCAAAAGGAATGGCAGTCAACATTTTTCAACAAGACTGCTCTCCAGGCAAGGGATGAACACAAATATGAATCATCTTATCCAGGTAATTAGAACAATTAAATAATTGACCGACTAATACAATGCACTCTTGATGGAAAAGAGTATAGCTGCAATAAATCCTACAAAACATAAAAAATACGCAGTTAATCTATGCATGCACCAAAACAGTTGTTCTTATAGCAAGTCGAATAGCTTTGAAGCAGGTGCCTGCAAGGATTTTTTCTTCCCCATACCCAATAAAACGCCAACCTCGTAGCTGAAAATAAGGGTGCACTTCGCACTCACACACACACACACAAAAAAAGGAAGAAAAGCGATCGAACGTAGAATCGTGGATTAGCACAAAAGGTTAAAATCGCAGGAGCTTCCTCGCTAAAAGTTGCTATGGTTGTTCGGTGACGGAGGGACGGAGGGCTGAAACAACTTCCCTTAGGCCCTAAAGCGTAGATTCTCAGATATTTCAACGTTCAAACAAAGCTAAGAGAATGCGAAAATTTCATGTTAAAAGCACTCAAAGTTCTATCGATCCTCGGACACATCCCGGAATCCGAGCACCGGTACGGCGATGCAGAGCTGATCCTGTCTCACAGGCGTTAATATCCAGATGATCCACAGCGATCTTGCGCAAAAACGGTATAAAGTCTCATTCCTTCATATTTTCACATTATACCTGCGTCAGCGAGCACGAAGAAGCCCGAAGTCGTCGGAAAGCAGCTGCACATCACGGCTACCGCGCACCGAACAAACTCGCATCCGCCAGCTCTGGGCGCTGCCATCTTACCCGTGACGTCACGGCTCTTGGAAGGTCACGTGACGAGTGGTCACATTTGCGTAAAATATGGCGGCAACCGGGGGGGTGCCACTTCCGAACTTCCGGTTTATCACTCTAAGCCCCTCTACCTCGTTGGCCAAAACCAACAATAGCACTAGAGCGTTCACTGAAATAATTTGTGCAAACCACAATGGCTAGGTGGCGTAAGACATCGTCTAATTCAGAAATACATAACTGTACATCTACAATAACAGTTGATAGCGGCTGTGTTTGACGATCAACCGTATTTTAACAAATTTTACGAGGTAGAACTGGTGCTGAAAAAGGTGGAACTGCAACTGTGTGTTCGGCATAGTGTGACACCTCTTCTGGACAGATCGCCAAACGATGATCAGGGCGCCCGTGGCCTGCTGCAGATCGTTGTGTGCGAGCGTGGGCATATCGCTGGCCCCTCTGGCCCCTAAGCTGACCTTCACTCCGAAGCGTCACTTCTGGCAATGGCTAAACGCCGTATTTAACAAGTAAGTGCATCAATTATGTACAAGTAAACCTGCATCAAAATGTCTGTCGTACACGCGGTTCATCAAAAAAAGTAACCTTATGCAATGAAACGGAGTTAAGGTTTCGGTTTCAATGCACGCAATTTTTAATGCAGTTAAAAAATAAAAAGAAAAAAACACAAAAGGTGGTTGTATTAACAACTACTTTATTTGTTTATTTGTACTAACAAGTACTAACTTAGAGGCGAAAGATAAGCCACAATGGGCAGGTTGTGGGGAAGCTCCCTCCACTCCTTTCCACTTCAGCAGAGTCTTTGCTCTCCATGAAGTGGAAAGAGGTGGGAGGAGTTTCCCCTGAACTCTTAACCTGCGACCAACTACAAGCCACCGTAGCTCAATGGAGCTAACAGGATCCAGCGTCCTCACTCGAAGGAATGTTTGCACTCGCTCCTGCCACGCCCAAGCAGCTTCATTCCCCTCAAACCTGGAATCTACAAAAAGGGTGGATTAATAATGCCATCATTTGTATCTGCCAGGTATGACGAGGCTCGCATCCGAGAGGTGGGTCCTGATCGAGCAGCGGCGGAATGGCTCATCCGCTGCGGCGCTTCCGTCCGGTGGGCCGGAGCGGAGCAGTTCCACTCGGACTACAACACCCTACCCGTGTCCCGGGCACTGAAGATCCAAGAGATTGACGCCACGGACTCGTCCATCATGCACATAGGCTTTCCCTACCTGAGTATGCATGCAGGCCAGGAACACCACGTCGAAGACAAAGCCTAGTTGTCTTTCATTCTCTAACAACATCACTAGTGGATTCGTGCAGCGCCATTCGCGTCTGCTTTGCCGCAACTGCCTCTTGCAGCGTCTCACAACCGGCGCAATGGGCGCGTTCAGTAGCGCCTCCTTTGCCTCCGAACGGAGTGCCTCGAGTCGGAGTCATCGGAGCGCCTACTGAACGGCAAAAAAACCCGCGGCTCCAAACCTGCTTCTACGCAACTTCCGCTTCCTCCCCTGCGCCAGACGGTCTCCGAATAAACTGGAAGCAGACGATGGCGAGCACGATCGCTTTTATTTGACGCCGGTTTTGAAGAAGTCTTTACAAGGTCGTTGAAGAAAAAGCGGGTGATTGTACACATCAGCGCTGCTGTTCGAAGCGATGCAACGCGATCGAGCCCTTCGTTTGGCGGTGCAAAGGCAGCTACTGTTATAAAAGCCGACAAAAATCGTCGTCAGCACACACAAAATACAGAGCTCAGCGAATCTACCCCGCCGGTTGCGATATTTTTATACGGCCATAAGTTTGTTCTGCCCTTCGTAACGAACTTCCTATAAAATGTATTCGTATACACACGGGAAGTTCTGCCGCGCTCGGCGATCAAGGTTTGTCGGCCGAAGCGAGCCTTAGCCAACGTGCACCCCGATTTAGCTACGCAAACAAAACATTAATCGGTATCATGCTCTGCGTGAGTGTCCAACCGGCTTCCAAAGTCGCGCTCATACCCTGTTTTGCTCTGTTGAGCGCGGACAGGACTATCGTCAATATTACTGAGTTTCCGTGCAACGGTGATCGAGACACGGCATTAAATGAACGTTTGCATTGTTTATTAGCATATTCAAACCAAACAAAATACGGTCCTATGCATTTTCCGAAAGAGCCTTACCTGAAAAATATATTCAAACGCGTTATTCGTCTTACCTTGAGCACTTTTCATTAACAAAAGCGAACAAACCGCGCACCCGCGATAGAACCGAAGCAGCTTATCCCGCCATATTGCTTGTTTTTTCCTCTTTTAGCGCCGGAAATCGTCACCAGTCAGGAAATGACGTCATTTTAGCTCCTTTGACTCTACGTGCACCGTCTCGGGAGTCGGTGCTTCGGAGCTTGACTCCGAAGCCCCGGAGTTACATGCACCGGAAGTGACTTTTGGCCGTCCAGTGGGAGGAGTCAGTGACTCCTTGACTCCGGGGCCGCTACTGAACGCGCCCATTGCCAGCACTTGCTGGGGTGCTTGGAACTCTCCGACTGGTGTGATCATGCTCAGATTTCCGCCCAGTGACGTCAAGTGGCGGTTTTTCGCCTGCGGCAATTCCAGCGATGGCATAGTGGCAAACGGGGACAAAGCAGACATTTGTTCTGCTGCAGCTAGACAAGCGACAAAAAAAAACTGCAGTAAAAACGAGGCGGGAGGCCATGACGACTGCGAATCCTGCGTTAGCTCGTTTTTTTCACCGGTTATGCTACAACCGACCGCCGGGATCACGACCTCCAACAGCATGTCACAACAGCTCCCGCGACATAATTTGTTGCCTCCTTGGGTCTACTTTTGATGCATGGGCTGGATAGGACGGTAAACACGTCAGTCGAAGACGTATTCCAGCATTTCGCGTGGACAGCAGACGACGCGCCAGAATGTCGGGTTTCGGCGTGTCTGTCGCTTGGGGGGCAAATCGAGGATCCACTAACGATGGCATAAAACTTGGGCCTTGCAATGTCTTCTAAGTGGTCTTGGCCTTGTGCCCCTTGCCGGCCCACCAAGTCGTTGCCTACTTCCAGGGGGGCTGACGAATCTCAGATCCCTGAACCTGAAGCGCTGTCACTACGTGAGAGACGAGGCCCTCCAGATGCTCGCGTGCCGGAAGGAGAGCCTCGAGGAGCTACGGGTGATCAGCTGCGGCAACGTGAGTGACTACGGGGTCAAGACGCTGTCTGAGCTGACGTAAGTGGGGTCCCCTTTCTTACTGCTATACGCTTTTCCGGCGGCAGTTTCTAACCAGGCGCTTTACGGCGCTCGTCCCTGGTTTTGAGAGTGTACATCGATGTCGTTCGACTGCACTGGGCTGCGGCAGCCTGCGTATACGCACTTTCAGACACTGGTGGCGGCTAAATTGCGCATATTTGGGACAGTGCAAATTAGCACATATTTTGGAGAAGTGCACCCAGGCAGGTAATGCAGACCCTTAAAGGGACAATGAAGGCAATTTCAGACATCTTTTTGGCGATTGAACTGGGTTCCAGGCACGTCTCGGGCCACATTGCCCAAATTTCAGCCGAAACCGGCGCTTGCGTGCCGCGCAAATCAATTAAACAGTCGCGGTAATAATCGTACCGGGATCGACTGGGGCGACGCCCCGAGAGTTGCAGGAGAAGCAAGCAGAAGCGGAGCTCACGTGACCGATGCGGGGCCAAGAGGCGCGACGTCGCAAGAGACGCGTCAGTGATTGGTCGGAACGAGAGACATGCCCTCGGTCACGTTTTGGTTCGCAGTTTTTAGGAATACTGTTCCAATTTCCTTTTGAATAACCATGAAACGTATAAATCGGACCGGAAATGGTTACTAAACCATAAATAAAGCAGCATAATTGTTTTTTTCTTTGCTATGCTGGACGCGAAACGGCCAACAAGCAACTATGGGCACTTTGGCATGCGGGCCGCTCGCAAGGGACGCTCGTTACCGGCTGGGCGGTCTCCGTCGGGTGATGCGGAGGCCGCCACACACTACTCCCGTTCCGTTTGTGTTGGGCCACTGAACGGAAGCTCGAACTCGCTCGCAAGAGCGGCATTGCCGTCCATGTTGACGGATTCGACGAAACAACCGCGCCACCGTGCTGCTATAACCCACCGCAGTAACCTGAGTCTCAATCTTCTAAATACTACCGATACCGACGTATTCACACTTGACGTCACCTCCGTTTTCGGAAGCCCAGAAACGAGCATGGAAATTGTTCAGTTTCGGTTTCTTTACTTTTTTCGTAGGCACAGAAATACGCGTCGCAAATGTCTACAAAAAATTGGGCAGCATGTTATGTTCCCAAGAAGCATAAAAACACTATTTAAAAAAAAAAAAAAAAATTCTCTTCATTGTTTTTTTAAAAAAAACACTAAAAGCAATTTCTTTTTTTTTAATTTGAAATTTTGAAGACGTGTTTGTGTTGTGACGTTGGTTGATATGTCTAGCTGATATATATTCGCCCTTGGGATTATAGCCCCCTTGATTGCTCGTACAAATGCTACATCTTCGAGGGAGGTGGCACCAGCCATTGTTAGTGGTGCCTGAACGTACATACATGACAGAGGAAAATATAGGCTCGGGTCCTCTCCCAGGTACTCAAATGTTGCATAATTTTTAGTAATGATTTGTAGGAAAAGTGTTCACCCCTATAATTGATTGACAGGTATTGCATCATCGATAATCGATCGATCATCAATGTCATCTCTCAATTGACCCTCGTGACGTCGTCACCAATCGACCAAGGTCATTGGCCGACCCTAGCGACGTTATGGCGGTCTCGTGACAAGGCACTGCTCCCACGTGGCGCATCCAGGTTGCCGGCATGTGCGCACTGCCACGAGGTGGCGCATCCGACGCAGTATAGTGAATCCGAGTTGCTGCTGTGGGTAGCCGGCGGGGAGTGAGTGGGTTTGCCTCTGGCGTCAGAGACAGTGACATCACATGCCTGCTGCCTAGAAAAGACTTCCCGTCCTCGCCAAGAATTGAAACCAACGACCGCTCCCTCTTTAAAGGGACACTGGTAGGGTATTTATGCTTGCCACAGTTTTTATTTGTACATGACATATGAGAGCCCAACTACCCAGAACACAATTTGTGGCTCTAAATTCATTTTCTTTCGGCCCGAAAACCGCTGATTGAGAACTGGCAGGTTTCAGTCGCGCTCACTCTCTTCTCCGTGGTCATGTGCCGTTTTCTATGGTTTAGACACAACCATCTAAGATAATGAAAGTCATGGTTCGTCGAAGGCACACTTAATACTAGAAATGGACAAAAAGCATGATACCCATTTTCTGTGACTTCTAAAAAACTGCAAATACGTTGATTGAAATAAAAAAAAATAAAAAATAAAGCTGCACAACCACGTCACTTTTGGTATCTTTCTCCTCCTTTATATTTCTTCTTCCTCCCCAGTCCAGTTTTCGAACAGTAGCGTTTTTTTTTACTTTATTAAAACTATACGTAACACTGTAGCAAAATATTGGTTGGCGTGATGACAAAGACACCGTGTCCTGTCTTGCGCAAAAATCAGTCAAGGAATCCAACATCGTCGACCTACTATGTTACGAGCTCTACAACGGATGTCCCTGGATGGGACGTGTAATTTTCGCCGTAATCAAGTGCCACCGGGATCTGACATCGTTTCGAGCTCGCTCCTACCGCCCAAGGGCAAAGAACATGCGTCACCGTCGTCAAAGATGAGGACCAATGCCGTCTCCTACAGAGAAAGTCATCCTGCATCCTTCGGTGGAATCAACAGACTTGTACAGCGCGCAGGACAGAGAAAGGTGGAAAAGTTTTTATAAGGCTCCGACACAAACACCCGATTTAGGGAAACCAAGCATCCTCGATTATACTGCAAAAAATTGTCCACGGGCCTCGGAGATGTGTATCGAGCAAAACTTTTGGAAATTTAGAAAATTGCCAAGTATAACGACAGAAAAAGGAGCATTTCGTTTGTGATCGACACGTTTTTGCAATTTCTCGCTTCTGTCCAATATCTCGAAATGTGGGTAAGGAGGTTTGGAGAGCACTTAAAATTACCTTTCGTAAAACAAAGAAGCGGAAGTTTTTGGGTACGGACCGTGATTGTGAATGTTACTGAAAATTATTGAGGTTTCTTGATAACACTCATGTTAAAGGGACACTGACAGGGTATTTATGCTTGCCAAAGTTTTTATTTGTACGTGACATGAGAATCCAACTACCCAGAACACAATTTGCGGCTCAAAATTCGTTTTCTTTCCTCCCGAAAACTGCCGATTGAGAACTGGCCAGTTTGAGTCGCGCTCGCTCTCTTCTTTGTGGTCACATGCCGTTTTCTATGGCTTAGACACTACCACCAAAGGTAATCAAAGTTGTGGGTCATCAAAGGCACACACACAATATTAAAAATAAAAAAAGAAATATGATGCCCATTTTTTTGTGGCTTCTAAAAAGTTGCAGATATGTTCCTTGAAAAACAAAGTTGCACAGCCACGTGACTTCCGGTAACTTTCTCTTCTATATTTCTTCTTCCTCCCCAGTCCAGTTTCGGTTTGGAGCAATTGCATTTTTTTTTACTTGATTTAAAATATGTGACACTGTAGCAAAAAAATGCTTGGAAGACACCATGATGGTGTCTTCCAACACCATCATGGATCGCCTGGAAAAAAATTTAAAAATATTTTCTTGGAGTGTGTTAGTGTCCCTTTCAAACTATATTCTGTCTATTCGAAGCAAAGGGCCTCGGAAGTGGAACACGTACAACAAACCATTATGAGGATCGGGTTTATAAATACTTTGAGTGTGCAAGAATGAGGCAGTTAATTGAGATTCTTTTTAAAGTCCTACAATTCCAGCCATCACAGAACATCACCCATTAACATCTGGGAATTTCCTTAACATGTTCTGTCCTCCCGGACATGTAAAAAAAATTTAATTTTAGGTTGCCGTTCTTGTGTGGATCTCAGATGCATGCTACATTCTCTCGAAAAAGTACAAACAGTCATTGACAGACGAGATAATCATTGTCGACAGAATTCGAATAGGCATTCCCACTACCTACCACCTCATTGGCACGGTGGGGAACGAACCTGTACTCGGGTTCAATTACGAAGCCGAGCTACAACGCATTTCGCTACCTGAAAACAAGACCTGGATTGTTGAGAGGATTATGAGGCGTGTTCCTGATTTGCAATACTTTGTTAAACAGAGAGGTTACGATTCCCAAATTGTTAAGTAAAAGCGAGCGATTTTGAAAAATAAAAATGGAGTAGAAGCTTGAAGGCTTCATTTCTTCTTTTTCATCTGCAGAGGGGCCTTCACGATGCAGATTTTTCCGCAAGACGCGACACATAACCTTTGTTATCGCACTTTGTTCGAAAAATCGGCAAGTTGCAACGTAGTGCCGTGATCCAAATTTATTCCGTAAAGGGAGGTCCATGGTTTGCCTAATTTGACAAACATTGAAAAGACATTGTCAAAGACAGATCGACTCACTTGTGAGGTGAGTGTCTTCACATTCGAGGTTGAATTCCCCAAATGCATGGTTATCTGCCACATTGAAGCGGGGTTTAGTTTCAATGGCTGATTTCTGTTTAAGTTTACACAACTTTTTTGGGGGGTAATTGAACTTCATTGGGGCGCGTATCAAAAACACGGACTCTAGGCATTGATGAATTTCGGCATCCTTGTTCAGGCTCAGTTCTACCGTTCAGTTTTTGTACGGTTTTGATTGAGCCTCGCCGAGATTGACGACGGTCAGGCAAACAATGAGAAGAAAGATTATGGTGGGAATTATCGGGGATCAGAGTTTCAGGTACCATCCATAATGATCAAGTGGGGCTGCCATCCGTGAACTACATAGGTGCGACTTGACCCCGACTGGATGAAGCGCAACAACAGCGCCAACGCAAATTCCTAGTGCCCGCAACGACGAGTACATCGAGCCGCCTCGTTAGCTCAGTGGTTAGAACATTGTATTAAAGGGAGAGCGGTCGTCAGTTCGATTCTGGGTGAGGAAGTGAACTCTTTCCTCTAGGCAGCAGGCACGTGGCACCACCGGTAAGCCCACTCACTCCTCGGTGACTAGAGTTCCTGTATAGGCTCCCTACGGGAGCCAGAGTTGCGCATTTGTTTTCCCCGCGCCGCCAAGCCGCTACTCGCCGAGATCCATCACGTGAGGAGCAAAGCATCCGTTGGCGTGCAAGAAAGCCACCTTTACGGTCGCTCCGCTGACGTTTCTCTTGCCCCGGCGTATGTTTCCCTGCTTTCCGCCTCTTTTTCCTCCTCTCCTGTTTTGCATGCGCGGCGGCGCGCGCGGCGCCGCTATTCGCCAAATTTAGTCACGTGAGGAGCAAAGCATCCAGCTCGTGCGGGAAAGCCGGTGCTACAGCCACGCGCCGAGGCTGAATGCGCAACTCTGCTACCGTAGATAGCTATACAGGAACTCTATCGGTGGCAACCTGGGTGCGCCATCTGGCATCAGATGTGCCAACTGGCGGTAGCACGCCTACACGGGCATCTTGTGACTGCCGTGACGTCGCGAGGGTCAACCGACGAATGACTTCAGTGATTGATTGATTATCGATGATGCAATACCTATTGATTGATTATTAGGGCAAATCATGTACACTTTTCTTACTGCATTACGGTGCAATTTGACCCCCTCTGACAGGGTGCATACTTTTTTTTCGCCATCAAGTACATTTGGTCATGCATCATCTGTAAGATTCCGTGTTTTCGGAGTTTATTTCTAGTGAAATTTGGAGGGTGTTTTTCGGAGTCTGTTTTTCACTTGGGATTCGGGGTTTATCAGAGTTCCTTTTGGTTAGATTCCCAATTCTTTGAAATTCAAAGTGTATGTTACTGTGTAAGAAAATCTAAAAAAAAAAAATTCAAAAACAAAACAAATAGGGTTTGGGTACCATCACTGTTGTCCCGAAAGAACCTTGGCGTGCTAAAAGGCAAACCCCTTTTGTCAGTAGTACTAGATTTCAAAGGAAACTGAAGTGGAATCTCCGTCTATATTGCTGTTTATTTTGTTACTGTGACCTCGAAATTCAGTTTTTCGGATATATCCGAATTGACGGAAAATTTACTGGCGAGTGTTTTTCGGATTTTTCTCGATTTATCCAAAAACACGGAACCCTAATCATCAGCCTTGACCAGTGTTACTTATGGCAAAGATTGCATCTGTTGATGCGATCAACGAGGTCTTTCCAGCTCACCCGAACCACAATGTGCAAACTATCTTCCGAAGGGTCTGCATTGCCTCTCTGGTCATTGGGACCTTCATACAAAATAAAGTCTAGATGAGCTTGAATGCATACAGAAACGAGCAGTGCGGTTCCTATGATTTCTCTAAAAGGTCTTCCGCTATATGTGTTAAGTTAGGGTGGCCCTTGCTTGCAAACCGGCAGGGATATGTTAGATTGTCCTTGTTTTATAACATATGTATTGACAGAAATGGTATCAAAAAAACACAATACTTGACTGAAAGAAACAACCTATGTGACCAGACCCCAGTACAGACCAGTCGTGAGTCGTGAATCCATATCCAGAATGAACATTGAAGTATGCATTCTTCCGTCAAACGATCCACGAGTGGATTAACCCTCCTGCTGAAATTGTATCTGCTCCTATTGCATTGCTACATTGACTTCTGTTAATATTTTTGTGCTCATATCTGTCTTTCTTTTCTTATATTGCCAAGTTGCCGTGATGCCATCTTAAAATCAAATCCTTTCGCATTGTCAATTTTTTTTTTTTTAACTTATTTGTGCTCAATTGTACTTAGTTTAAAAATTTTGAAATATCTACCCACCTACAATAATGTCCTAGTAAGGGCAATGTAGGTATTAGAATAAACAAATAAATAAATAAAATATGCGTGCTAACCTCTGGTAGCGGCATTACAGCCTTGCTGTCTAGGAGTTGTGTATAAGCTCATGTGCCAGTTCGGTAACACCTCGTAGCTCATAAATCCAACAGAAAGCACTTCAATTGCTAATTATCTCATGTACCGAGCAATTGACATTCTTGCAGGAAGCTCAAAACCCTGGAACTTTTCGACCTGCCAGAGGTAAAGGACAAGGACGGATGTGTTCAGCACCTCCGCCAGTTTCTTCCAGCCTGCAAAGTTGAATACCGGACTGACGAACAGTTGCCCAACACTCAGTAGCCAGACTGCCAAGGTAAATGTCAGTGGCAAAACTATGCTGTGATGTGCGAATAATAAACCATGTGACATCGACATACATTGAGCACTTAATTTGTTTTAATGGAACTACTACATACTATGGACCGGGCAACTCTATATCGACGGCGTGGAATAAATTAGTGACCCAGGTCGTTCTCCCACATTTTGGCAAATTTTGGTGGGTACCTCTCGTCTGAAAGGTAGTTCTTGTTAATAAAATAAATGGGACTGGTGGTCTCTGCCGGCAAGGTTAAGGGCTGCGACACTTCAGTGGCAACCACAATTGGGAGGGAATTGGTCAGTTCCACAGTAGCCAACATTGCTTGAGAGTCGTGTTTGCTGGTGTCGTCTTCCGTTATGCTTGGTGATTTTGTGGCGAAAGCCACGTGTGCTTCGGCGTCCGTAATGTTGGCGAGGTCAGTATTGGATGCGATAGCCATACTTGCAGTGCTTGCCATAGTTACGATAGGGTCCATCTCCGCTGTTGTTCCGACTGTGCCTTCGTCCGTAACCATGACACGTGTTACAACGTCGGTAACTTCGCCGAAGTCGATACTGGACTCGGTAGTTGTGGCTGTGCTTGCACTGTTTTCTGCAGTTATGGGGTTGCCAGCTGTCTTCACTGTGGTTCTAATCGTTGCTTTGTCTGTAACCATCGCCCGTGTTACGACGTCAGTAACTTCGCCAAGGTCAGCGCTGGACAATGTAGTTGTGGCTGTACTTGCACTGTTTTCCGCAGCTGCGGTTGCGCCAGCAGTCTTCACTGTTGTTCCTTTGTCTGTAACCATCGCCCGTGTTACTACGTCAGTAACTTCCCCGAGGTCAGTACTGGACAAGGTAGTTGTGGCTGTACTTGCAGTGTTTTCTGCAGTTACGGTCGTGCCAACAGTCTTCGTTGTAGTTCCAACTGTTGCTTCATCCGTAACCACTGCGCGTGTTACGATGTCGGTAACTTCGCCGAGGTCGACACCAGACACAGAAGCCGTGGCTGTACTTGCAACGTTTGCAACCGTTACAGTCGTGCTGGCAGTCTTCAGTGTGGTTTCAACCGTGCCTTCATCCGTAGCCATTGCTGTGGACTCAGGTTTGTCGTCTAGATCTGCAAGGAGGGTCACCGCGGGGAGTGCCGTAACTTGGTGAAATGCGAAGCCTGGCAGGCTCGGGCCTGCAGCTGGCAGATCGGAAGGATTCCCCGCCTGGAGCCCAACACCTTGTGGGAAGACGCCGCCGTACGGCTGCACCGAAAGGCAAGGCATTAAGACATTCGGTCCGCAGGGCCGGATGACCGCAAATGACGGAGCGGGTGGGGCCTGTTGTTCCGGCACGGCAAAGTCTTGGAACCCGTGAGAGAGAGAGCCTTGCAGTCCGAGCACGGGCCAAGGCATGTGTCCGAATGGCTGCTGCTGGTTCATCAGGCGGGTCCACGTCGGCGCTTGGCGGTCAATGTCTTCGCGAATCTTTTCCTTCATCTCGGCCAGGCGACGCAGAAAACTGGAGCCCAGGTCCAGCCCAATTCGCATGGCAGGAAACATCTTGGACGAGGTTGCGTCGCCGGATTGGCTGGATGCCAGAAGCGCACCAGCCATGCAGAGCAGCAACGTAGTGGCCCTCATGGTTGAGATTGGGGTTCCTTCCGTGCTGAATGCTGGAAAATAGATGACTGGAGTGAGGACATAGGTAAGGCTAGGCATGCAGACAGCAAGCCTGTGTCCCTGCTCCAGATTGTAACCTTTTTTTTTTAAATGCCTAGCATTTATAGATTAGTCTGTGGCATGCAGCGTCGACGTTGCGTGACACTGTGACATTGCTCCAAAGGTACTCTAAGCGCATGGTATTTATAGGCCTGCGACGTCTCGTGATGCCATGCACATATGACACTGACGCAATATACGACAGCGTGACATCATGCTGTCACAGGAACCTGACGTCCAACCGCTTAGTAACAGGTTTAAGTTGAGCTAGTTGGTACATAACACAAGGAAGTCAGCTTAAACATTGGACAAACATAGACGGAATGAACATACTGCAGTGTGTATGTTTGTTCCCTCTGTGTTTGTCCAGTGTTCAAGCTGACCTCCCTGTATTGTGTCCAACCGCTTGTTCACGTCATGTGAGCAAGTGGCGGACAAGTGCTAAAGCCGGATGAATTGATGGACACTAATACCTGTACCCTCTATAACAGGTGGTAGCTTGTGCCGTTTAGCCTAGAAACCACAAATGCGATTCCTCCCGTCGCCCTTTTAAGCTATTTTTCTTCCCTCAACCTTTTTGTGACTATCACCAGGCAGTGTGAGATATCACCAGGGTGACCCTGGGGGGATGGGGCAAAATAACTATAAACATCCCCTTCCCTCTTCTTTTCACTACCCGGCAAGGGAGTCGCCAATTTTCCTCCGGTCAAACCTTGTCGTGGTTGCCCCAACCCCGAATCCACTGGGAGACAATGTTGAGACTTTGGGCCGAAGCCATGCATGTGGGAGTCCCAATTTTCCTTTGTCCTGCCTGTCCCCAGCAGGTTCAGTTTTCAAAAATACAAATTTCCCTAGATAATTTCCACCGATTTTCTAACCTTTGTGACTGGGATTCTTTCCCTCTTTATTCCTTCATTCTTGCCAGCAAAACCCAGTGCCACCCCAAATTCGTTACCCCTTCAGGGAGGACAGTGCGAAGCCCCATGCACTTCAAGACCGAATGTTCCAATGTCTCAATCTTGCATGGCGTACGGCACGTAATGTGTCTGCCTTTTGGAATTTAGCCCTATACGTCTTTGTCCTTAGCACTCCCGTTTTTGCCCAAACAGCAAAGAACTTGATCGTGCATTTTCAAACAAATTTTACCTTATGTTGTTTTTGTAACGTGTACATTGTAAGCTGACCCTTCTTGCATTCTTTTTAGTCTGCCTCTTTTCACTTCCTTTTGTACTAAACTGGTCTGCTCAGCTCCATTACTGGTGTGCAGGCATTTAAATGTCAGCTTTTGGGCCTGATTTGTTCGTTTTCTGTTTCAGTTTCTTGTGTATAAATACTTGAACACTTTCTGTGCCCACTGGGGATTGTCCATTTCAATTAACCTTACTCCAAATTTCAATTTACTAATTGCCTTTTTTTTTAATTTACCAGCCCATGTTCCCCTGCACTCCCTTATTTGCTGTGCTCCCATGCATTCCCAGTACTAGCCTGCCCACACTCCTTTGTTGAATTTTGAATCCTAATTGGAAATTTTGACAAGGAACCTCTGGTATCTCATGCAGAGTACCCCATTGCCAAAAGACCAGTCCTGGCATTATTACTCTTTTCAATATACCCCTGTCCACTTCATATCTAGTATAATTCCATAGTGCCTAGAGTTTCATAGTAGCTGAATTTCTTTTCCCTTTTCTAGTTACATTCTCCTCGTGTTCCTCTAGACATTTTGTTCCCCCATTGAGTCAGACTCCCGGACATTTGTATTTTTCTACATGGTCTAATTCACTGTCTTGTACTGTCAGGAATTCCCCCTTTGTTGTTGGAAACCACTACTCCAGACTTGTCCTTACTAAAACTCAGGCCCAAGCTGTCCCCTTCCTCTCCACATATTCCAGTTAGTTCCCCTAATGTTTTGTTATCTGCCATGAGTAGTATGTCGTTATCGTTGTAATCTGCCACGAGTAGTGTGTCGTCTGCATACATTAGTCCTGGATCACTTGTATTAAATTTCGTCCTCATTTCATATAACTAATTTCTTTTTCATATCACTTGGGTATATCATGAAGAGCAGGGGCGACTGTGGACAGCCCACTCTAAGCTTTTTTTCTTTTTTTTGCTGCTAGTTGTGTAGTTTCTGCTTCCTATGTTATAGTTATAACTACTTATTGCCTGTATTCGCCTGCTGAAGAAACCTGATCAAATTTTCATCTGCGTTATACACCTTCAGCTGGGCTCAGTGTTTTTCCTGGTTCACGCTATTGTATGCTCCCTTGATGTCCAAATTAAGCCAATGCTATCTATTTACATTGAGTGGTGACAAAGAGGTTATCTTCTAGCCTTCTGTCTCTTCGAAATCAATTTTGAAGCTCACCCAGAATATAGGGTGACCAAACGCCTCAGAATTCATAACTGGACATCAAAAGGGGAAAAGGGGGGGGGGGGGGGGGGGGGGGGGGGGGGGGGAAGGAAGGAAACGGCCAAGCAAGACAAAAAAAAAAGTACTGCTACTATTTAGTTCATTGTGGAAACGCACACTTTTCTGGGGCTTTTTGCTGAGTAGCTAAGTGCACATGCACCTTTCCAAACCATCCTGCAAAACCTAAGCACGCCAAATACACCGAATGCTTTTAGCTGCAGCAATGTTTTTTTTTTTCTTTAAAGGGGGATAAAGTTGCATGAACATGTTTTTCACTGCGTGTTTCTATGGCTCGGCGGACATTAGACGGGAATATAACCACCACTATTATCAGGCTAATTAACTAAATTTAGTTCATTACCTTTTTAATTGAAAGCGGCGGCAGAGCGCGCGCCCTCGTCCCCCCCTCTCTCTCTCTCTCTCTGGCAACTGCTGCCACGAGAGCGGCGGTCGCGATGTCTTCAGCATTCCTACACCGTGGTCTTCAGCCACGAGAGGGGCGACGTCTTCGCGCGAATCAGCTTAGTGGTCGGGCGCGCCATCCGGAATAAATTGTGAACCGTAAAAAATGATTGTTTTTCGAAGCTAGACAATTTCGGTAGAGCTCTGCGCGTGTAAAGCACGAGCCCTCTCGTGCACGGCCGTCTGCCTCCTGTGAACTAAAGTTATGGCTCGCAAGCGCCGAACGCTGCCGGTTCTTTGTGCAACTTTTTTTTTTTTCTTCAATGCAGATGTTTAAAAACCACAAAAAGAGGCATCCCTTTTTTTTTTTTTTTTTAATATTGAGCTGTTGTTGACCTGATTTAGCCTAAACTAGAGAACGGCCCGTGATCACGGGAAAGAGAGTGAGCTCGACTCAAACCGGCCAGTTCTCGATCATGTTTCGGGCGGAAAGAAAACGAATTTCGAGCCGCGAATTGTGTTCTGGGCGGTTGGGCTCTCATATATGTCATGGTAAAATAAAAACCTTTGCGAGCATAAATACCCTGTTAGTATCGCTTTAACCAACACTAGACTAGATCCAAGGCATCGCAGAACTCTTCTAGCACCTTTCCTGTTGCATCCGTGAACCCGTCAAGATCTTCAAGTCTCTTGTAAGGATTATTTTCTGATGGTCAATTTGTGTGACGTTTCTCAAGATACATATGCCAATGCTGTGTGTTTTCGCTCCACGGTTCATTTCCTGTTTAGATACACACGCCCCCAAATAGTTTTCGAACTTTCATCCATACGTGTTCGCGGCACCTTTCTCTCGCTAAAACTTGCTAAAGCACTCTCTTCGGAGCAGAGGGAAAAAGAAACTGTTGCAGGATGATAACAGCATGTCCACCGAATCGCCCGCTACGAAACCGAAACCCCTTCGAAAACTTCATAGGCTTCAGACGGTGAAAAATTATTGGTGATATGCTAAATTACTTAGAAACATGTACAAAGAGATGAAGACAAAACTTCGATACATCGAGACCGCGCTGATTCAAACGTATTTCCACATTAAAAAAAAAAAAAGAAATAATAAATAAATAAGTATATTTTTGGAGGTAACCTCTCTTCTATGAAATGGCATTGCTGAAATGTCCGAACCGTGCTCAGGCCTCGTGGACTCTCACTGGGCATTAGATGGCACGTGGTTCTTTGGCTTCTACCCTTTTCGTGCTTTCGCGCTTTTACAGGACGCTTCTATGAAAGTTTTGAAAACAATCAGATAACGAGGACAAAGATAAAGAAAATATCGAAATTTGAGTAAGTGTTTGATCTCGACATGAACCGTTTACAACTTGCTAAACCTTTTTTTTTTTTTTTTTTTTTTTAATTCTTTGATTTTGTAATTTAGGAAGTGGCTCTCGATAACGGAAGGGTAAACTTACGTTACACCGAGTCAAGAAGGTCGTCGTGGTTCGGATGGTTGCGGATCGATGGCTGTTCCAAGACTGTTCGGTAGTATCGGTACACGCAGGTGGTGAACGGGACAAAACGGCGGCTGGGGCGAGTTGCGCCGTTATTTTGAGACTGTGGACGGGGATTTGGGAGTCATGGACCAAAGTAGGTCACGACGGCGGCCTTCAGCTTCCACATGCCGGATGCAGGACAGCTCATGCGCCCAGGGGAGACGGGACAAAGGGTGGAGGAGTGAGAGCGGGAAAAACCCCAGACACATCCCTGATTTTGTTTCTTTACTTTTATGCGTTTTCTTTTTCCCCTTTGTGTGTGTGCAGATAACGTATTTCTGCACACAAGTGCAATGTGTCTCTGGGAACCCCGGTTTATTTTTACCTTTTTTTTTTTTGGGGGGGGGGGGGGGGGGATTTTACGTTGTCGTTACATTTCGTTCTGCAGACTGACAGTGCAGTAGAAGCTATGTGCTCTTTGGACCAGTCATACCTCTATCTTTCGTTATGTGAGCCTAGCGTGCCTACATGTTTCCGCCGCGGAAACATATGTAGGCACTCTTATGTGAGCCCATTCCCGCCCATCAGTAACACAGCAATGATTTTTTTTTTTTTTTTTGAGGGGGGGGGGGAGACTGAAACTTCATAAGTCTCCCCACTGTCACCCGCAGTCAAGCGCAGAGAGCGCGGTCAGGTGATGAGAGATAGACGCTTGGTTGGTCCGGCTAGCGTGTAACCTTCACCTAGGGGTCTCGTCTGGATCGTCCGGTTACAGTACAGTATACTGGCGAGAACACTGTAACCACGCTAGAAAATATAATGAAATAAGTGCTGGCGAACTGGTGCTTAAAAAGTGGACAGAACAAAAAAGTCGAATGAATTATAAAATGAAATCAAGATTTCTATTATTCTCTCGCGTGCGCATGAATATGTTATTATTATCATTTAGCCGGACATTTCTGTTCGGGCCTCTAAGGTGGCAGTCAGGGGTTTCCCCAGGAACAAAAATGAGAGAAGGGGAGGGGGGATTTTTTTTCCTGTTTTCTTTTTCTCTCTCTTTTTTTGTGCGAGTGGACAGAAATGCAAGCGTGGTGCCCGACAGACGTTCTGAAACGCAGACAAGTCACTTTTTTTGTTGTTGTTGTTTTTTATTCGAGACGATTGAAAACAATGCCTGGACATTACCCTCAAAATTTGGAACTTAAAAACTCAATTGGTTGAAAACTATTGAGTTTATACATATATATATATATATATATATATATATATATATATATATATAAAACTTAATTTGAAGTTTCCGCGCGATCAGCCAGTGCGTTCAAGAAAACAAAGGTTTCGCACAAAATAAACATAACGGTTTTTAGAGCGCAGCTCTTAGGCGCCGTTTCCGGCTTGAGCGGCGTCGCCGTCTCCGTCGGCGTAATTGCGCGGTGCATGGGAAATGTCCCATAATGCACCGCGCGGGGAGGAGGGGAGGTGCTTGAAGGATGAGGCAACACCTCCTAGAATGAGGGGACGAGGAGGAGAGAGAAGGGGAGGACGAGTAGCAGGGAGAATGAGGAGCTGAGGAGAAGGGAGGAAAGGTATACTCCCTCCACTGAGTACCCTTCCCTCCTCCTCTTCAAGAGCTGCGCTCTTATTCGGCGTTACAGGGTGTTGTAAACGTCTTTCATTATTTTTTTACAAAACTTGAAAGTATAAAACAGAGAGGACGGGAACAGGACATCTGTCATTTTTTTTTGTTTCATTATTTCTTGTTTCTTTTTTAACGGAAGACTTTTTTTTTTTTTGGGGGGGGGGGGGGGGGGGATGCTTTCAGACAAACTAGGTAAGGTTGACACCCCCCCCTTAGGGGGTTGGTAGGGACATCACTGCTGGTGCTCGTTCGACAGGTACAAGGAATTGAAAAGGAAGGGATCACCACAAAAGCTATGGCACTTTTCACCTGCTCGCCTGCGCGGTTCTTGCAGTAAATACACGCTCCCGCCCGTACTCACGCGCAGAGAGCGTGGTCAGGTAGTGAAAGGAAGCAGGTGATTGGTCCGGCGACTGCGTAGCTGCCACTGCACTGTCGGCATAGGAGATGACCTGTGCTGACGGCAAGCTTCTACAATTATTTTGAAATGTGCATTGTACCATCTAGGTTGCCGGTTTTAGCAGTGAGCCTGTTCTGAGCTCGAACTACTGAGATTTGAGCTCGTTTTTGAGCTTGCACAGTGAGCAGCTCACTCAAATATGGCGTCCAAGTTCAATATTGCAAAACTCCGAGGGCATCTGTGGAAGCCTGCTGCAAACTTCACTGAAGAATTAGGTTACCAGAGCCGTATAGCTGCCGTATCTGAGAGGTAACCGACGAGGCTGCTTCATGCAGGGCCCTTTCTGGCCACATTCGGGCTTTGTTTGGACGGCTTGCGCTCTGTACAAGGACCGCTAGCGCAGAGCACAGTCCCCGAAAATGAAATCGTAATAATTTTACGTGTTTTTTTTTTTTTTTTTTTTTTTTGCAGTAGCGATAGCTTAATTTTTGTAAAGCATGTAGCGCCCTCTGCGATACCGAAAGTAATGCTGCGAACTGACTGTATAGAACCGGCTGTAGCAGACGACGAAGGCGACTTTTAGTGGCAACGAGCGGGCTAGGGCAGTCGATAGCGTTCGCCCCATCAAAGCTACCGGCCGAGTCAAATGGATCGAACACACCTAAATAAGTCGAGAAATGTGGCTTCACGTGCTATGACACTAATCTGCAACCTTTCATTTGGGAACAAGCCAACGGAAGAAAAAAAAAAGCTTACTTCAGTAAGAAAGTTCAAAATAAGAACAAATATTTCTCGATGAAACAGGGATGGCGCAGGTGTGCTGGTGTAGATAGAATTCGTATTCTCCACCTAGTCTCAGCTAGGTTGTTTAAGATAAGAATAAAAATATTTTTATACGAATGGCTGACCGACTACAAAGTGAAAACAAAAAGTTTTAGATAACGCAGAGAACGAGAGAAATGTGAGGATTTCCTTCCCTTTCCTATTTTTGTTATTAAATGTACCAATAACCTAAATAGCGTGTTTATTTTTTTTTTTATTTTTTTTTTCAGTTTCCATCTCCGACACGAAAAATGCCTGACAATTTATGTTGGTTCATAGAAGAGACATTATTTTTATTTGTAATTTATGAATTATGAAGGCCAGTTCATTTTTTTTTTCATCTCGATATTTCCACAAATCAAGCGCTCTCACCGGTTACAGTGCTCCAGTTTGCGAAACTGATTTTGCGATTTATTTAAATTTCTCTCAAGCGGTGGAACGGGCTAACAAAACGAAGCCCCACTTTTCTTTTTCTTTTTTTTTTTTTTCTTCTTTTTTTGCGACCCCGGACAAAAGCAACATCTGGCACGGTACGTCTAGGTCCAGTGATCATAATCATGATAATTATTATTCGATCTGTTGCTTGTGTGGAAGTAGCGCTTCTTGAACATGTTCAAATTCATAGAACGCGCCGATTGTGAGTTACTTCCGTGGTCTCCACTGGAATTACCTCCTGCCGGAGGAAGTTTAAAATGCTGTACTTACAGGTTTTTTTAATATTTGTACCACGTAGGTTGCCGGTACAGCACGTGTCAAAATTGAGCTAAAATTAGAAAAAAAAAAAAAAAAAGATTTGTTAAACAGGAGAAGTAAGTAATGGGAGCACCATTCAGCATACCTAATCAAAAAAGCGCATAAAAATATCTCTCACGGCTTTATTTGAATAAAAAAAGAACGAAGTGCCTGGTGCTGATAAAGAGTGTACGTACATACATGTGTTACTATTTGGGTTTCGTGTGAAATGCACGAATTCGATAGCCCAGTCTCAAGCAGACGATGCGGCAGCGGTGGTTCACTTTCGGTTTCGGTTTCCTTTTTTTTGCATCAAAAAGTAAAATGAGACATTCGATAACATAAATATATTTTTGTGCATATTTTTTGTCGCGCAATATATTTTAAATGTTTTAAAATTGTTTATAAGTTATAACCAACGTAATTTGTAACCACGGGTAACAATCTGTGACACTAGTGGCGTCACAAGCGCCGCTCTAGCAGAAACAACATGGCCGCCTTGTTTTGAAGCAGTTCTTGCGCCGATCGTTGTGTGGACGTTGTTCATTCTCGAACTTCACAATGGGCTCGTCAAAGAAGCACAAGGAGCGAGACCGTGATAAGGACAAAAGCAAGGAGAAGAAAAAGTCTAGGCGGTCCTCTCGTTCGAGGTCCCGGGACCGGGACGGCAAAGACAAGGACAAGCACCGACATCGTAAGCGGACTCGCACTGCCGACGAAGAAACTCAGCCTGCGGAAAAAGTCCGACTCAAAGAGGACCACGTCTCGCCCTCGAGGGTCAAGCAGGAACACGCGGAGTCGGAAGGTGAGCCGAGCCGAGCTTCGCTTTTCTCCGATGCGTCTGCGTTGCGTTAAGCCGGCTGCGTGACAGCACATGCGGTTCGATGAAATCGTGTGATTTCACTCTTGCTCGACGGCTGTGTGCTGTTCAGTGCCAGACTTGATCATTAAGCTCTTGAACGTCTTAAAACAGGATGCGCAACCTGAGCATGTGCCTTCAGAAGCAGTGCACGCCGTCGCAGGCAGTACAACTATGGTGGCTGGAACAAGTTTTCGACTGATCTGTTTGGCGTCCTATCCCACCCATGCATCGAAAATGGTAACAAAGTGGCAACAAATGACTTTACAGAAGCCGGCCTGTCATGTCGGATGGCGCGATCCTGGCGGTTGGTGTCAGAAGTCCTTGCAAAAAGTGTGATCGAACGGGAGTGTCGCTGTCGTCGCAGCGTTCCAGTATATGCCTTGCACGTGACGTCATATGGCATCGTACCAGCCCCCATTGCTTCGTATCATGCACTTGTGCCTGTACCTTCTGCAGCATACATTTCGCACGATCGAGTTTGTTATGCTCGACAAGCCTTGTTGAGAAGGACAAATTCAATGGTGCGGAATGTAAGCTGCAGAAGGTATGGGCACAGGAGCATGATACGGAGCAATGGCGACATCAATGCAGGTCATGTATAGAAAGCCTAGATTGAAGAGAGGGTACATCTCGAACCATGGGGGGCGTTTTCAGTGAAATGACGGACGCCTTTCGTGCAGATTGGTCGAAAGTGTACGTGTGCTGCGTTGCCGCGTGGCAAGGCACCACTTTTAAGAATATGTGAAAGGCACCAGCCGGGCACGCGTTCCAGGCACGATAGTACAACATTTAAAGGGTGCTGAACCGAAATTTGGATTTCACAAAATAAGGCCCAGAAGCGTTGAAGGGGATGCTACGAACTCCGAAACATCACTCATACATCGATATCTCAAGCGGATGGCCGTATTTCTGGAAAAAAAGGGCGCGATCAAGCGAGGAATGTCATGTCACAATTCTCTTTAACAGTTGAGAATGAAGGGAAGCGGCCTCGCTTCTCTCCTCCTCGCTTTGGTTCACCTGCTCGAGGGGACGAAGTGAAGAGGAGAGGGAATGAGAATCGTGACATTGTATGTCTCATTGGCCTTGTTGGCCGTGTTCAATCGCGCACTTCACTTTAAAAAATATGGCCGTCCGTTAGAGATATTGCTGTATGAGTTATGTTTTAGTGTTTTGCACCTTCCTGCTTATCGCTCCAGCCTTGTTTTGTGAACTCCAAATTTTGGTTCAGCGTCCCTTTATGAAATAAGGGTGGCTCTGACATCCTTATTCAGCATGGCGCGTGAGCAGGCGCTTCAGTTCACGCCAATCTCGTTTTTATGCATGCAGAGTGCCTACACCTGCTGTGGCCAAACAGAGTTGTTTGTAAAGAGAGTGTTGTTCTGGCATGTTTCACGCCAACACCCACGACTTCATGTTGCCACTCTCGTATATCTGCAGGATTTTTTTCACACCGAGGTATATGCGAACACTATGTAAGCCATTCGGAGCGGATGCAGGAATTTCCTGAGGGGGGGGGGGGGGGGGGGGTCAGGTGTTGGTCAGTGTGCCATATGTTTAGGAACCCCCTCCCCCTCTCCTTCGTTTTACCCCCTAAAATTTACACAAGCAAAAATCAAGAGGGGGGTCAGAACATCCAGACCCCCCCTCTAAATCGGCCCCTGAGGCCACTAGGGTTGAAAACTGCAGTTATATGTGGCATGCCAAACTCCAAATGTCATCCATCAAATACCAGAAAATGTATCTGTGAAAAGAGCAGACGACGACACATCTGCTCTTCTCTGCCGTGTCTTTTGCTCAGTTTATTGGTCTCTGAAAGGATTGTGATGAGAATGAGTTCTTGCATAGAACGCATAGAATGTCTTAGAAACTCATCTTCCCATTGCAACTAAGACAATCGCGACACTGATGACATCTCTTTTACAAATTGTGGCTGCAGACTTCACCGCATTGCTTGTAAGCTGACAGCTCAACCATATGCTTCCCGGCACTAGCTTGTGTCGTGGACGATTCACAAAGACCATGGATGCGATACCAGTCTTTTTCCACTGCTCTGGTGGAAAGTGGCAGCACTTCAGGGAGGTATTCAACACTTGCTTCATGCCATTCAAATATTAAATATAACTTTACCAGTAGTATGAGGCTGTTCTATTTATATCTGTAAATGCATTTTCTGGCCCTTACCTCACATTACTTTTTGTTCAGGTGGCAATAGCATAAACAATAACAAACTAAACCAAGAACTAGACTCAAGCATTAGGGTGAGCAATAACAAGCAAGACCAAGAACTAGTCTAAAGCTATCAGATGAGCAGCATCAAACTAGACTGGTAACTAGACAGAAGCATAGCAATAGCAAACTGGACTAAGAACTAAACTGAGGCAATAGCGATGGCAAACTAGCTCAAGATTTCGATTGCAGCACTAGCATGAGCAGCGACAAACTAGATGAAGAACTACACTGAAGCATTAGTATAAGCAATGACAAACTAGATTAAGAACAGCAATAACATGAACAAAAGCAATAAAGTAATAAGCAATGTCATATTATACTGAAGCAGTAGCAATGACAAACCAGGCCAAGAACTAGTCTGGAGCACTAGTATGATCAATGTGACAAACTAGACTGAAGCAATATCATGAGTAATAACATGAGCACTGTTAAACTAGACAGAAGCCATAGCAATGACAAACCAGACCAAGAATTAAACTGAAGTATTAACATGAGCAGTGCAAACTAGACCAAGAACTAGAGTGAAGCAGTTGCATGAACACTGGCATGTGAGCACTCTAAAGCTAGATTGAGAACTAAACTGAAGCATTCGCATGCACAGTGACAAACTAGACCAAGAGCTAGAGTGAAGCAATGCGCCGAGAAGCTGAGGGAGAGGAGGAGACGAGAGTGCGCAAGGACACCAGAATGCCAAACTCTGATTGGAATGATTGGTGGGTATACGTAAAGCTGGATGCCTATGTCTTTACTAAACTCGCAACCCGCAACTCTTTGGGACGCGAGAACGCAAGCACCCCGCGGCTGCGAGCCCCGTTCCCATGCCTCACGTGCTGCATTTGCCGTAGATAATAGTTTCATATCGTTGATTTCTTTCCGCTCGGAAAGACGCTCTGCTCATACAGTGTGTTCACATATTTCACACTTTTTTTGTTATTTCTGGACTGAGTATTGCTTTCCGTAAATATTTGCTTCTCAATCAGCCCTTTAACACAAATCAGCCAGAACGGCAAGAACGGGAACAAGGCTACAAGCGGGAGGTCTTTACTCTGGGACGCAGCTTGATTCTATAAACCCTAGCCATCAAAAAACACCATTAATATTGAAGTATTTTCTTATAATGCTCCTATAAAAATTGGCAGGGATGCAAAAACTGTTGTATAAAGAGATTTTTTTTTTCCCCGTTCCTGTTGAACCTTGTGAATTGTACGGCAGGGCAACAACGGTGTGCTTGCTCTCGTTCTATGGAAAAATGCCAGCACATTGGCATTTTAAGTCTTGTCATCACATCAGGTATGGGCCCAAAGTAATCGTATAAGAAAATCAAAGCTAAAGATGTCGCTGGCAAGACAGCGAGTTTACAGAAAGCAGAGAGCAGGAGGTCCCATGTCTAGAAATCCTCCGAGGTGCCACTGGGAGAGTCAGCTGTTTCAGTGTGAAACACCATTCTTGTACTTTTTTCCTAAAATATTCCAAAACATAGCTCCTCTCTCCCCTCCCCCCCATGTTGGCCCTCTACCTTTCGGCGGTGGGCTATCTGACCCCAACACTCGAATGAGTTTGATACCCTCAAACAAGCAAGAACTAGACTGAAGCACTAGCATGAGCAACGACAAACTAGACCAAGAACTAGACCAAAGCAGTAACATGAACAGTGACGTAAGCAACCATATAAGCTACATCGAACTAGACTAAGAACTAGACAGAAGTAGTATAAATGGCAATGACAAACTAGGCCAAGACAAGACGGAAGCAATAACATGAGCAACATCAAATAGTCTGAAGCAATAGCATGAGCAATGGCACAAGCAACAGTGAACTAGGCCAAGGTCATCTCTATAGAGTTCAACATTTGGGACACTGCGGATGTAATCAACATATGTCATTTTTTGCAGGCGAGTCGTCGAGCTTTCGGGACAAGTCTTCCCTGAGCATCGAGGAAACCAAGTAAGTATCACCTGCTTTCACAGACCTTTGTTGAGTTTTAGTCATTGCTTAGGAGAAACTGATATTTCTTCACCTGCTTTTTTTCAGCAAGCTCCGGGCCAAGCTTGGGCTCAAACCACTGAACGTCGATGGCGGTGGTATCCCAGGTAAAGTGTGTTTTGCGGGGAGATGGTTATGGGAGGGCAGTGTCTGTCAAGGGCTGACCACAGAAGATATGATTGTGTCGTGCACAGCCTTTGCTGTATGGGTGGGCTCTCCTTTGCCTATGGTCTGCTTTGAACTGATTTCCGGATTGGAAGGAGCTCATGACGTAGGTCCTAGGATGCAGCCTCTGTCAGTCAAGGCCTCTCCTGCTGTTGTCAGTCCTGAAACTCCTAAAAACAAGAAAAGGGAGGAGACAGTGGGAAAAGCGAGGAGGAAAACGCTGAATCGGGCCCGCCAGCGTGGTTCATGTCCTCGCTGAAATCGTACACATATACGAACGAAATACAATCTTTGAAAATCGTGCACAATTTTTTATGTGCACGGCACAAATCTTGTCCTGTGTGGACAGCATTCAAGACGGACAGTAACCTTGACTGCGCTTGGAGACATCCAGTGCCGTAAAATAGCGAGCATGTGCCCTCAAATTTTTTTTAGGTAATTCACTCAAACTAAAGAGGGGGTTCTTTGGGGGACCACGAGCAAAATTTTATATGGCAGGCACAAAAAAAATGGCTGCCGTCAAGAGTAAAAATGTGAAGTCTATGCTGCATTTAATTGTAAGAGCAAGCAGAGTTGAAACTCTATGCATAAGCATGTTTGTACGAATGACGCCTTCACTGCACGAGTGCATCTGCGACGCAGTGTGCGCAATCGATGTGTAGCGCTCTTATAGTTTATGTAACCTCTGCTTTGCTTGCACTTACAATAAAAAAAATTATAATCTACTCATGCTCCAAAAACATATAAGGACAAAAAAAAAAAAAAAAATCTTGATTTCTAGTTATACAGCAAGGTGTGGGGGCACGTGGGTAACCGCACGACTCAATCATATGACCATCTCCCATTATTTGTCATCACGAAAGATATTAGTAAGGTTTCTGGGACAGTGGGAGTGCAAGCGAAAGCCCCTCGTTTCTAAACATCTGTCGAATATTGTAAAGTTCCGAAAGGATGCCCACTCAAAATGAAGAGATAAATGGTGAAAAACGTAGGGTGGGCTCTCTTTGGGGTTGCCACAGCAAAACTTTATCAAGAATTAATGATGAACTCCCTGGCACCGGCTACAAACCACGTGATGTGGAAACTGGTACTGCAGACCGTGGACACTGCAGATTCGCGTTTCATGATGCGATAAATAGCAGGAAATTGCTACAAACTCGTGTCAAGGGAAAGGATACTGCAGGTTGCGGACGCAGCAGATTCTTCTTTCACGGTGCTAAGGACCTGCGGAAACCCGCCGAGAACATCCATCTCACGTGAATGAGTGCTGCAAATCGCATACGCAGCAGATTCAAGTTTCATGGTGCAATAAACACGCGGTAACCCGCTACAAACTTGCCTGTCACAGGAACCGATATCACGCATGCAGATCGCACACAAAAACGCGGGAATCTGCTACAAACTTGTGTGTTATGGGAACAAGTGCCGCAGATCGCGAACACAGCAGAATCGTATTTCATGATGCAATACATACTCGGGACCAGCTCGCGTGAAATAGAGACAACGCGCGCAGATCGCATACAAAAATGCTCGAACCCGCTACAAACCTTAATGTCACAGGAGCGGATACCGCAGATTGCGGATGCAACAGATTTGCATTTCACAGTGCAACATACACACGGGAACAACTCCCGTGTTAAGGGAGCCGACATCGCACACGCAGATCGCGGACAAAAACATAGGAACCTGCTATGATCTCGCTTGTCGGACATGCCGGTGCAGCAAATTGCGCAGTTGATGCAATAGCTGTCGGACATCGCCAGACGTTCGACGGGAGTCGGGGGGTTGGCAATGTTTCATAAATGTTATGTTACGGATATTTAGCCAGAAAAATGGGGTGGGCGATCTCTCGGGGGGGGAGGGGGGGGGGGGGGGGGGGGGCATTCTTTTGGAACTTCACGGCAAGTCGCAAGCACCAGGTTTCGCCGAAGAAGAGTCGCGGGTAAACTGTTTGACTTCTCATTGCCAGGTCTCGGGGATGCGCCACCCGGAGACGTGGACGAGGACCAGACGGAAAAGCGTCAGGAGGTCTTTGTCAAGACGGAGAACATCCACGACAAGCTGGAGGTGCAGAAGCTCCGGGAGAAAATCGCCGCCAACCGTGACAAGCGGAGGGTCCAGGACAAATACAGGTGAGGACATGCTCACGGAGGCACGGTGCCTGGAACCAGCCTCCGTCCATTGTGCTGACCACATCCCCAAAACTAACCCCTCGGTTTCCACCCGGTGAGGTTGTAGAAGTTTCACGCTGTTGTTAGCCGTGACCCTGACGGTTGGCAATGGCAGAATATAACCCCCGTGAAAAATTTCCACAGTTAACATCCATACTTACTGAAAAAGAAATGCATATGAGTTGCACTTGAATAATAAACCAACAAAAAGTTTAGAAAAAAAATGCAACTTATAGATTGGAAAATACTGTAATCTTTGTGGTCCTGTTTCATGCAGGGATATAATTATCTTAATGAATTAACTACAAATTAATGCCACGTTTGAATGCAGGGACGTCAAGAGCCTGGGGGATGGGGACGACGACGACGCCCTGCTTTGGGTCCGCAAGAGCCGCAAGCTGCAGGAGGAGAGGCAGAAGGCCGAGAAGAGGGTGAGGACGTCGTTGGCAGCACTCTCGCCCGGACGCGCGGGGTGCGGCAGACAAAACAAAGCCCAGTTATTTCCAACCCATGTGGATAGACTGTGCATCACAGAGAGCTGAGGGTCTGCCCGACCATGAGGCTGGTGGTGGCGTTAGGATGCAAAAGTTGAGGACAAGACACTACTTGAAGCTAAGAGGGAAGCTCAAAAGAAAAAAATGAAATTTCTCTGCGAGAAGGCGCCAATCTCTTTGAGAGCGGTGCCTCCTTGTAGACGCATTGCACGAGATCCTCAAAGATCTCATGGGATGCATTGAGGTGAAATAAATGAAATGAAAGAATCAGATGGAACGCGTCCGCTTTATGTCACGTGGCATAGTAGGTGGCGCCACCATGCCCGAATTAGAAACGGCGTTTATTTCCGATTTTGCAGCCAGGTCTTAGCGCCGCAGCCACATGTGTAGGTGGTGGTGCCATCTGTGCAGTTTGACGTAAAGTAGATGCGAAGAAGTATTTTTAATGTTATAATGATAGTAAAAATAATCTTTTTTTGTGGGTGCCCCTTAACTGCCACAAGAGTCTTCTGTTCCGTGCACAAATATAAGGAAACATCAGGTGACAAACAAAATTCAGAAACAAACCAATACTGTAACTAACTTTATTTTTGTCTGCTCAATAGTATCTTGTGAAGTTCAGGTTTCGAGATTATTTTGCGGACACAAAATTTCGCTATTTGGAGGGATATGGTGCTTCCTGTAAACAACTTTATTTTCGCTTGCTCAATATTTTGTAACTTTTGCAAAGTGGGGGTTTTGGGAATATTTCGCGCACACGAAATTTCGCAATTAGAAGCAGTACGTTATGTATTCGTAACTCTGGTGTGATATATTAATGTGGGCAATTTTTGGCAGTATGTTCTCGAGTCGCAAAACTCTCGAAAATTGTGTCTTCGTGAAAATTAAGTCACTTATAGTAATTGGCGCTAGAAGGTTATAGAATTGCGTGATTAATTCTTTAAAAAAATATTTTGATGTGTAACTTAGAATTATGGGGTTTTTGGTAATATTAAGTTGTTTACAGTATGTGTGTGTTTTGTGTTTCTTATTGTTTTCTTATATTAATGCGCCAAACAAAAAAATGGTTGGTTTTGGGTATCCAAAAATAAAGCTTTTTATTATTAGTAGTAGTATAGTAGTAGAAGTAGTAGTAAAATCGAAACAGGTACAGGGGCATAAAGAGAAGTATCAACAAAAACACTGTGTCTAGGTAAACTGTTTGATTGTTGAAGGGAAGAAGCAGCCATGCTGTGGATTATTTCTAAAGAAAGAGGCTTGGAAGTCGGTTTTGGTGGCTAAGATTCAACTATACAAGAATCAGCTTTTTTTTTTTCCCCTTTTTCGAGAATGTGAAATTGCCATTCTTGGATTTTGCGGACCTTTTGTAATTAATTAGTCACATGATATTTTGTTTTTTCCAAGCTCATAAGTAAAAAAATGCGGCGTGCATAACCCAACGTTGGTATTGCTTGTAATTTTTATCTTCAGATTCATATGAAGCGGATAATGCAGTACTGAATGGGCTTCAACCCCTCATTTGGGCCAACTGTGACACAGCGCGTGCACTGTATGCCACTGTTAACGTGAATGCAACATTGCCCCTTTTTTGCATTTTACTTCGAAAGAATATTGCCAGACATACTCCGTGAGAAAACATGAAAAAAAGTTAATCGCTCGTTCACGCTAATTAGTATCGCAACGTACGGTCAGCGGCAATACGAGCTGAACCAGTTTAGTGCCAACTGTAAGGGATAAAATGCCACATGGGGTGACTCTGGCATGCTTAGCTATGAAACCGACTGCCGCAGTGCGACGGTAGAAATTGCGGCGGTCCATTCCAACCTTTTTTTACGGCGATAGGTGTTGTGGGCTCTTCCCGTCGCCAGAAATGACGTCCGTCGTCGTAGCGGGACGTCCGTTGTCGACGTTGCTGGGTGCTCGAAAATTACCGCCTACTGTCACAGTGTCGTTGGGATTCGATCCCGGGTCCGCCGCGTACGAAGTGGGCGTGTCACGTCAGAGCTACGCCACAGCTTTGAGAATCTGCGGCGTTTGCCAGATGGCCTTAGTCGCCACGATGTCACTTGTCGTTCTCAATTGCTTCCGCTTGCACCTCAGTCTCTCATTGTTTGTCTGCAGGCCAAGCTACTAGAAGAAATGGACGAGGCATTTGGAGTGGGCAAGTTGGTGGAAGAAGAGCTCAGGACTACAAAGGTGAGAAGGGCCAGCCTGGCCCTGTGGGCATCTACTTACGGGGAAGACCCTGTGGGGACGTTGTGGGGTTCTCGAATGGCGCGGAGTTTTGGGGATCCACAGAAGGAGGAGGGACCTCCGGGAAGCTCGAGCAACCCACGAAGGGTCAGGAGGATTTCGACGCATTTCCAATTTGCCCCAAAACGTCGGGAATTTTGCGGGGCTATTTGCAGAGCCTCGAAAGACTAAAGTCGGCGACGAGTTTTGGAGACGTGCAGTAAGTCGGCAAAATATTGGCGAGTCTCGGGAGCCCTTTATGAGTTGGGTAATTTTCGCAGTTTCAAATTTGGGAACATCCGGGAATTGAGGAAAGCTTTTGCGGACCCATAAAAGCCTTGAGAATTTTCGTGCTTGGTAGATGGCGCGACGAGTCCGTCATGCCATCATCGTGCCTCTCGTGCTATCGAGTGACTCTCCACTAGGTGGCTCGAAATGGCAGACGGTTCCCTAAAGAGGCTCTCTCCGAGGGTTGTCTCGTGCGGCAAAAAAATTGAGGATGGGAGATGGAATGCAGCAGTAGGTTAGTGAGGCAGCTCAGAGAAGGGAGTGATCATCTTTCACTCTGGCTTACCCTGTGGCAATGCATTTCGTCTGGGTGCAGCTGGGGTCGCTAAACAAGCTATACTTTAGAGTGAGGAACCTTCGGCCATCTTGTTCAAAGGTGTCAATGTGCAGGGTCTTTCGGGAACAGCGTCCCCTTTTGAGTCAAAATTTGCTCCAGAGGCTATGCAGCAGGTCGGATTATAGCCCAGGAGATACGGATCATAAGAGACCCTGTGGTCGGTGCTCGAAGCTCACGAGGCACCAATGTGTTATGGAAGGCGGAAATATAGAACTATGGATAGAAGGTAGAAATATAGAATAAAGAGTTCCTATGTGCATCCTGAATAATATTCCGAATGTTGTTGACCGTACAACCCCGCTGTGGGTGTTGAATAGCACTCTGAACGACCCTCTGGGTCGCTACCCCAAGCGGCAAAAGCGTGGCTTTTGCGCTGCCAAGACGGGAGGCTGTGTTCTGAGTGCGTCCCGCTTGCAGCACTACAGCGCCAAGCACCTCAAGGGGCTGGAGGTGTTGCACAGCACGGACAGAATCAAGGAAGGACAGACGGTCGTCCTCACCCTCAAGGATCAGGGTGAGTGTTCAAAAACAAGTATGGTATGGTGCCCGGAAGGCGTCTTCGACCGGCGCATCTGGTGCCCTGCACCGCCCGGTGCCCCGCACCTCCTGTGCGTCGAAAGCGGTCTCGAATGGCAACAAATTGGGTCGTCAGACGTCAAAATTTCTGCGGTCGGTTGTAGGGGCTCTGGCAAAAAGCGTAAGCGACCGGGAGCGTCGTCGTTGTCACAGCGTCCCGGCTTCCAGCTGCCCGTGGCTCCTCGAACCGTCGAGGTGGAGAGGGACCTACGGCAGGACGGGCATTTGTTGTGTTTGCCGCCACGCCATTGCTGGGATCGCCGCAGACAACGACGCGACACTTTTATCGCGTTGTCGGACAGAAACGGAGGGACCGTTGGTCGGGTTCTGTATTTCCGGTCGGATACACCGCCATTTTGGTGCATTCGTAAAATGAATAGAAAACGCCGACGGACGAAGCAAGGCGGTGCGATGGTCAGCACAGCTTGCCAGTAATGAGGAGGCCTAGAGTTGGAATTCCCAGCTTCACCAATTCTTTTTTTTTTCTTCCTAATCTTTATTTTCATTTATCTGCATATTTCAACCACTTTATTTTAGAGAGCACGGAATATCAATGAAAATGACCCGTAATACTTTTGTTGTTGATGTGCAACCGTGACCGTGTCGAAGGGGCTTTGAAATGTGTCGAGCTGCAACATGCAGCTTTTTTAAAGCCAAAGCTTTATGCGGGAGCCCCGCACGGACCTTGCTTGCTCATGTTGGTAGCGCCGTATACAAGGCCATGGGAAAGAAGCCAGGAACAGAGCGAAGTTGTTGGTTTGATGTCGTAGCCACGAGAAGGGAAGTGTCACGTGACATCGTTGTGTCGTGCGACGACGCATTACATCAGTTTCCCCGCTAAATTTAGTGGGAAAGCACATCTGCTCAATTCTGATGGAAGGTTGTGTGATTTAAAAATCCCATCAACTGCTTTCGTCGCAGCTCCATTCTATTGGATGGAATGTCTAAGCCAGGCAATATTTTGCAGCCCCCTCGTAGCGAAATAGAATGGGTCGATCGATTGATTGATCAATCTGCCGTAAAGTCGCATAAAGACGCCCACCCAAAATGAAGAGATAAATGATGAAAAACATGGTGTGGGCTATCCTTGAGCTTGCAACATCAAAAATTCACAAAAGAAAAGCGATAAAACACCTGGCCGTCCGCTAGGCACATAGCCAGGGGGGGGGGCCCATGGGGCGCGGGCCTCCCCGAAATCTTTCATTTTGCTGGGACCTCCTCTCCCCCCTCACCCTCATACAGCATTTTGTCATGGGCGGACCCCCCTCCCCCCCGAAAAAAAATCCTGGCTACGTGCCTGCCATCCAATACAAACTTTGGTGAAACGGGAAGTGACACCACCGATCTCGGACATGGCAAAGTTGTGTTTGACGATGCAATAAATGCGCAGGAATTCGCTACTAACTTTCGTGTCTCGGTAAAAGATATTGCGGACGCAGCAGATTCGCTTTACACGGTGGGAAGAACATGCGGGAACCTGCCACGAACTCGCATGTCAAGGGGACCGACACCGGAAATCGTGGACACAGCAAATTTGCGTTTTACGGCGCAATAAACATGCAGGGACAACTCGTATCACGGGAACCGATGTTGCGTGCCCAGATGGCGGACAAAAACATGTGAACCCGCCACAAACTTCCCTGTCGCAGGCACCAGTACCGCAGACTGTTCGGTCAATGCAATTTCTTACAGATGTTGCGCAAAGCGGCATCCAACACCGCTTGCGCAGTGTTTTGAAATTTTTTATCTTATATATATTTAGCCAACGGGCTGGGAGATCTCCCGGGAGACGGCGCCCTTACGGGATTTTAGGGTAGTGACGTTGTGGCCACCTCTGCGTGCCCAGGGGTGCTGGACGAGGGCGACGACGTGTTGGAGAACGTGAACCTGGTGGACGAGGAGCGAGCGGAGCGCAACCGGGAGAACAAGAAGGGCAAGCCGGGGTACCAGCCCTATGACGACACCGAGGTGGACGAGTTCGGCATCGTGAGTACCGTCGGGCCGGTTCCCGCTCGTGCCCGCGTCGTGTTCGGCCGTCGTGCGTCTTCGTAGAAAGCCGGTTTCTCCAAGCCATTTGTACTCCGTGACTGTGGATGGGGAACGGGGGTTCTTTGCCTCCTTTTTGGCACGTATGGTGGTATAGGTCTAGATTTTGACAGTGTGCTGTAGTGCAGATTCCTAAGGTATCGCAACCTGTAATGCAACTTCCTCTAATCTGCCTTCCTGCAGTGCACATTGCTGTAGCACACATTCCCTCTCATGCGTATTTCTGTTGTGCAGATTTCTGCAATGCAACCAGTCTTGGGAAGTACTATCTACTTCAAGTGGGTATAGAAAACTTCTGCTGTACTTGAAGTAGATTTTCTGAGTATGTACTTGTACTTCACTTAAAGTATATTTTCTGGTACGTTCCGAAGAAACTACAATTCCTGACTTTAAAGTGCATTACCGAAATATAAAAACATAAAGATGGCAAATGTTTATGCGAAAATGCGCTGTCGTCTTTCGAGACGTCATCTCATCATTTCTCTGAATGAAGTAAAGACTGCTACAAGTAAGTGCCTTATGAGTTGATTGTGTTAAATAGTTTGACAGCAGGAGTAAAACAACCACACAACTTGACTTTATCCAGCATTTGCCATGATTACCGAAAATAACTGATACACCCCCAACACCCCTAAGAGTGCATCAGTTTGAAAAAAAAACAACAAAAAAAAAAAAACAGAAACGCTGTATAAGGGAATGAAATGGCATCATAAAAGATTGTGTTAAAAAGTACTTGTACTTGTGCTTTACTTTGAAAGTACATTGTATTTATAGTACTTTACTTCAGGTATGTGGTGCTTGGTGTACTCACTACTTTACTTGAAGTACATAACCTCTCATTTACTTTGTACTTTACTTAAGTACTTTTTATGCATACTTTACCCAACACTGCAAATTCCCATATGCACGTTCCTGTAACACATACTCAGGTAACACAGGAGCGCAGATTTCTATAACAAACATTTCTGTTAAGCACTTTCGTGTTGTGGAGATTTCAGCAGTGCACATTACTTTTGTGCAGATTTCTGCAGTGCACATTCCTGTAATGCGTGTTCCTGTGGGTACATTGTTGCGACATATTCAAGCAACACACATTTCTGTAGCACATGTTTCTGTAACACTGATTTTCTTTAAGGAGCATTTATGTTGTGCAGATTCCTGCGGTGTACATGTTCATAATGCGGAGGTGTCGCACGAAAACTGGCCAGTATAAGGAAATGCATTGGATGAGGCGTGGATTATCTGTGAAAGAGGAGGCAGACGCTGGAGGGCGTCGTTGGATGAGGAGAAGCTCTTCTCCTCGTCCAACAACGTTCTCCAGCGTCTGCGACAGTTCCGAGGTAATCAATCTTTGACACCGACTTCAGTCGAGAAATTGGCGGGGCGTGAATGTACTGATTGTTTTTTTACAGCGGAGCTGTTAAGGGCTAGTTTCCCCAGGATTGTGTGCCCCGCAAAGTACTGTCGACACAAAACTCTGGACAGCTACCGCCATCTATGAGCGACGGTGGCAACCAGACAACCGGTTTACTGGCCTCGCACATATATGGCGGCAATCTTTCCAGCCTTTCCACTCTGGTTTTCACCAGAGTGGAAAGGCTAAATTTCTCTAGGCGTCGTCCTAGATGTCATCCTAGAAGTCGTCCTTGAGGCCGTCCTTGATGTTGTCTGAGAAGTCGTCCTAGAAGTCGTCCTTGAGGTCGTCCTTGACGTTGTACTCGAGGTCATCCTAGAAGTCGTCCTTGAGGTTGTTCTAGACGTCGTCCCTGAGGTCGTTCTAGACATTGTCCTTGAGGTCGTCTTAAACGTCCTCCCTGAGGTCGACCTAAAAGTCGTCCTTGAAGTCATCCTAGACGTCGTCCTCTAAGCGTCATCCCTGAGGTCATAAAAGACGTCGTCCTTGAGGTAGTCCAAGAAGTCAGTCTTGAGGTCGTCGACGATAGTACAGCTTCACTGGTCTTCCTTCTTCACCAGAGTGGAAAGGCTGAAAGTTTTTTTTTATGATGCTTAGAGCCCATACATTGAGTTATGACCATAAATAGACTATCGCAGAAACTGGTCTAGTTCCCCTTTAAACACATTCTGCGTCGCCACTGCCTTTGCCATGACAGTGCGGGAAAGGTGAAAATTTTGTGCAGATGCCAGCAGTGTCCTCACTGTTTTCTGAGCAAATACTAGCTTTCAATTCAAAGTCTCGACTCAGTGTGGTGGTCAGTTCGAAAGAAGGACTCGGGAGTTTGGAACGGTGGTTATGAATGAAACAAAAATCATATTTATAGAACTTTATAGAAAAAGATCGCACATTATATACATTCAGTAGTCAAGTTCGGTCGTAAAGATCTTGCTCACGAGTTCTCGCACTACCAGTGATGTATCCGAAATCTTCTGTATGACGGGCACGTGGTCCTTGAAGAAAGGGCATAGTGTAGGTGGAGTGTCCGTGGCAAGCTTGGTCGAAGCTGCCACATTCTTTCAGACATCTGTTCAGGGCACTACTACTCGGCTGCCGGTACCACAAGTGTTGAGATGTTCCTTTCGCCGAGCTTCTCCTCTTTCACAGATAATCTACATCATCACGCTCAAGCAATACTGGCTCACCCATGTTCGTTAAAGTTTTTTGTGCGAAAAACTGTAAATATGGGCTTGACGCAGAACTGTGCATGTGTGGCTTGTTTTTGGCAGGTACAAGCTATATAGTCTGTTCCGGTTTGTCTGGGACAGAAGAGTGCAGTGCGCTTGCTACGGAAGAGGCCGTCTTCATCTCTAATCTCATCAGTAGTGTTTTTGCACCAAAGGTTTATAGGGCCGGGGTTTCATAAGAAAATGTCAGAGGAGGTGCAATGCAACAATTTTGTGTGCAGAAGTGCAACACACTATAGTGTAAATGACTTAATTTTCACAAAGATCCAACGCTCGCGATTTTTGCGATTCAAATGACGTTGCAGAAAATACTTCTCGCGAATATGTTTTCCTACGGTTTGCAAATACATGGCATATCACCCTAATTTGTCAAATTTCATGTTTGTGAAACATTCCCAAAGGCTCCACTTTGCCAAATTTGGGAAATATTGATCCCGCAACAATAAAGTCGGTTACAGTGTTTAGTATTTATCTGACCTATGCCCTGCTTGACGGGAAACTTGACACGTCGACTTCTGCTCCCAAGCTCAGAAAAGCTCCGAAGAGCTCCAAGCACATATTCCGTACCTGGATTAGGATTAAGATACATCTCTTTTCTGCACAGGTGAAAAAGAGGAGCCTACTGTACAAATACGATGAGGAGATCGAAGGCATCAAGCAGGACAAGTTCAAGATCGGTGAGTACCCAAGTCGAGTCGACCTGCGTTCAGTCGGCAAAGGCACGCGGCGGCCTAATGCACGTTGCGAACGTGCTCTGCCGAGGACGCCATTTTCTCTTCACAATTGGATGCGGGCGCACTCACCGTCGCAGGTACCGGAAACACCGAGGCAGACAGGGAGCGCGAGCTGGAGATTGTCCGCATGAAGCTCCGGCAAAAACAGCAGGTGTGTCCGGCAACCCTTCGGGCGAGCGGTGAAGTTCCTTGCCGAGGCCTCACTCCGAGCCCCGTATTTAAGGAAAGGTTTTTCCTACGAAGCTTGGTGCGTCTCGTTGCAGGATTCCCTGGTGATGCCAGCGCCCCAGATTGCCACCGAGTACTACACTCCCGACGAAATGGTGAGCCCTCCTCCGCGAGCCCCCCCGAGAGCTTCCTTTGCGCGGTACGTTAACTCGTGTTCTTCTCGTGCCCCAGTCGACGTTCCGCAAGACAAAGAAGAAGGTGCGCAAGACACGTAAGCGGGAGCACCTAAAGCCAGACGACCTCGAGCCGCTTCCTGGGAAGGACGACGCCTCCTCGGCCAAGGACCACGGCTCCAGGTGGGACTAAAGCGACCGAATGAAGAGGAGGGGGGGGGGGGGGGGTTAAAAATGGTAGTAGAATGCGGCAATGTATGGCTTTTGGGAATGTTTCACTCTTTCTCGTTCTTTCTCTTGGCGACGGAAGAGCGGAAGACGAAAGTGGACGAAAGGTTAGGCGTGCTCGTTTCGCCTTGAAGAGTTGAAGTCGTTCGGAGTGCCAGTCAACCTTATTTATTTTTGTAGAGTGTGTTACGGCAGCGTTTCCTCGCGAAGAAAGCTCGAAAAGGGCCAGGTACATAGCTTACAATCGGATGTTTCGCTGCCTTTTTGCGCACAGGAAGGCATTGCCAGCGATACGGGTTTGTCGGGACTCTTTGCCAGGAGCTCTCGTGTCCACGTCTAAGCTGTGCCGTTCCGAAACGGCCAAAATGCACGCTAATGCAGGGAACCTTTCTCTCTAGATTATTACATTAGGTCCACAAAATGAGTGGCACTCTCGACACTCCATCCCCCGATCGTCTTGCGAGTGCTGTCATCTTAGTTCTCGATGCCGAGCGGATGCAGTTGGCGACGGTTACGATTTGAAAGTGCAACTTCTCGAGCTTTAGACACGGTGTCATGAAGCATGGACGACGTGGTCTTTTCTTCGTCACACTCTTTTGACATTTCTGGTGGGTGGAAAAGCATTTCCTGCACTTCCAGATAACTGGCAACAATGATTTTAAAAGTGAGTTCCGGCGGTTTTACGAGGCACCCGGATGAAACACATTTTCGGAATACCTAGACCTTTCTCTTCCCGGCACGGTGTTCATCATCTCTAAATTCATAATAGTAGCCGTTGAGAAAACAGCGAATGAGGGCGACGCCGATACCAATGTTCTAATTCTCAATCACTCTCCGGTGCGTTG
The DNA here is from genome assembly GCF_016920785.2 of Ixodes scapularis. Lineage (NCBI taxonomy): Eukaryota > Metazoa > Arthropoda > Arachnida > Ixodida > Ixodidae > Ixodes > Ixodes scapularis. The sequence continues at coordinate 34,733,731 of NW_024609836.1, read as the reverse complement.
TATGGCTTGCGAGTCGAGCAGGCAGTCTAAAAAATGTGACATTTCACGCGCTTCTTTCTCATTTTGCTAGTGTGAGCTTTAACCGGCATTCATTTCACACCATCAAACTTCTCATGACTTGTCGGGAACAAGCTGTACCGCCCCAATATCGCCCTGTATTACGCATCTGACGTCACGTCTTCAGTTTTGCCACTGGAGCCTTTCGGACCAAACTCGAAACTTCAATAACTTTGCGAAAAGAAATCAATGCGACTCACAATTTGGGTTACTAGATGTGCCTGTTAAGGCATTTAATCCATTCTGAGGTAAATCAAGGACTTCCAAGATTTCGGCAGAGTTTCTTGGCAGAGATTTCGGCAAGTGTTTCTTTTGCTGTTGCGAGCAGAACGAGACCGAAACCGCTTTCTCGGCGGGCGTGCGGCGATGGCGCGGAGCCTATAGGGTTGCGAACGTGTCTCGCGCAGGCGTCGAGCGGAGAAGTTTGCAGAGCCTGTCTACGTCAACCCGCAGAGCCAGCAGTTCTTTGTGGATGCCAACAAGGCTTCCGGCAACGCCGATGACGACGGTAAGTCGGACCTTCGGAAGCTCTTTGCTGAAAATCGGCAAAAAAATATCTCGTTTGTGAGCAGGGTAAAAGGCACTCAGGCCTCGAAAAGGTGGGAGACAGAAACAGACTATTAAGAGTGACAGCGCCCGAAATTCGGCTGAAAAGGAAATGACAACTGATTTAAGAAAAGGTTTTTGATTGTGATAATCTGTAGATAGTGCCTCCTGATGTTAAAAAAAAAAAAAAAAAACTTTATTTATGTTCAATTTGTTCATACGATGATATCCTGAGAGGTGCCCAACCCCCTAAAGATAACCCGCTCCCTATTTCTGGTACAATTTGCTTTTTTTTTTTTTTTTTTTTTTTTTTTTTTTTTTTTTTTTTAACATTAAAAGATGTTTTATTTCTAGTAATTGCAGGGCCTTGGCAGAAATGGTGTTACTTAGAGTCACTGCATGTTCCCAGAGTGCCCAGTACTCCCAGTCTCGAGGTGCCAAGACGGCAGCTCAATTATTTTTCTTCACTGTGGTCGCCGGTAGTGCGAGAACTCGTGAGCGGGATCTTTACGACCGAACTTGACTACTGAATGTATACAATGTGCAATCTTTTTAACACAAATTAATTACCCAGTTCTATAAATATGATTTTTGTTTCACTCATAACCGCCGTTCCAAACTCCCGAGTCCTTCTTTCGAACTGACCACCACAACGTTTATTGGAGATTAGTACAAAATGACAGGAGCGTGATGTTTTCATAAAAATTTAGTTTACAATCTTTTGCGGCACAATTAATGTTGTTTTTATACAACCATGTCTCACCGGCGATTTCAGCTAGCGGGCCCCGACCTGGGCGCGTCCTAACTTTGGCGGTAATTCGAGGCTCGTCTGCTCAGGAGACATGGATTGGCCACCCGAAACCCCTTGCATCGTATATATTTCGGCACCAAAACTAACAAGAGGTGTTCGTGGTTACAAAAAAAGATATCTCGCTAAGCTTTCATATTTCAAAGACAGTCCCGCGAGGAACTTGACGTCTCGGGGTTTGTCTGTTGTCAGAGGTGGTGGGTCCGGACGAAGACCTGGCCGGCGTGGCGGTGGAAGAAGACGAGCTGGAGCAGACCTTGGAAGCTGCCCTGAGCAAGGCACGCCGGCTGAGGCTCAACCAGAACCGCCCTTTCGAGAAGGTGAGAGCTCGACGTGCGTCTCGACGGTGGCCTTCGCTGTTCGGGCGGAAAGGGACCCGCTACGCTACGGCGCTTAGAACGCGGCATCTTCAACTGGTGCGTTTACCGCGTCTTGGGAGGTGGTCCCTCAATTCTTTGCACGGACCACATGCGAGACAAACCTGCATGGCAGAGTATTATTACAGTAACAGCTGTTAGTGGCCCGCTCCCTGGTTTTTTGACGGCGTGAGCGTAAACGCTGTCAGTTTCCCCGCTAAATTTAGTGGAAAAATAGATGTCCCGTGACCTGTGGACCAATTCAGTTTCCCCTCTAGGTTTGGTGGGAAAATTGATGTTACATGACCTGACGTCACAGGACTTACAGACAAATTCAGGTTCCCCGCTAAATTTAGTGGAAAAATTGGCGTCACGTGACCTATGCGCCAATTCAGTTTGCCATGCTGAATTTGGCGGGAAAACACATCATGACGCGAAAAGAATTTATTCATCAACAATGTATTGACGCTAAATCAACGCGCCATTTCAATATCAGATTACCATATGACGCACAATCGGTGCAATGTCAATCGATCGTCATCGTCATATCGTCGAATAAGCAGCGCAGCTGTCGCATTCTAAAAGCATCACGTCGTGCGATTGTCACGTCGATGCCGCCTTGCATCGAGGCTTTTCTACTCCTAAGTCGCTCACGTTGGCATGATTTTCTGGCGACCATATCACATTACCTGATGTCACGGAAACGATTCGAAAGAGCCGTAAAAGAATGGAGAAGCGTGTAGACAATCGCGCGGTTATACCGTCGAGACCAGTTATAACGAAGTCGACGGGAATCTGAAATCACTTCACTAATTCGCTTCTTTGTTATATCTAAACTCCATAAAAATAATGCGCAGAAGAAAAAAAAGAAGAAAAAACTGGGCCATTACGGGCGCATGCTTATTGTGCCTGCAGAAAGTGATCAAGGCTTCACTGCATGCTTCCTCTGCTAGGTCGAAGTCGCTTCTCTCTAACTGCCGAGAAGCTCCGATCAAAAGAAAACCTCGCGAGCTACGTACGGACCGCGTCCAGATCCCCCACGACATCCACGACTGGGACACGGAAGATGAAGCAAACAAAGCGCGCACGGTACCGAGTTCGCACTCAAGTTCGTGTTTCGTTGCTATAGAGAGCCTAGATTTAAGAAAGGGAGCAACTGCTTAGTCGGGGTCACTTGGTTTGTGGGCCGCGTTTGCAAAATGAGCTGCAGCCTGCAAGGAGTCAAAAGCGTTCACCGTCTGCCAACGTGTCTGCATCTTCGCCTGGTTTTCTTGCCATGCTGGCCACGAGACGACTAAATGCAGGTGCACTTGAGCTCGTCTGCCCGAGAGGCGTCCGCCATGAAAATGGAGTTGCTCCTTTCTCAAATCTAGGTTCTTTCCGTTGTCTCCGTCAGTATGTCGTAAGTATGTTGTCGCCGACGCTCCGAACGCCTCGTTGGCATGCTGCGGCGGCTTCTCGACATGCGATGCGGAAAAGCCGCTTCCTAAATAAGGAGCAGGGAGCAGACGATGATGCGGAGGCTGCCACCGTCGGCCTTTGCAGCACGTCTGCGGCTCGCTCTGGGTGGCTGCTCGACCGCAGCAGCGAAATGCGGCAGTCTGCGACCCGAGAAACTTTCGGAATTTAATTATTTTTCATAAATTATCGGAAATTTTTTTTCGGTTTGTTTATGGAAGCTGCTGAATTTCCTTTGCTAAAGACAGACACAAACATATTGAAAAAGTGCAAACTGGAATGACAAATTGTGATCACTTTGCTATAGCCCCTATTTCGTTATAACTAGGGTTCCGCGTTTTCGGTTTTTATTATTTCAAAATTCGGCGTACTTTTTTCGGTGTTTATTTTAAAATTCAATTTTCGGTTTTTTTCGGTGTATATTTATGCCCAAAAAAGTTTATCGGCTTCTTTCGGTGAATTAAAACAAACACTAACGGACACCGGATCAGACGATCCTTGTAGCTTTGATATTTGTGATCACTCAAAGAATAACTGCACAGATATATTGAAAAAGATATCCACACTTTATTTGGCAAATGTGTGCAACTGTAAAAGAAACAACAAAAAAAAGACGGACGTACAAACAAGCCAGATATGAACCCTATGCTCAATACACATGGAACTTTACCTTCTGTACATCGGGATTACGTGCTCTTATTATAGTACACACACATGTACTTTCCCAAGTTTGCTTCGTTGATCCGCACTTTTTTTTTTTTTTGTTAATATGACCCTGAGCTTCGAGAATTCCCTCTCAACGCTAACACTGGGCACTGGCGGGCTGAGGGGATGAAGCGCTGCCTGAGCAAAAATCGGCCAATCAACCAGTTGTGACCGCCAAAAGAGACACGGTGCGACGTTTTGAAGCACAACACAACATGCAGAGCTTGCATCCAGTCTTCCTTACAACAAGTTTGAAAACAGGCCCGTACATGGGAAAGTCATGGGGCATTTCGAACTTCAAGTTCCGATCGATGATGTGCACATTAAACCATAACGTCATGATGGCATTCGTGTATTCCATACGTTCGGACACGTTTCGGTCGGCACTGTCGTTCCACTTTTTCGCCACGGCACCTTTTCCGGTTAAAACTGAATTTTAGAAAATGAATTCGACGTACTTTTATCGGTTTTTATTGGTTTAAGTCGAAAATGGCGAACCTACAAACTGACCTTTTTCGGTTAAAACCGAATTTCTGAAAATAGATTCGGCGTACTTTTATCGGTTTTTATCGGTTTAAACCGAAAACTCCGAACCCTAGTTATAACTGACTTCGTTATAACCGGTCTCAACAGTATTTACTATTCTGCGTTTTTGGAGTTTATTTTTTTTTCCCAAAATTATGAGTTTCTCAAAGCATTCGTTTATGATTCTTGAAATACAAAGTTTTTAGGGGTGTTCAGCTTCAAATAGGGTTACGTTTGAGAGAAGCAAACTGCAGATACAATGTTATTCAGTCATTATTTAGAACATTTGTGGCAAAAATGAATGCTTGTTAGTATCAAGTGTGCCAGTGTTTACATCAACTTCTTGTCCCTGTCTATTCTTTCGGTGCTTGTCTAGGGTCATGAACCAACTGGCCGAAATTGCCACATTAATGCAACTGATTTAATCTCGAATTTCTGTCGTCAACGAGGATGACGGGGGAATGTGTGCGAAGGTTCGGTCTGCTACAAAAGGAAGTCACAGAAGGGTGAGTGAAGGTCTTAGAAAAAAGGGTATCCGGGAAGAAGGTTCCCTCTTGAACTGGCTACGTATTCAACCTTACTTTGGCCTTTGCCGTGAGGAGGACGCCTGCTTTTTCTCATAAGGGTTCAGAGGACATACTTTTTTAAGACTTTGGAAAAGGCAAAGTGGAACGAGTGAACTTGGAAACGATAAAAAGTGGACCAAGAAGGTGTCTTTGGGTCCCGGAAAAAGTTTCCTTATTTTTTGCAACTGAGTTTCTGTATTCTGAGTTTTTCGGAAAAATCTGAATTCGAAATATTTTTATCGGCGAGTGTTTTTTGGATTTTATTGGATTTATCCGAAAACGCAGAACCCTAGTTATATTGTACGACCACATCAGGAATCCTTCCTGTCGGGTAACGGAAGGATTCAAAACTCGGCACGACGTCCTAGCATCTACGAGAAAGAACGGTGCCAAACATATGCACGAATGTCGCCAGTGTGAGAGCCACGGGTTCTAAGCGGACCGTGCAAAACTGACTTGTTCCGCTCCACCGACCTTATCCATTGGATTGAGGTAAACGAAGATTACGAAAGTTTAGTCTTAGTGCCTGTTTACAAGGAGTTGTAAGTACACCCCCGAACAAGTTTCATTTCGTAGTGCGACGCTCTTGCCACAGTCAAGGTACTCGGATACGGGGTGGTGTTGGGACTGCCACAGCTCGGCAACGAGAGCTTGTGAGGCCATGCATGTCGAGAACACAAGTTTGCAGCAGCCCACCAAGTTTGAGTGTGCCAAGCATTCGCGATGCTATCGCTGCTGTTCCAAATTCTTGTGTTCTAGCTGACAGGCGGTATACAGTTAGAATGTTGCCAGACCGCTGCTCGTCATGAGCTGGCCGCAATGTCATGGTGCTCTGCATTCCCTCGGAGTGTGTTTCGGCATTGCGTGCTTTGCTGCCGAATGAGCTATAGACACGTGAAGTACAGAAACGAGCCCTATAAATTATTACATACTCAAGAGCTACAGATCCAAGCGGACCTTTTTTTTTATTTAGTTTGTGTGTTGACCCTTGCCTTTCTATTCGAAAAAAAAGAAATTGCCTAAGCAGTTGGTACAATAATAAAATCTAATGACCCACTTCCCTTAAGTTTGTTTAAGTCTCCGACACGACATACTAGGGCTGCAACGAGTAATTTTTTTTTTAATTTACTGTCATATCGCAATACCTATGGACAAAGATTAATCGAGTTTAACGGTGCCTTAATTTGGAATAATGTGCTTAGCAATGTAAAAGCGATAGGTAACTTTTTGGTATGGTTAAAAATGTTTTTTCTCGCATTGCAAGATCAAAGTTAGGATCACAGTATTGTCATACTATGCTTCAGATTAGTAAAATGTAGAATTATCTGTTACGTTAGTATTTTCTGATGTTATTTTAATTTTATGCTGCGCACGTTGCCCGTCGCATTCGAAATTCTATTTTGTTAATGGACCGCCTAGGGGTCCAAGCACCGATCGTATTACATTGTGACAAACCAGGAAATGAAGTGGAACGAACAAATGTATGAAAAGGTGCTCTCTTTTCCTCGTTCCAAAAGATACCTCTGCCAGAGACGCGGGAGAAAAGAATTTTCCCACTCTTTGAAATGTGCACGCCCACGCTTGACCGGTAAAGCGACGGTGCAACACCCGCTAGATTTTACGATATGTGCTTCTTGTTAGCAGAGCCGTTGCCAACACTAGTACACCATGGCACCCTTGTCTTCCCAGGTGGCCGAGTCGGTGCTCAAGATGGGGCTGGCAGAGAGTGACGACCCCTCCCAGAAGTCGATCGTGCTCAATTCGACAGCCGAGTTCTGCCGCACCCTGGGAGACATCCCCACCTACGGCATGTCGGGCAACCGGGACGAGGAGGCCGAGGAGCTCATGGCAAGTGCCGCGACCGTTGAACTGTTGCGCGCATTGTTTTTGGGTGTCCCAAAGCAACAGTAGTTTGCACATTAGTGCATACAGGGGTAAAGAGTAGGGAGGCAAACACTGTAGGGCAACCCAGTTATGAAACCTTGCTTGTAATGAACTAAGGTCCTAGCACTGCGCAACACTGTTGGTGCAAACACGACGTCGGCACATTTTGCCGTTCTGCTTGGAGGGGACGTAGGAAGGCACCAAAGTTTACCTCTTGGGTGAGTACTTGAAACAAGCACTTTTGAACACCACCAATAGTTTCAATGACAGCCTTTGAATTCTAAAAAAGGTGAAAGAAAACGGAAATTGCTTGTTTGCTCCAACAGCGCCACGCAGCGCACCCGTAGTGAAACCATCAGCTTTGGGTGGAAGGATCACAGTGTCTAGGAGAGGCAGGCCGCTTCCTCTGGGAAGGCTCTTCTTTTTGTTTGTAAAGCACGACGGACTCCAATGTGCCATTGTGAAGGTAGAAAACATTCACAGTAGTATATCACTGTGTCATGTGGTGTCACGCACGCACACACACACAGCGTGTGGCCAGCTTATTTGCGGCACATTCGGTGTGTCTTGGAGTTTGATACGATTGAGACACACTTAAAGTTTTCTTCAGTCTAGCCACGCCTTTACAGTAGACAGGTACCAGTATGAGCGTCTTCCACAGAGGAATAGATGCATGCGCCAGACGGAAACTGCTATGGTGGAGCTTCCGAAATTCCTTGTTTTATTGTTTTATGTGCTAGCCTATTGCGCCTGTGCCTCACCTACGCCTGGCATCAACTATTTTGTGCTACATTATCGAGCGTAGCTTTTGCAGTATGTTCCAGGGCTAGCCTATAGATGGCGCCAGTCTTAAGTGGTTGCAAGAGAAAGCAACGCACTCGGTCAAAGGGAAGCGTGCGAACCAGCCTTTCCTGTGTTTTCGTCCCTGTGTGCTGCTTTTTCATTACATCTTTCGACTGAGGTGCCGTGTACACCAGTGATGGGCCGAACTTTTGTTGAATTCAAAATTCGGCAGTGGATGTTGGATGTATGTATGTTAATGGCTATACCCTTTGTAACGGGCAGTAGCTTGCACCACCAAGCCTGTTCGGAAAATTCAGCAAAAACTCAAGGTTGTCAAACTGACTAACTGATTTTTTTTTTTTAATTTTGCAAAAAACATTTTTCGGTGCCTAGTAGAACAAAATAAATAAACCTTGACATATCGATTGCTAAATAAGGCAATATTTTAATGTAAAAGTTTATTAGTGTCATTGTTTAGCATTTATTTGCAAAATGAGTAATTTTCGTCATGGTACGCGCTGGTGCGCAATGATCTCTAGTACGACGTATAGCTGGTTTAGTTTATGTTTCGGAACTTCATCGATGCAAGTCTGTAAATGTGAGCATTTGGGTGGTGGTCCTGGTGGGCACTGTGGATACCTTCATTTTCTGCGTGTTGCAATAAATTCCCTGGCTGAGCCACCACCGGAAGTATGCAAGCTCTTAAATATTGCGCCAGCTTTTCCATGCGTTGATAGCTTGTAAGCTGTTGTGGAACGTGGCACTTAGAAGTTTCAGATGTGAAGGAATGAGTGTCTTTGTTTGCGTTCAGTTTTGTACGAAAGCGCTTAGACTGAGATCAAAACCAGAAATGCAGAATGCACGCTAAGCAAAAGAAACAACGAGTACTTTTGTTTTGCGTTAACCTCTCCTTGTGTCAAACTGCATATCCAGTTCTACATGTGGCAATCATGTTTTCAACCGTGTTGTTTTCAGTTAACGTCCCTGCCCTTCGTCCCTTGCACTGTGCACAGCCTGCTTGATCTTCAGCTCTTGACCAAAAAACAGATGGCGACCCCACCAGCATAAAGTAGCAGTAAAATTGTGCTTGGCCTACCGTCGCTTTGGGGTGCATAATAACCGTGCTGAAAAATAGTTGTCCATCGTCCCTGCAGTCATCTCTGGTTGCCTTTCATCACTTTTGCGCAATAACCGCCGCCAGCCAAGGTAGCCGGCCTTGCGGTTGGTGCGCACGCAGAGACGTCTGCCGAATCTTTGCCGAACCTTCGTCGGATTTTCCTCCAAAGGTTCGGCAGGTGCCGAATTTTGCCGAACCCGAACTTAGGCTGTAGGCTGGTTCGACCTGTCTCTAGTGTACACGCGAGTTTGGGGCATGCGAAACTTGCTGATGCAACGCTGTCTCCTCTCACCAGGACCTGGAGCCCGAGGAAGACGCCGAGGCCAACGACCCGACCAACCGGGGTACCTGGAACGAGGTGGACCTTGAGGAGAAGCCCGTCGAGATCAAGGTGGGGCATTTGCTGCTCGGCACCCCTTGCCCACGCTAAGACACCATTCCTTTGCCTACCTTCGTTGCACCTTCTACCAGGTGTTCGCGGGCGCTATTCGGTCGTAAAAAAAGTAGAACTTGCTTTGATACTGCTGCGTGTGTGGTGGAGTTGGTAACACACGTGGCTGCCACACAGGGGAATGGGGTTCGAATACAGCCCGGTCTGGGTCTTTCACTTAATAGTTCTGTACTCTTCTGGAAAGTTCTGGCCCATTCTGGACGTAACGAGTGTATAAAAGTAGCAATATCACGCTGCTTCGGGAGGGGAGTATTGTACTTGGGGACAACTTCTTTCTGGCGGCAAAGCCAAGGCTGTGGGTTCTCATGCTCTCGCGTGCCTTGAGTGCCGATCAAGGCTGTGCATGCACGATCTTTACTTCTTCTGAGATGCCAGAAGATGTCCCCGAGCATCGCGCACCACTAACACCCCTCCCCCACTTACACACTCCACGCACTGCAACGCCATTGACTGCACGCGTTATGACATCACACTAACACCTGTGCCCCATTGCTGACACTCTCTCCCTTGGCCTTGCTACGGTGCGATCAACACAAGCAGTTGAGGTTCGTGTGTGGTTCTCATATAAAGCTACAGTCGCATCTCGTCAACATGGACCTCGTTAATATAGACACCCCGCGTTGTGGACAAAATGTTTGGCGGCAGATTTTTCGCTGTGCAATTTTTCCCCATTTAATAGGGAAACCATCAGTCCAGACTATGGACAGCTATTTTGGGGACGAAGCGGGTAAACACGGGCATTTTTTGTCTTACTTTTATGGATGCCAGTCCACCAGTTTAAAAATAAAAGGTCCAAAAACTCTTTCAAGATATCAGTCACATGGTGCATGCACCCGGACGTTCGTTGTGGGTCTTGTGATAAGAGTTTCGTGCCAGAGATGTTTTGGTTTCGTCTTTTACGTAGAATAGATAATTACTGCTAGCAGTCTATTGTTGCTTGAGAGTGTGTGTGACCTACAACCGGAAGCTAAGAAGAATGAACCTTAAAGGGACACTGACAGGGTATTTATGCTCGCCGAGGTTTTTAGTTGTACGTGACATTTGAGAGCTCAACTACCCAGAACAGAATTTGCGGCTCGAAATTCGGTTTCTTTCCGCCCGAAAACCGCCGATCAAGAACTGGCCGGTTCGAGTCTCGCTCACTCTCTTTTCCGCGGTCACGGGCCGTTTTCTAAGGTATCGATGCGACCACCAAATTTAATCAAAGTCGTGGGTCACTGAAGGCACACACTCAATATTAAAAATAGAAAAAAATATGAAACCCATTTTTTGTGGCTTCTAAAAAGCTGCAAATACGTTGATTGAAAAAAAAGTTTCACAGACAACCGGAAGCATTCTGTGCGTGCGTCGTTTCGCGTATCGTGGGACTCGCAGGGACGCGATGGCAGCGGACGACGGGCGTGAGACCTCTATTTCAGAACTGTCGTTCGCGGTACCGGAGAATTTTGTCTGCCTTTAAAAGAGAAATTTGAGACTGATCAAAAGAATTGGTCTTCATCCCGTACGACACGCCCGACCACCAAGCCGATTTGCACGAAGACGTCGCCGAGCCGTCGCTCCCTTCTCGTGGCTGAAGACATCGCTCGCGCAAACGTCAAGCACGACGTGTCTACTTCGAGTTGAATATGCACGCGTACGATTTCTTTACAAGGTGAGAATGTCGCCAATGCGGGGTGAATCCCGACTTCGACCCGGGAGTGCTTTTGCTAAAGGAGAATCGGTAGCAAACTTTCCAACTTACAGCTTATCGGCTGAATTATTACTAAGGAAAGAGATCCCCTACTTTCGATATGCCCCAGTAGCTTAGTGGGAAAGACGTCCGCTTAACACGCGTAGGATCGGGTTCGATCCCCCGTGGAGCTTTTTTTATTTTTTTTTTCCATATGTATTTTGATGTCTGCATTTCTTTTCTTTTGTTAAAATTATCACTGAAGAAAAAAAAAAAAGAAAAAGAAACAAATGTTGTGGACGACACTTCGCTGAATTAAATGGTATGGGATTTCCTTTTTGACACCTGCGAACTCAATGTAATCACTTTCCACAAGATGCAAGGAGCATATAAATCAGATAGCGTCCGCTTTCCGAGGTGCCCGTAAATGGTCTACAGGAATTGCAGCCAGCCATTGGTCCCGATCCCGTTGATCTTTCGGAAACTCTATCGCACAATGCCACTTCTGTTTCGGACGCAGGACATGTGAGCCAGCTCTTCACGCAACATCTTGGGTGTATCCTTTTCGGAGCCGATCAAAATTCACCACGGGCACTCACTACTCATCTCCAACTCCACAATATACAAAACAACTCATCTTGGAGTACAGAACAACGAGCGGAACATACATAACTGCAAAAGAATCCTACGCCGCATGTCGTCTGCTACCGGGAAGGAGAAAAAAAAAAAAAACACACGTCGGGTGTAGTTACGTGACTTCCGCCACTCGCTCTCTTCTCTCCACTTCTCCGACCTCCGTCGGGTTTCGGTTTCGAGCAGTTGCGTCTTTTGGCTTTAATAAAAAAATACACTACTCTGTTGCAAAATATTAATTGGGTAGTCCTCCGACACCATAATGAAGCGCCTGGCAAAAAATTAAAAAAAAATTTTGGGGGGTGTCAGTGTCCCTTTAAAGCGGCTAGGTCACCTCACTGTAAACCAGGTGTCTGAAACACGCGGCCCATAAGCGACACACTGGGAAGCGGGCCCGCAAGCATCCCGCGGCTGCGAGCCCCCGTTCCCATTCCCCGAGCATTACGTGCGCCATGAACAGTACTAGTTCTATGTCGTCAATTTATTTCCGTTCAAAAAGGAACTCTGCTCACATAATGTGTTCACGCATTTTGTACTATTCTGCTTATCTTTTGGACGAAGCATTGCTTCGTCTAAATCAGGGGTTCTCAAACTGGGTTCCCAGGAACACAGGAGTTCCGCAAGCTGGCCTCATGGGTTCCGCAAGCACCCAAATTGCAGTGCGCCCGCACTGCAATTTGAGTGCTCGCGGAACCCACGAGCAATTTGAGTGCGGAATCTATTGCTCGAGCGTAATGTGACGATCGTAATGTCGCACAATGTCACATGACTTTGTGACATTGCGCAACATCACACACACAAGGGTCGTGCCCGCTCATTCGCACCACATCTCATGCATCTTCGAGTTTGTTGGATTCGATCGAGAGGCACCCATTGTTTCGTGGCAGTCGAAATTGCGTCAAAAACCCCTGACGCGGCGTTTTAGAAGGAAACTCCAGGGGTGTCTAGTGGCCAGGAAAACCGAGAAAACCGGGAATTATCGGGGAAATTTTAATTACCGGGAAAAATCGGGGAATTGTCAGGGATGTTGTCAAAAAACGAGCCCAGTCAGGGGAAATGAGCCAAAAATGCCATCGAGTGCCCTTAGCAAAGACTTGAGGACTTGGGAACTGAAAAATAGGCAATCAATCCTGCTTAGAGTGGAGCGCGGGCTCTGCTCATTCGAGGCAGAGTATGCTACTCGATGCAAAGGGAACAGCCGACAAATCCAGTCCAAGACTTGGATTGGATTGACCGCGCGACACTAGGCTAGATCCAGTTAGAGCTACAGTAAAACCTCGTTATAACAAAATGGGATATAACAAACTAATGGATATAACAAAGCAATTATAATTCCCCTTGCTTGCTAATAGTGGGAAGAAATGGACATTGGCTATAACAAACTAATGGTTATAACGAAATAATTACAACCGCTCCTTCAACTTTGTTATAACGAGGTTTTACTGTACTAGGTTTAGTAACAAATGGGAAAGGCCGCAGACCGCGAGCCAATCGAAGTTTTAAGCAGAAAGTATTCGAAAGTATGCATCTGGCTGCCATGCTACCATTTGGTTATTGACGTGTGTTGTTGAGCGTCATGTTTTCATCATGTTTCTGGGAGCGGCCTCTTCACTGACGATGTCGGCGGCAAGAAAGTGCTAATTTAATCCAGACTGGACGAACCCAAATACTTCGGAATATCAAAGGTGGATTAAGCCCGTGCAATATTATCCTCACAGTGTTCAATGCTCAATGCCTTCTGTCGTAATGGTCTTATATATTTCACTGGCTCTAGAGTGGTCAGGGAATTTCACCTGAAATTGTCAGGGAAAACCTGGAAAAGTCAGAGAATATGAAAATAATAATTTGCTAGACACCCTGAAGCTCGCATTGGGGGTAAACGAGTGGGAACGGCCAAGAGCCCGGTCGTACAACGGGGGGGCCACCCATCGAACGATCCGTGCTCAGAGGACCGCATTCTCGCAGGATCGGGAGAAAGAGCCCATCCTCGAAGAGGAACCCGACCTCTCGGTGGGCGTTTCGGGGGCGCTACGTCTCGCCGTCAAGAAAGGTGAGCTCGCGCTCGGGCGAGGATTTTGCACAGTTTCTCGCGAGAGAGCGTCGGCGCGATGCACCCGCTGTCTGTGTCGATTTCGGCGCAAATCGATCTCCGTTTTATCGATTGCGTAAGCGGTGGTTTTCGAGGAGCGCGGCGTCCTGGAACGCGTCTTCGATTGGTGTGTTTACCGTGTCCCCCTTTGTGGTCCTTAGATTTCTGCCCGACGACATTGCAGTCGTGTCGTGTTGTCGTGTGCCGCGGTCCCGGCAGTGGCACGGCGGTGGAGATAGATGCGGAAGACACCCGTTTTACCGTAGGTTGCTCTCTGGCTTGACGGTCCTTGAAAGCTTCGCTAGCCGGGAGTTGGGACGGCGCGACCACGGCGACACTTGCATTGTCCCGTCTTTTATGCCGGGACTTCCACGACCGACCGCCGGGTTTGCGCCATCCGATGGTGAAACGTGCGGGCTCGTGCGACGTAATTTGTTGCCACTTGGGGACCGTTTTCGGCACGTGGGTAGCAAAGACGTTAAATGCGCCGGTCGGATGCGCGCTCCAGGCACCTCTTTGTACCACTTGAATGCACACGTTGCCATGTAGCTACGGTAATCCCTCTTTAACTCAAGCTCGGCTATCTCAAAATATCGGTCAGGTAGAAAGATTTCTTCGTTGCGGTACATACTTCCATAGGCACGATGCAATTACCCGTCACTCGTCTCAAAAGGTTTTCAGGACGGACCTCGGATATCTCAAAATCTTGTCAACAAAAATTAAGAAAAAGAAAGAAATGAAAATCAGGGAGGCCACAACAAGCTATGAAATGGTGGCCCACGTGCTGAACATCTACTGCTCTTTGTCTTTTTGTTTCCTTCTTTTTTATGTGTTCTTTCTTTCTAGTTTTGCTGTCTCATCTTCTGAGGGTTGCTTGTTTATCATTTTGACGCGGTTGTTGTGAAGGTTCCAATGGCACAATGCACGATTAGTGTGAGGAAAGTTTGGTATCTCGCTTATCTTGAAACTCCGCCCATCTTAAATTATTTTCTAGTTTTTATGAGGTTTACTGTATATCTCGGTAGATAAACATAGTGTAGTGGGCATTCTGGGCATTGGGGACCTGACGCAGCAAGCTCTACTGGACAGTTAGGATAGACGGCTAGTTCGAGGTGCATTTTTGACCTTTCTGGCGCTAATCCATAACTAAAACTATAATCGGTGAGAGGCTAAGAATTTAGAGGACCACCCCTTTCCACTTTAACAGAGCGAATGCTGGAGAGGAGGCCACCTCCTCTCCCACATTTTCTCTGCTAAGGTGGAAAGGAATGCGAGGAGCTTCCCCTGAACTGTCTCTGACTATTGAAGGCAAGAGCTTGAGTCGATCGGTTCGGGGACAGTTTTTGCTTCTGCGGCACGGGAGAGTCGTTTAGCATCACGAGAACGCCCCTCCCCCACCCGGTGGGATTCAAACTGGGGCGGTGTAGAACGTCTCCGGCTGAACTTGCATTTGCAGATCGTGAGCTGTGAGCTACGTTCATCGGCGGGACGAGACGGGCAGAGAGGGGTCTCGGTTGTCCCGTCTTGTGCGCCCCGAGCTCGCACGCGCAGCCAAAGCATGGCGGAAAGCAACCAACTCGCGCCGAAGGCCGGGCATTTGAAAGTGACGCATCTCACCACGTCAGTGACTACCTATGCGAGGCGCAAGTTCGTCCGCCTCTTGCTCGGGGCTTGCGGCGACGTCAGAATGCCGAGCTACGACTGGCTCCAATTGGAAGGATAGTGGGTAGACTACGATGCTAGCTGCCTCGAGGTCTACCCACCATCCTCCCAGTCGGAGCCCATCGGAACTCTGTGTTCTGTCATCGCCGCAACCACCGCGCAAGAAGTGGACATACTTGCGCTCCGCACTGCTAGGCCTTCCGAGCCAGTTTCTCTTGATGAAAAGTTTCAAGGAGCCCAGAGTTAGACCGTTTGCGCCGAGGCAAAGCCCTTAGCATAGGAGGAGGGCCCCTTTTGAGAGCGGCGGCGTCTTCCAGGCTACATCGAGACCGAAGAGAAGAACAGTGCCCCACCGACCAAGAACAGTGAGCTCCACGCACAGTCCTACACCATCGAGGAGAAGTTCTAGTGAGTAACCATTTCGGGCCTCGGGGTGGGGTACATACGGCTTACGAGGGAACATTGGCATTATTGTCTCAGAATCGCTCTACGGGGCAACAACGGGGATTCATGTCTCGACGAGCCGAATGCAGTCTTTGTGGTGAATTTTAGAATGGACCTGCCCTCTGATGTGCTTGCTTGACAAGTGGCATCAGATGTGCCGATGCACAAGGCTTGTAACCCGTGTTGTGCTTGTAAGCAAATGGCAGCACTCGCTGGGTGGAACGTTTTTTTAGCACGTTCGCATAACAATGGTTCTCGGTGCTTGTAAGAGACGCAAAACATGAATTTTATCGAGGGGCTTTACCCTTCTCGAGTAACAAGCGCTGTCTGGGGAGTTGTCTGTGAACTACAAATCAAGGGCAGCCATACATGCCTCCGCCCATCAGGACGCATTAGCATCGTGCTGTTGCATCAGTTTTCACGTGTGATAAGTGATGTGAAACTACGAGGGAGCAAGCAGCTCCGTCAAGCTGTTATACGGCATTTTTGCCCCTCGCTTCCGCTGTTCGTGTGCCAAAGAGGAAATACAGTTCTTCTGCTACTGAGGATCAGAAAAAGCATCGTCAAAAAAGATAAAATATGCACAAAGATAGATGCTGACAATGTTGGCCTTGCGGGACGGTGCCTTTTGAAAATGGCAACGGCGGGAAGCGGGGCCTGGGGAGAGGGTGTGCGAATGGGCAAATTTTTTAACTGGATAAAGGTTTGTCGTCTCGTTTTGCTTTGTAGAGCGGTCCGCTCTACGAAGCAAAAATGGGCATTTATTTCCCACCGAGCTGAATGCAGTGTATGTAACAAACGTTTGAGCTATGTACCTCTAACGTTTACAGTGCGTGAACGCGACGGCTTTTCTGAATTTTTAATTTATAGTTCAAAGAAGTCTGTTTGGTTCTTGTAGGGGCAAAAAATGTTTTGTCAGTTTCCTAAGTCCAGATTATTGAACTAGTGCGGGGATTTAATTGCATAAACATTTTAATTAAATTGTCCAGAGCCATTTCCTGATCCGGCACCAATTTTTCACGCTCTCACCCGAGCAAAATAAAATCTGAGAAGGTCCGTTGGCTTGTTCACGAGGTCTGCAATTTCACAATTTCCAGATCTATTAACTCAACCCATAAAAAAATAAAACAATTAAAAAAAAAAAACTTTTTTTTTTTTTTTTGCAACTTGATTTATTTATTTTGGGAGGAGGAGGAGGAGGAAATTGTCGCCCCCTTTTCCCCCTGGGAAATTAAAAACTTTCTTTTTATGATTCAGACCAAGCTTATTCGTAAAATACTGTTTTTTTTTTTTTTGTTTTTTTTTTTTGTTATTGTGGCATTAAAATTAAGATTTTTCCGTAAAGGGAATACAATTATGTATTAAAAAAAATGTGGTTAAGTGCCGCGAAGTAGGCGGCTGTGCCTTAACCATATGTGTGTTGAGGCCCAGAGGCCATTCCGTCCTTATCAAGGGGAGTGCTAACCGTCTCTCCTTCTATACAACACATAAACATTGGCTGCTCGGAACCCTTTTATAGCCATTGAAACGGGGTGCTCAAGGTGCGGGATGGCCGACGAACGCACCCAAACTCGTTGCCTTCTGAACTGCATATCTACCTGGCAAGGGTCTTGTTACGTTTATTTATCCATCGCGGAAGGATCTCTTACGTTAATAATAAAATATCTACGCAGTTAGACCACCCTAAACTCTAGTTTTGGGGCTCTGGGAGGCCCGTCCGCGTGAGGTAGACACTTTGATCTTGCAATTTTTAGAAAGCTGTTTGGCGATTTTTTTTAAAAATTTTTATGTACTATTTAAGGTCGTAACGGTTGCGGTATAAAGGGATGAATTTGATAGTATATGTTTAGTTTTTAAATTTAACATGAAGTATTAAAACCGTTCCGGGTTCAATGCATACCACGCCTACTAGGTGGCGCGAGTGACCATCCACTTCAAAGATTTTTTTTATTTATTATTATTGGACGTTTAGTTTAAGTATTTTATCGTGATGTGAGTGTCTTTTTACTCATTTTTTCTTCCGGTCCTCTGGTGTAAAGTTGCAAAAGCTTAACCTAACATGTTAACTTAACCATTTGCATGTTTTTGCTTTTTTTTTTTTTACATTTGTGCAAAAATTTTAAATACGCAACAAAATTCAATTACTTGTCAATAATAAATCCAAGATACGTCCAACTACTAGCCTACGATCAAAACTTGCAAATTCTGCCCACGACTCTAAGAGAACAAATAAGAATTATTTGTACAGTGATATCATTAGTGTCATCTCTGCATGCCACAATTATTGAAGAGATTCTTAGGAGTGTGTCCCTTTTTCAAGGACAGTTAGAGGAATGACTCTAAATAATTTACAAGCATTTTGGATTGATCTCCAATAATAGACGTTTTGCAAAAATCCCTAAAGGTTGCGCGCGAATCCTTCTTGCCCTCACCCGCTCGACGTTGCCTCTTAGATTGTCTTAGTTGTCTGCTAGTACTGGTTGTACCCTTCCCCCTAATAACTTTTTTTTTTCTGCAGTAATAAAATATGCATTGCCAAACACTCAGTCCCCATCCAATTTAGCACTAACGGTTCGAACCGGATACCAATGTTTCAGAGCTTGCTGTTATTCGGTTCAAAAGTTATAAGTGATTTTTGAAAACTAGTGGGAAAGTGGCAGCCGACAGAACCCACAAATACACGGAGCTGAATGGTGTCGGCTACCAAGAACAGGCCTCATTTTTTCATCGAAATGTTCAGAAAATCAGTTCTTACATACACAAAGAGGTCAACCTGCATTTATAGCTGGTTTCCTACTTCACAAAGAGAAGGAGGAGAGGAGTAGGGTTGGGTCTAGATAGAGCAGGAGGGAGATAAATGAAACGAGATATTATGAAACAATACAAAAGCAAAATATACACTGTTTACACAAAAGTTTGAGTATTTTGAATGAACGAGTGTTAGGGACAAGAATATTCACTCCTTTTTTGGCCGCATGCCCCTCCTGAAATATACATATATATATATACAGGATGTGTCTGTGAAAGCCCCCAAAAATCCCCTAAAATATGCTGTTACGATTTGCTAACCCCGTGCTCGTTCCTTCGTCTGCACCGCGGATGGAGTATACGGCGACATCGTTCGTCTGTGAACTTCTTTGTCGTGGCAGCGCGTCAAAACTGTTTCTCGCACGGTTGCAGCGACGACGACAAGGCGAGTCGCCGGGAGCGCTACTCCGGCCCGCTGTCAGAGTTCCGCGAGAAAGAGGCGTACAAGCCGGATGTGAAGCTGGAGTACATTGACGACGGGGGCCGCCTGCTCAACGCCAAGGAGGCCTTCCGCTACCTCTCGCACAAGTTCCACGGCAAGGGCTCCGGCAAGAACAAGGTGGACAAGCGACACAAGAAGCTCGACCAGCATGCCGTGAGTGGGCCCTTGCGTCCGACCCCTCCTCTTGACAGACCGCTCCGGTCATCCACGGCGACCATCGGGGCTCCGAGCTGGACGGCTGGCAAAAAAGTCAGCGATGTCGCCACCGCCACCATGCTTGGCCGGTGCCGCGCTCGACTTTGGCGCTCATTAATCAGATTTTTCCCGACTTTCTCACCAAGTGCCCAATTCGGAGCCCCTGGAGAGCACTATATTAGCTAGACCAGTGGTTCTCGACCCTCGATGTGTCGCAGACCCCTTGTCGATTGGTGGAGATGATGGAGGACCTTGTTTGTGGTAAAGGGAAGGGAAATGTATAGGTTAATTATGATAATGATTTAAAACAATGATGTAACTAAGAGCTGGTGTAAAGGAGACCTCTCTCATTGACGTACACACGAGAAAACTCACCCGAAAATAGGAATGTTTCTTCTTAATGGTGAAAGAAGAAAACTTTTATTGCCTGGCTTAACTGACGAGGCAGGGCTTCACAGACCCCCATTTGAGAACCACTGTTTCTAGACTGTACATGTTTAGAAATTTCAGTTTGATCTTTTGGTATCTACTGGTGTGAACTAATAAGGATTTGTTTTTTCAAGATCGTGCAATTTTGAATAAGGATGTGTTACTAATTATTTATGTATCATACAAACTTCTTTGCGCACTAACAAAGCAGGCATTTTTCGAGGTGTGCTGCGTACAATAATTCTTTGCGCCGAATATGGTCTAGGTATGAACTATGCATTGGGTGCACACTAAAGAAAAACTTTCGTCTTTTTGTCGAACTTTGCTCCACAGTTTATAGTCCCGAAAGTATGGTACTACCTCGACAGGCCGTAATGACTGCTGGAGAGTACTACTTTGATCGGCAGCAATAACTGTCCATACCTTTTCACGCTCGATTAGGCTGCAACTTTCCAGAATACATCCGGTTATATGTATAAAAAAAACACTTCTGCCATCAGGAATCAAAATCAGATTCTCCCGACAAAGGGAAATGTTTAACCAACTTGGCTGTTGTCATAGCATTAGGGATCATTATTTTGAGCCAGCGTAAAAGCTCCGAGTACTCTACAGGGTGTTTTTTTACTGCTATTCAGGCGTAAAAATCTCATATAAATAAACCAATGAACAGGGTGCATTGAAACTTTTCACAAAGGTGTCTTAAGGTGGTGCACTTATACTCAAACTTAATAACTGCAGGATTCTAAAAAAAAAAAAAAAAAGTGAGCTTAAGTTTTTTTTATTATTATTTATTTACAGGGAGGAAAACAGTAAAAACCGTCTGGTTTGATGTTCGGGTGTTCATCTTAAAAAAAGCTTTCATGTTCTTGTTTTTATGTTGCGCAGTGTGCGAGTGGCGGCGCCGACCAGACGGTTTTTACTGTTTTTCTCCTTGTGCATAGGAAAAAAACAAAACCTTTAGGCTTACACTTTCTTCCTAAAACTTGCCTTCGTGAACTTTGATTACGATAAATGCGCCACTTAAAGACAGCCTCGTGAAATGTTTTGGTGTACTCCGTTCACTGGTTCATTTATACAAATTCTATTATGCCCGAACAGCAGCCAAAAACACTCCATAGTTCTGCATGGCGGTGCGTATATAAATGCTGCTCAACCGTCTGCCCGATCACTAACACG